>NC_048589.1:10759531-11077031 GCF_013265735.2 Oncorhynchus mykiss | reverse complement strand
AGCATATCGAATGCGCGACCCGGGCTGGAAAAATTCTGGATCATTGTTACTCTAACTTCCGCAACGCATACAAAGCTCTCCCTCGCCCTCCTTTCGGCAAATCTGACCATGACTCAATTTTGTTGCTCCCAGCCTATAGACAGAAACTAAAACAGGAAACACCCGTGCTCAGGTCTGTTCAACGCTGGTCCGACCAAACTGATTACATGCTTCAAGATTGCTTCGATCACGTGGACTGGGATATTTTCAGGATAGCGTCGAACAACAACATTGATGTATACGCTGATTCGGTGAGCGAGTTTACTAGCAAGTGCATCGGTGATGTTGTACTCACGGCAACTATTAAAACCTTCCCCAACTAGAAACCATGGATTTATGAAAGCATTCGCGCAAAACTGAAAGCGCGAACCACTGCTTTTAATCAGAACAAGGCTACCGGAAACATGACCGAATACAAACAGTGTAGCTTTTCCCTCCGCAAGGCAATCAAACAAGCTAAGTGTCAGTATAGAGACAAAGTAGAGTCGCAATTCGACGGCTCAGGCACAACAGGTACAGTGCCTTGCGAAAGTATTCGGCTCCCGAATAAAGATATAAAGATATAAAACTGTATTTTTTTGTGAAGAATCAACAACAAGTGGGACACAATCATGAAGTGGAAGGACATTTATTGGATATTTCAAACTTTTTTAACAAATCAAAAACTGAAAAATTGGGCGTGCAAAATTATTCAGCCCCTTTACTTTCAGTGCAGCAAACTCTCTCCAGAAGTTCAGTGAGGATCTCTGAATGATCCAATGTTGACCTAAATGACTAATGATGATAAATACACTGTCATGTTGTCTTGTCTCTGTCCTTTCCCTTCACCCTGTCTCCCTCTGCTGGTCGTTGTTATGTTACCTTTTCTCCCCCTCTTTTCCCCAGCTGTGCCTTGTCTCCTCCTAATTACCCATTCACCCCGTTCCCCACCTGTTCCCTTTTTCCCTCTGATTAGGTCCCTATATCTCTCTCTGTTTCTGCTCCTGTCCTTGTCGGATTCTTGTTTGTTTGTTTGTGTTTCATGCCTGAGCCAGACTATCGTCATGTTTGCTGTAACCTTGTCCTGTCCTGTCGGAATCTGCCGGTCTATCTGAGCCTACCTATGTTTTGTTATTAAAGAAGCTCTGTTTAAGTTAGTTCGCTTTTGGGTCCTCATTCACTCACCATAACAGAAGAATCCGACCAAGAATGGACCCAGCGACTTCGGATCCTCTCCACTCAGCCGTCGAGATCCAGGGAGCGATGCTAGGCAGACACAAGCAGGAATTGTCTGCTGCTCGACATGCCGTTGAGACCCTGGCCACCCAAGTCTCCAACCTCACAGAACAGGTTCACCATCTCCGCCTCGATCCACCGGCCACTTCCAGGGCTTTCGAATCTCCGGAGCCCAGAATCAATAACCCGCCGTGTTACTCTGGGGAGCCCACTGAATGCCGCTCGTTCCTCACCCAGTGTGATATTGTGTTTTCTCTCCAGCCCAACACTTACTCCAGGAGCACTGCTCGTGTCGCCTACGTCATATCTCTCCTTATTGGACGGGCTCGTGAGTGGGGCACGGCAATCTGGGAGGCAAGGGCTGAGTGTACTAACCAGTATCAAGACTTTAAGGAGGAGATGATACGGGTTTTTGATCGATCTGTTTTTGGGGAGGAGGCTTCCAGGGCCCTGTCTTCCCTATGTCAAGGCAATCGATCCATAACAGACTACTCTATTGAGTTTCGCACTCTTGCTGTCTCCAGTGGCTGGAACGAGCCGGCCTTGCTCGCTCGTCTTCTGGAGGGTTTCCGCGCAGAGGTAAAGGATGAGATTCTCTCCCGGGAGGTTCCTTCCAGCGTGGATTCCTTGATTGAACTCGCTATTCGCATTGAGCGACGGGTTGATCTTCGTCACCGAGCTCGTGGAAAGGAGCTCGCGCTCTCCGTCGCCTCCCTCTCCGCATCACTACCATCTTCCTCTGCCGGCTCGGGTGCTGAGCCCATGCAGCTGGGAGGTATCCGCATCTCGACTGAGGAGAGGGAACGGAGAATCACCAACCGCCTCTGTCTCTATTGCGGTTCCGCTGGTCATTTTGTCACTTCATGTCCAGTAAAAGGCCAGAGCTCGTCAGTAAGCGGAGGGCTACTGGTGAGCGCTACTACTCCTGTCTCTCCTTCAAGATCCTGCACTACCTTGTCGGTCCATCTACGCTGGACCGGTTCGTCAGCTTCCTGCAGTGCCTTAATAGACTCTGGGGCGGAGGGCTGTTTTATGGACGAGACCTGGGCTCGGGAACATGACATTCCTCTCAGACAGTTAAAGGAGCCCACGGCCTTGTTCGCCCTGGATGGTAGTCCTCTCCCCAGGATTCAGCGTGAGACGCTACCTTTAACCCTCACTGTTTCTGGTAATCATAGTGAAACCATTTCTTTTTTAATTTTTCGTTCACCTTTTACACCTGTTGTTTTGGGCCATCCCTGGCTAGTTTGTCATAATCCTTCCATTAATTGGTCTAGTAATTCTATCCTCTCCTGGAACGTCTCTTGTCATGTGAAATGTTTAATGTCTGCTATCCCTCCTGTTTCCTCTGTCTCTTCTTCACAGGAGGAGCCTGGTGATTTGACAGGGGTGCCGGAGGAATATCACGATCTGCGCACGGTGTTCAGTCGGTCCAGGGCCACCTCTCTTCCTCCACACCGGTCGTATGATTGTAGTATTGATCTCCTTCCGGGAACCACCCCCCCCCGGGGTAGACTATACTCTCTGTCGGCTCCCGAACGTAAGGCTCTCGAAGATTATTTGTCTGTAGCTCTTGACGCCGGTACCATAGTCCCCTCCTCCTCTCCCGCCGGAGCGGGGTTTTTTTTTGTCAAGAAGAAGGACGGGTCTCTGCGCCCCTGCATAGATTATCGAGGGCTGAATGACATAACAGTGAAGAATCGTTATCCGCTTCCTCTTATGTCTTCAGCCTTCGAGATCCTGCAGGGAGCCAGGTTTTTCACTAAGTTGGACCTTCGTAACGCTTACCATCTCGTGCGCATCAGGGAGGGGGACGAGTGGAAGACGGCGTTTAACACTCCGTTAGGGCACTTTGAATACCGGGTTCTTCCTTTCGGCCTCGCTAACGCTCCAGCTGTCTTTCAGGCATTAGTCAATGATGTCCTGAGAGACATGCTGAACATCTTTGTTTTCGTTTACCTTGACGATATCCTGATTTTTTCACCGTCACTCCAGATTCATGTTCAGCACGTTCGACGTGTCCTCCAGCGCCTTTTAGAGAATTGTCTTTTTGTGAAGGCTGAGAAGTGCACTTTTCATGCCTCCTCCGTCACATTTCTCGGTTCTGTTATTTCCGCTGAAGGCATTAAGATGGATCCCGCTAAGGTCCAAGCTGTCATTGATTGGCCCGTCCCTAAGTCACGCGTCGAGCTGCAGCGCTTTCTCGGCTTCGCGAACTTCTATCGTCGTTTCATCCGTAATTTCGGTCAGGTGGCAGCTCCTCTCACAGCCCTTACTTCTGTCAAGACGTGCTTTAAGTGGTCCGTTTCCGCCCAGGGAGCTTTTGATCTCCTCAAGAATCGTTTTACATCCGCTCCTATCCTTGTTACACCTGACGTCTCTAGACAGTTCGTTGTCGAGGTTGACGCGTCAGAGGTGGGAGTGGGAGCCATCCTTTCTCAGCGCTCCCTCTCTGACGACAAGGTCCACCCATGCGCGTATTTTTCTCATCGCCTGTCGCCGTCGGAACGTAACTATGATGTGGGTAACCGCGAACTGCTCGCCATCCGGTTAGCCCTAGGCGAATGGCGACAGTGGTTGGAGGGGGCGACCGTTCCTTTTGTCGTTTGGACTGACCATAGGAACCTTGAGTACATCCGTTCTGCCAAACGACTTAATGCGCGTCAGGCGCGTTGGGCGCTGTTTTTCGCTCGTTTCGAGTTCGTGATTTCTTATCGTCCGGGCTCTAAGAACACCAAGCCTGATGCTTTGTCTCGTCTCTTCAGTTCTTCAGTAGCCTCCACTGACCCCGAGGGGATTCTCCCTGAGGGGCGTGTTGTCGGGTTGACTGTCTGGGGAATTGAGAGGCAGGTAAAGCAAGCACTCACTCAGACTCCGTCGCCGCGCGCTTGTCCTAGGAACCTTCTTTTCGTTCCCGTTCCTACTCGTCTGGCCGTTCTTCAGTGGGCTCACTCTGCCAAGTTAGCCGGCCACCCTGGCGTTCGGGGTACGCTTGCTTCCATTCGCCAGCGTTTCTGGTGGCCCACCCGGGAGCATGACACGCGTCGTTTCGTGGCTGCTTGTTCGGTCTGCGCGCAGACTAAGTCCGGTAACTCTCCTCCTGCCGGCCGTCTCAGGCCGCTTCCTATTCCCTCTCGACCGTGGTCTCACATCGCCTTAGATTTTGTCACCGGACTGCCTTCGTCAGCGGGGAAGACTGTTATTCTTACGGTTGTCGATAGGTTCTCTAAGGCGGCTCATTTCATTCCCCTTGCTAAGCTTCCTTCTGCTAAAGAGACGGCACAAATCATCATCGAGAATGTTTTCAGAATTCATGGCCTTCCGTCAGACGTCGTTTCGGACAGAGGTCCGCAATTCACGTCTCAATTTTGGAGGGAGTTTTGCCGTTTGATTGGGGCTTCCGTCAGTCTCTCTTCCGGCTTTCACCCCCAGTCTAACGGTCAAGCAGAACGGGCCAATCAGACTATTGGTCGCATCTTACGCAGTCTTTCTTTTCGCAACCCTGCGTCTTGGTCAGAACAGCTCCCCTGGGCAGAATACGCCCACAACTCGCTTCCTTCGTCTGCGACCGGGCTATCTCCTTTTCAGAGTAGCCTCGGGTACCAGCCTCCGTTGTTCTCATCTCAGTTCGCCGAGTCCAGCGTCCCCTCCGCTCAGGCTTTTGTCCAACGTTGCGAGCGCACCTGGAAGAGGGTCAGGTCTGCACTTTGCCGTTATAGGGCGCAGACTGTGAGAGCTGCTAATAAGCGTAGAACTAAGAGCCCTAGGTATTGTCGCGGTCAGAGAGTTTGGCTCTCCACTCAGAACCTTCCCCTTAAGACGGCTTCTCGCAAGTTGACCCCGCGGTTCATTGGTCCATTCCGTATCTCTCAGGTCATTAATCCTGTCGCAGTGCGACTTCTTCTTCCGCGATATCTTCGTCGCGTCCACCCTGTCTTCCATGTCTCCTGTGTTAAGCCCGTTCTTCGCGCCCCCGCTCGTCTTCCCCCCCCCCCCCCCCATCCTTGTCGAGGGCGCACCTATCTACAGGGTCCGTAAGATCTTGGACATGCGTCCTCGGGGCCGTGGTCATCAGTACCTAGTTGACTGGGAGGGGTACGGTCCTGAGGAGAGGAGTTGGGTTCCCTCTCGGGACGTGCTGGACCGTGCGCTGATTGATGATTTCCTCCGTGGCCGCCAGGTTTCCTCCTCGAGTGCGCCAGGAGGCGCTCGGTGAGTGGGGGGGTACTGTCATGTTGTCTTGTCTCTGTCCTTTCCCTTCACCCTGTCTCCCTCTGCTGGTCGTTGTTATGTTACCTTTTCTCCCCCTCTTTTCCCCAGCTGTGCCTTGTCTCCTCCTAATTACCCATTCACCCCGTTCCCCACCTGTTCCCTTTTTCCCTCTGATTAGGTCCCTATATCTCTCTCTGTTTCTGCTCCTGTCCTTGTCGGATTCTTGTTTGTTTGTTTGTGTTTCATGCCTGAGCCAGACTATCGTCATGTTTGCTGTAACCTTGTCCTGTCCTGTCGGAATCTGCCGGTCTATCTGAGCCTACCTATGTTTTGTTATTAAAGAAGCTCTGTTTAAGTTAGTTCGCTTTTGGGTCCTCATTCACTCACCATAACATACAATCCACCTGTGTGTAATCAAGTCTCCGTATAAATGCACCTGCACTGTGATAGTCTCAGAGGTCCGTTAAAAGCGCAGAGAGCATCATGAAGAACAAGGAACACACCAGGCAGGTCCGAGATACTGTTGTGAAGAAGTTTAAAGCCGGATTTGGATACAAAAAGATTTCCCAAGCTTTGAACATCCCAAGGAGCACTGTGCAAGCGATAATATTGAAATGGAAGGAGTATCAGACCACTGCAAATCTACCAAGACCTGGCCGTCCCTCTAAACTTTCAGCTCATACAAGGAGAAGACTGATCAGAGATGCAGCCAAGAGGCCCATGATCACTCTGGATGAACTGCAGAGATCTACAGCTGAGGTGGGAGACTGTCCATAGGACAACAATCAGTCGTATATTGCACAAATCTGGCCTTTATGGAAGAGTGGCAAGAAGAAAGCAATTTCTTAAAGATATCCATAAAAAGTGTCGGTTAAAGTTTGCCACAAGCCACCTGGGAGACACACCAAACATGTGGAAGAAGGTGTTCTGGTCAGATGAAACCAAAATTGAACTTTTTGGCAACAATGCAAAACGTTATGTTTGGCGTAAAAGCAACACACCATCCCCACTGTCAAACATGGTGGTGGCAGCATCATGGTTTGGGCCTGCTTTTCTTCAGCAGGGACAGGGAAGATGGTTAAAATTGATGGGAAGATGGATGGAGCCAAATACAGGACCATTCTGGAAGAAAACCTGATGGAGTCTGCAAAAGACCTCAGACTGGGACGGAGATTTGTCTTCCAACAAGACAATGATCCAAAACATAAAGCAAAATCTACAATGGAATGGTTCAAAAATAAACATATCCAGGTGTTCGAATGGCCAAGTCAAAGTCCAGACCTGAATCCAATCGAGAATCTGTGGAAAAAACTGAAAACTGCTGTTCACAAATGCTCTCCATCCAACCTCACTGAGCTCGAGCTGTTTTGCAAGGAGGAATGGGAAAAAAATTCAGTCTCTCGATGTGCAAAACTGATAGAGACATACATACCCCAAGCGACTTACAGCTGTAATCGCAGCAAAAGGTGGCGCTACAAAGTATTAACTTAAGGGGGCTGAATAATTTTGCACGCCCAATTTTTCAGTTTTTGATTTGTTAAAAAAGTTTGAAATATCCAATAAATGTCGTTCCACTTCATGATTGTGTCCCACTTGTTGTTGATTCTTCACACAAAAAATACAGTTTTATATCTTTATGTTTGAAGCCTGAAATGTGGCAAAAGGTTCCAAAGTTCAAGGGGGCCGAATACTTTCGCAAGGCACTGTATGTGGCAGGGTCTACAGTCAATCACGGACTACAAAAAGAAAACCAGCCCCGTCAACAAAACAAAGGAGATGATCGTGGACTTCAGGAAACAGCAGAGGGAGCACCCCCCTATCCACATCTACGGGACAGTAGTGGAGAAGGTGGAAAGTTTGAAGTTCCTCGACGGACAAACTGAAATGGTCCACCCACACAGACAGTGTGGTGAAGATGGTGCAAACTACCTGCCCTCCAGGACACCTAAACCACCCGATGTCACAGGAAGGCCAAAAAGATCGTCAAGGACAACAACCACCCGAGCCACTGCCTGTTCACCCCGCTATCATCCAGAAGGTGAGGTCAGTGCAGGTGCATCAAAGCTGGGACCGAGAGACTGAAAAACAGCTTCTATCTCAAGGCCATCAGACTGTTAAACAGCCATCACTAACATTGAGTGGCTGCTGCCAACATACTGACTCTAATCTCTAGCCACTTTAATAATTAAAAATTGGATGTAATAAATGTATCACTAGTGACTTTAAACAATGCCACTTTATATAATGTTTACATACCCTACATTACTCATCTCATATGTATATACTGTACTCTATACCATCTACTGCATCTTGCCTATGCCGTTTGGCCATCGCTCATCCATATATTTATATGTAATATTCTTATTCATTCCTTTACACTTGTGTGTAAAAGGTAGTTGTTGTGTTATATATTACTGCATGGTCGGAACTAGAAGCACAAGCATTTCGCTACACTCACATTAACATCTGCTAACCATGTGTATGTGACCAATACAATTTGATTTGATTTGATCTCACACACACACACACACACACACACACACACACACACACACACACGCTCCCACCATCCGTGAAAGGCTGTAATTAAGAAGTATAATTTCATGCTCCAAGGCCATCTCCAGGCCACGGAGACTAGGCTGGGATGTGCAATGGAGTCGAGGTATTAAAACGATGGAAGTGAGGAGATGGAGAGAGCGAAAGAGGACAGGAAGAAGGCAGGGGGGAGAAGATTGAACAGTGTTTTCTATAATGAGCCCCGTTGAATCATACACAGGACCACCCATCTCATCATCTATCTCAGTGTAGCGATTGAAGTGGAGCAGCTGTAGCAGGGCTTGAACCAGCAACACCATGCATTGCAGCCAGTCCTCTTGGTAGAAGCTGGTGTGAGGGATCAGAAGAACACGCATCTCCAGGGTATTCGTTGATGGATAGTGATTTGATTTGCTCAAGTTGTTTCTCTCGCTCATTTCTTCTCTACCCCCCCCCCCCCTTCTCACTTGATCTCTCTCTCTTGTTCTTTCTATCTCTCACCCTCTCCCCATTTTTCTATCAGGAAAAAGCTTTTCAATCTACTGGAAAGTTGGCTTTTGAGATTGACTCGTATTGTCTTCCTCAGTCTTTGTAGTGTGTGTGTGTGCGAGCGTGAGTGTGTGTGTAGTGATGTGATGCCTAAGGCTTGCAGGCAGATCTCTTTGTGAGCTATTGTTCACCTGCACAGAGAAACACTAACAGTAGCCAACAGTGCTGTCACACACAGATTTATTGTAGGAGGCACAGAAAAAACAACGCCTCACTATAATACGTCTACACACACACACACACACACACACACACCTTAAAAGCCTTGATTTGCATAATGTTTGGCTTCAGAAGCTGCCACTTGGCAGACACTGCAATTAACAACATTCAAGACACAAGGCATGATGGGATTTCTTCTGAGTCAACACCAATGTAATCTGTCCCCAAAGCCTGTCACACACATACATACACACACACTGACCAAAGCAGTAGAGAAACATACGTGTTGTCTCGGATCACATTCTCATGTCGCCAATCCCACTGACAGGCTGCAAACCACACACACACACACACGCGCGCGCACACACACACACACAAACGCACGTACAGCAGGACACACACACTGCAGACATCATTATCAGCAACTTCCATTGTTCTTCCCTGAGAGAATGACAATCACCGGCATCCTCTTTCACTCTTTCTCCCTCTCTTTCACAACCTCTCTCGTCCCGTCTCCCTCACTTTCTCTCGCCTCTCTCCATCCCATCTCCAGGCCTCCGAGCATACAAACCACTGATGCACGCCTTTGGAACACCTGCATTTTTTTAAAAGTCTAATAAATCAATGTAATATACACCGTCACAATAAATCAGAATAGGAGTTGGCCTACTGTATGTTATCTGGCTATTCTCCATAGTTCATTTAGCAGACAAGATATGCTTATAAGTCCCGTGCCATTATTTAACATTATAGATTTTTATAGTAAGAAGAATATAATTGAACTTAGCTGAATAGAATGGACAGGATATTTTTCCCATTATGGAGGAGAGGGCCCATATGAAATGGCTAGGATGAGTGTAAAAGTGAGCAGCCTTTTGAAACAACATCTACAGCAGCCATGTTTTCCACTGTTTCAACCTGCTGTTCAACTAATAAGTGTTTGATGTGATTTTTGTTGTATTTGCATTCATGTCAGAGTGGTTAGAGGGACAATAGAGCCCAGAGTACCAGGCCATTAGGACCAGATGGTAGTTAGCAAGTTGGGTACTACCAAAGTCCAGAGTACTTAAAAGGAGATTTCCTGGGACACTACACTTATACTGCGGTCACGACTGCCTGTGTGGCAGTAATATGGTCACCGCAACAGCCCTAGGTTTAACACCGGTCTCTGTGATATATATCACATTGGGGTTAAGGTTCACTAAACACTGGCAATTGTAACGGACTCAAAACTAGTCAGAGGATCAACGCACATATGAGTTGTTGTTGTTTCTGTCTGTCAAACTAGACAAAGGAACAAGATCATTCTGGCAGCTCCCTCTCTTTCCGCATTCGTCTATGACACTTTCAGAAGACACACACAGCACTGGGTGATGAATATTGCAAAGCTGACACGCATCGATGTCAGTTCAAAAACAGGGAAGCAGGCCTGGGGATTTTAGCTGTCGCCTCTGTTATCTTCTCTGTGTGTGTGTGTATGTCTGTTAACTGTTCAGTGTATGCTAGCAGGTACCCAGCACTACCTTCTCTCTGTGTGTGTGTATGTCTGTTAACTGTTCAGTGTATGCTAGCAGGTACCCAGCACTACCTTCTCTGTCTTGTGTGTTTGCAGCCAGGCTCTAGTTTGGTAACATTTTTACAATACATCATTACTTCAGTAAAATGAGTCCCATGCAGGGCTGTTGCGACCATATTACCGCGACCCTGGCAGTCATGAGTCAGGACCGCAGTAAAATTCTACATGACCATTGAGTCAAGCTGATCCTGTCTCATGCACTCCTGACATGTGTTAGTAGTACAAAACTCGCTACCGGTTATCAGGTGTCAGGGCTCTATTGATGCCTCTATGAATGCAAAAGAAATCATCAAAACGGTTTGCGTTTTTAAAACTCACCTCACTATGATGGAGCAATTGGAAGAAAGAAGAAGCAGTTTGAAAACTGAGTGGAAAACGTGTCATTGTGTATGCTGTTTCAGAGCCTTAACACAGCGAAATGGGCAGCGCTTTCTAAGTTGATGAATAATTCAAAACAGCCATATGCATATTAGGGCTTATGCATAAACATAGGCCTATATATGAACCCAAAACCGAAAGAAAACCTGAATTAAATTAATGAATGTGCTGTTATACAATGCCTACCGCATATTACACACAGCTGAAAGACACAAAAAAATATACAGATTTAATGTCTTGGGTACATAATTGCTCTAGCCTAAATTAAACAAATTCAGATTTAGCCTACAAGTATGGTGAATTTGTATTTGATTGTCATAATTCATAGGCCGACATACTGTATTTACAGTGCCTTGCGAAAGTATTCGGCCCCCTTGAACTTTGCGACCTTTTGCCACATTTCAGGTTTCAAACATAAAGATATAAAACTGTATTTTTTTGTGAAGAATCAACAACAAGTGGAACACAATCATGAAGTGGAACGACATTTATTGGATATTTCAAACTTTTTTAACAAATCAAAAACTGAAAAATTGGGAGTGCAAAATTATTATTATTACATTCAGTGCAGCAAACTCTCTCCAGAAGTTCAGTGAGGATCTCTGAATGATCCAATGTTGACCTAAATGACTAATGAGGATAAATACAATCCACCTGTGTGTAATCAAGTCTCCGTATAAATGCACCTGCACTGTGATAGTCTCAGAGGTCCGTCAAAAGCGCAGAGAGCATCATGAAGAACAAGGAACACACCAGGCAGGTCCGAGATACTGTTGTGAAGAGGTTTAAAGCCTACGTAAGTAGGAAATGAACCAGAGGGGCAGTGGCCTCCGTTCGCTATAGGAGTGCATACAGATAACATGCTTCTGTTCCTGCCCATTTGACAATGGACCTATCTAAATCTAAACCAATGTTACATATTAGTAAAGAAAATGTCATTTGCCTATAGTCCGATGGGTGAAAATATGATCACTTGATGAGAGAACAGGGTGTGTAGCCCGACGCAAGGAACCTAGTTCCAGATTTTTTTGTTGTGCCTTTGTCAAATCATCAATAGCCTATAGTGGCATCATGCAGCCCATGTATGTTTTGATTTCTAAGGCATTCTAAGGTGTGTGTTGTTCACAACTGAAGTTGCCAAATGACTTTAAATCTAGTATAGGACCTGTTTCAAATGGTCACTTTTACACTCAACATAGCCATACAGTAGGCCAACTCATATTCTGTTCTTCTGAAATACATTTTCTTCATATCATAATATTTCTTTAGACCTGCCTAAAATAAATCCTGGATATTATGAAACTTAAATTTAAAAAAAATGTATATATGTTATGGAATTGACGACGGTGAGGCAGGCTCCTGGAAATCTGTACTGAACTCGTTGCAGTAGATGCAGAGCAACAGTCTCTCACATTTCCTTTTATCAAAAAGCCCATCAGCGGCTTGTATGCGTGGAGACCTGGAGATGCTGAACATGATTAATTAAACATTTCATGACCGCCAGTGCCCCATTCCCAAATACCAAAACCTTCTCAATATTTGGTCCAACTGAGACTGTAGTGTTAGTCTGCCTCAGCCATCATCCCCATAACGTAGGGAGTCACCCCCATACCATGGAAAGAGCTCTAAAACCCAGATGATCATTTAATATGAAGCAGCTCCACGGTGCCCGGTTCTGACTGTGGCTGTCAGTGTCTGTTATTGTCCTCTTTACACTAGCAGGCCTAGAGCAGCTTTAAACACACCACACACACAGATTGCTTGGGTTCGCCGTGACCACAGATAGTCAGTCAGTATTGTGGTTCTGGTTCTTTGACACCTTGCTGACAGCCTCGGGTTTGAGGAAGAAGTAGAGAGTGGGAAGGATAGAGGGAGAGAGAGACAGACAGGGAAGATGAAGAGAAATAGGCGAAGATGCGTTCTGCCTGCAGTGTATGGTGGTGATGACAAGCTGCCGTGAGCTCTCAGCCAAACATGGGCTCCAAGTTAACATACAGCCAGTGTTTTCCATTAGTCCACAATTGTTTGCAGAATTGTTTAGCATTTTCCATTTTCATGTTGTCCTTCAAGACCCATTTGACCACATAAAACAAAACAAAATAAATGTTACTAAGTCTGTCAACCTTGAGTGCCACAGGGGACTGCTATCTGGACATTCTTAAATAGTAGTAAATAGTTTATAGTAATAGATTATATATAGTCAAAAGTTCTGAAGAAGCACGCTGAGTGTTTAGTGTTTTGATCATGTTTATGTTTATAAGACATTTATAAGCAGCTAGCCTTTCGTCAACGTCTCCAATTTAAGCCCACTAGAAAGTGTGTGTGCCCTCAGGCCTGGAGGGAAGAAAAAGTCATTCCGCTACCCAAGAATAGTAAAGCCCCCTTTACTGGCTCAAATAGAAAAACAATCAGCCTGGTAACAACCATTAGTAAACTTCTGGAAAAATTGTGTTTGACCAGATACAATGCTATTTTACAGTAAACAAATGATCAACAGACTTTCAGCATGCTTATAGGGAAGGACATTCAACAAGCACAGCACTTACACAAATGACTAATGATTGGCTGAGAGAAATTGATGATAGAATGAGTGTTTTGTTAGACTTCAGTGCGGCTTTTGACATTTTCGATCATAGTCTGCTGTTGGAAAAACGTATGTGTTATGGCTTTATACCCCCTGATATATTGTAGATAAAGAGTAAAGATAACAGAACACAGAGGGTGTTATTTAATGGAAGCCTTTCCAACAAAGTCCAGGTAGAATCAGGAATTCCCCAGGGTAGCTGTTTAGGACCCTTACTTTTTTCAATCTTTATTAACAAATTGCCACTGGTTTTGTGTAAAGCCAGTGTGTCTATGTATGCGGATGACTCAACACTATACACGTCAGCTACTACAGCAACTGACATGACTGCAACACTTAACAAAGAGCTGCAGGTAGTTTCGGTATGGTGGCAAGGAATAAGTTAGTCCTAAATATTTCTAAAACTAAAAGCATTGTATTTGGGACAAATCATTCACTAAACCCTAAACCTCAACTACATCTCGTAATGAATAATGTGGACATTGAGCAAGTTGAGGTGACTGTCATGGTCAAAACATGTTGATGGGGAGAACTGCTCTGCCATCTAAACAACACTATCAACAAGGCAGGTCCTACAGGCCTAGTTTTGTCGCACCTTGACTACTGTTCAGTAGTGTGGTCAGGTGCCACAAAGAGGGACTTTGCAGGAAAATTGCAGTTGGTTCAGAACAGGGCATGGCACTTAAAAGTACACGGAGAGCTAACATTAATGATATGCGTTTCAATCTCTCATGGCTCAAAGTGGAAGAGAGATTGTCATCACTGCTTATTTTTGTAAGAAGTGTTGACAAGCTGAATGTAACGAGCTGTCTGTGTAAACTAATAACCCACAGCATTGTACACCCATGCATACCCCACAAGAAATGCCACCAGCGGTCTCTTCACAATCCCCAAGTCCAGAATAGGAGGTGCACAGTACTACATAGAGCCATGACTACATGGAACTCTATTCCACATCAGGTAACTGATGCAAGAAGTAGAATCAGATGGAAAAAACAGGTCAAAATACACCTTATGGAACAGCGGGGACTGTGAAGAGACACACAAGTACAGACACATATACATTGTAATATCGTTGTATGGTGGTATTATACATCGTGTATTGTGGGGATGTAGTGGTGTAATAATGTTTTATATTTTGTTTTATATGTAATGTAAGTGTTTTAATGTGTTTGGACCCCAGGAAGACTAGCTGCTGCCCTGGGGATCCCTAATAAATACAAATACAAACACTAATTGTCTCATGATGCTAATAGCATGTACTGTAACTATATGGTCCCTGACCCTCTCTCCTCCTCTCTCCATGGCCAGGACCCTATGATGCTGTGTGGGGAGGAGGAGGCCTGGACCCCCCTGAGAGAAGCCATCCCCAGGTTGGAGAACCTACAGACACATGGTGGTATCCTTTACACAGGAATCACCCATGACCAATATGTCACAACGTTAAAATGTATGATTAAACAAATATGCGCTCGCACACACACACACACCACATCTCATCTGTCCATTTTATGCTCTCTATTTTAGTCCAGTCATAATTATCTCTGTCACTCTAGTGCTCTTTCTCCCTCTCCTCCCGCTCTCTCTTTCTCCCTCTCCTCCCGCTCTCTCTTTCTCCCTCTCCTCCCGCTCTCTCTTTCTCCCTCTCCTCCCGCTCTCTCATCCTTCCTCTCCTCCCTCTCTCTCTTTCTCTCTCTCCTACCGCTCTCTCTTTCTCCCTCTCCTCCCGCTCTCTTTCTCCCTCTCTTCCCGCTCTCTCTTTCTCCCTCTCCTCCCGCTCTCTCTTTCTCCCTCTCCTCCCGCTCTCTCTTTCTCCCTCTCCTCCCGCTCTCTCTTTCTCCCTCTCCTCCCGCTCTCTCTTTCTCCCTCTCCTCCCGCTCTCTCTTTCTCCCTCTCCTCCCGCTCTCTCTTTCTCCCTTTCCTCCCGCTCTCTCTTTCTCCCTCTCCTCCCTCTCCTCCTGGTGTACCCTTAACTCCGTCTCCAGACTGGGAAGAGCTCTTACAAGAGTGTAGTTCTCTGCTGGCTCCAATGGGTGGCGCTGTCCCCGCAGTCCCTGATGGTAATGTGTACCGTCTCAGGGTGACTGACTTAGCCCTGGACGCCTGCATCAACCTGGCCCAATGGGACAGAGCACTGGCTTATGGCACCATCACCCTGGAGCCTTACAGGTGGGTGTGTGAATGTCAGAAATGACATGTTGTGTAAAGTCAATAAAGGTGGTAAGTCTGTGTGTTGTAGCCAATGTCATCGAGTGACCCATGATACACTCTGCTCCGTATTGCATGGTTACACTGTTTCAGTCTCTACCAGACATTAAACACACAGAGGAATTCATACAATGAAAGCATATCCAAACGCACTTCAGCCCAGCTTGAACAAAAAGGGGAATCAATCAATCGACTGACGCACTTGATCATCCAAAAAAAGCTGTCCTTAGCCCAGGACACTTCCACATGTGACTATCCCTAAAGGGAGCGCTCTGTGTCTGCATTGATCTTTGTGTTTTCACGGGACCAAACAGACAGGCTTGCGTTTCGGCTTCAGATGCCTTGCCTTCATCAGAGCCTGATTTCGGATTGCTCAGAGATCACACACTTTTATGTATCTTTCTTTGTGTCATTTGTAAGCATACTGACTGTACGGATGCTCTCGGGAAAACGTGTAAAAAAAAAGAAAAAGCCAGACGGTGCTTTTGTTAGTTGGCAACTGGTGTGGCAAGTCTGGAACAATACGCAGGGCTGGTTTGTTTCTGTGTTGGTGGGAGTCACAAAAGACGCAGCTGCCTTTTGGCAGCTTGGCATATTTTGACCAAATCTCTAACATATCACATCAGATGCTACAACCAAGATCATGCTATATCCAATGACACTCGGTTGAAGTATTCTCTCTCTATCTTTCTAAAAATGAAGGGGGGAAATAAAATGAAAAGGGGGAACAGGATTGAGACAACACAGGATCATTTTGATCTGGATTAAATTATTTGAAAAAACTGGGCCCAGGGCATTAGCATATATATATATATATATATAAAATACATTCTAGTAGACGTAGCTAGCCCACAAAATATCTGATCATTTTTACACAGAGGACGTAACAGACTAAAGATTGTTTGAGTTCCTAATCTTGTTTCCATGTCCAGAGGGAAATAGATGAAGTGTAAGTTGTAGTGCAAAGTATATTTATTAAACAGGGTTTGGGGTCGAGGGTTAGAAGGTTTGGGTTAGAGTTGGGGATAGGGTTAGGGTTCAGGGTTATTCTCAAGTCTTGTTGAAGAGGGCCTTGTTGAAGATGGGCGCATGACCCTGGGCACAATGATCTGGAACAAACACAGACATTACATTGGGGTGAGTAATAAGCTCACAAGTGAAGCATGTCAGTTAACAGTCGGTGGTAAGGGTTTGCGTTAGGGCTGAGGACCCAGGGGCGTTTCATTGCTCAACCTGTGACTTAGCCTGATCATAATGATCAGACCATATGACACACAGTATTAAGGGTCTTTCTATAAACTAGGGTACCCGTGAGGATCTCCTACACTGGACAACTTGTTACAGCTGTTGATAAGTCATTGATAATAATATTTTTTTTTTTGAATGTTATTACATTCTTAAGATATAAGGCGGGAACATAGCTATCGTCAATACAATTCTCGAGTTTAAAACCTATGTTTAAAACCCTTTATCGTGGTTGGTGTCTTGACTGATTTGTCCAAAATTGTGTGACATAAAACATACCTTTTCCGTCCTTGCATTTATGGCTGCGTTCGTTATATCATATATTAAGCATTAATCAGTTCAATTAGAGATTGAACTTCAACCCTGTAAGAATTCTGGATCTAGCTGTCGGACAGTTTTTTGTATAGAGATCTTAGAACTGCAGTGTAACTGTGTAACATTTAGTGTCTCCTAATATTATGGGTTGAAAACAGTTTTCATGGTCACACAAATCCCAAATAATAAATGCGATTGAAACATCAAATGCTTCTAACCCGAAAGAGTCACCTTACCTTGATACTTCAAACCTAAATCGATAGTGTCATTAACGTGGCTCTTCAATATTTATGCATAATACAGCTGTTTAACTACGCCGGGATACATCATCATCATCATCATCTGATCCAGGAAGGAATTTTCTGAATGTCAGCCAAGTGACAAACAGCTGTTGTGATGGCGCATGCAATGCAACAACAGCCAAAGTGCTGGGGGACAAATGTGTTTGCGAGGAATGTCCAGAATATTTTGTGTCTCATTTGTTACCAGTGAAGACCGTTGTACCTGGATCCACGTTGGATCTAATATCCCTAGCGAATTGGTGTTGATCGTCTGTTGTTGTCTGCTTGATTTACAGCAGGGCCTCGTTAGATTTAGCAGAGAAAGTTTTACAGTAAGGAGTTCCTTGTTTTCATATGTTGACAAATACATTTTGTATCCCATGATTACTGGAGAAAATGGGCAAAACATTTCATGTGATTAAGCTGAATGTTGATCTGTTCTGTGGTAGCTCCACATCCTCCTGGGATCTTTGCTATGTCAACACCTTGGGAGTAATAACCTTGGCACCCACTGGTAATGTCACCATGGCATCCCCTGAACGTGTCACTGATTCCTACCCAGCATCCCAAATGGCACCATATTCCCTATATAGTGTACTTATTTTGACCAGAGCCCTATCAAAGTACCCTTTTGAAATAGATTCTTAACATATTTTAGTAACTTGTGGAGTGTATCTCTTGTCTAGACAACCCTACACAAACTCCAAACAGCTAAACAATCTGCGACTCTACCCATATCACACATAGTAGTGAGGTCAGATTTTTTTTTTTTTAAGGCCCACGTTTGTGTATTTAGAAACTTCTACATACAATAAGTATTTAAATGTTGGAAATGACGCATGCATCTAAGCTAGTCTTGTGAGGTACAGTATTGATTGGTTCTGAAAACATACAATGAAACGAAATAGACTTACCACACAGTGTAGCTCAGATGAAAGAAATGGATGGAACCAGAAATGCTAATGAACATTTCTGGGGGCGAAAGATGGAAGACGATTTCAGTTTTCTGATAATATATTGACTTTTCTTTCAATTTCATGAATTTGCTAAAACTATTAGGAACAGCAGAATATGTATGTTCTATCCTTCTGTAGCATTCCTGTTAGTAGAGACCTTGAAGAGTAGGAATATGTAAATATATTGTTAAAAAGGAAGGCAGTTGCTGTCAGTAAAACATATGTTGGACTAAAAATAAGGTCATTTGAATTGTTGACAAAACACTATGTTATGCAACATAAATGGGTTAAACCACATTTCATGCCCCATTTTATGCCCCAGTGTTTGCGGCTACAACTGAATATACTCCAACATTCAAATCTCTTGAATATTGTCTTTGTCCCATCATCTTTAGTGTAAACTGTCTTTTGTGCCTTAGCTACAATGCTAATGTTGTTTAAGATAATGTGTTCCAGAATTCTATAGTGTCCTGAAACTTTAGTTCATTTCAATTACATTCTAACTGAACAAAGTTATGTTCTCCACCAGAGCTGTGTAGCTGTGAGGCTTGGTCCTACTGTTTTGGCTGCAGCAGGAGCATTGGCAATGCTAAGTGGCTAACGGGTGGACTAGATGTGAGGCGTTAACTATGCTTAACACTAAACAAGCTCATGTTATGCTAATTTAAACCGTCTCTATTTGATTTCCACACTCCTGCTTATTCTGATGACTACTTTCCCCACACACCCCTACCAGTCTCAGAGTTTTGGAGAATAATTTGCCTTTTCAAGTCATTCCCTATTATTTGGGGTAATTGTCTCTGCTATTAAATCTATGTTTTTCAAGCTCATCGGCTTTGATTACGGGAGAAAATGGGCAAACCATTTCATGTGATTAAGCTGAATGAATAATTTTCGAGCAGTGTGTTTTCTGTGCCGTACATGTAGCCTCTTCTGTGCTGCTAACGTCATTGTTACTGCTCAAGGCTGTGAATGGAACATTGCCTCCACTTCCTAATGTTTATTCATAAATTGAGCCTTAGATAACGTGGCCGCTGCCAGACAATGTTACCTAATGCTCAACGCATAATAAACTGTAGTGGTACTCTAGTAGCTAATGTATTGTGCAACTGTGCTTCTTAATCACTTACTGATGTGGAGGGTTTCCGCTTAAACTCACTTCAACTCTGTCATGGCTACATTCCCTGCAAGAATGTAGCCATGAGGACATCCCCGGAACATCACGAAATGGTCGCCTAAGTCGTCAGGATGTTGTATCATGGTCGCATGGAGGTTTTTGTCTGGTTCCCCGGTTTGTCCCAGGGATGTCCCCATGGATGTTTTATAGGACATTCAGTAGAACGCTTTTTCATTGGTCCTCTGAATGTTTGTTCCAGGATATCCCCAAGGACGGTTATCAGACACTCTTAGAACGTTCTGTCATGGTCAAGGGCCCATTAATGCACGTGGTTTGGTCCATTCTCCACGAGGAGGGAAAAAAATACGCCTGATCTGACAGTTGCTCCGGCATGTATCCTAAGAATTCACGAGAGATAACCACTATGCCCCCCTCAAAAACGAAATCGGGTTTCCAGAAAAAGAAATAAAGGAAACAGAGACAGATACAGACATATTCTGGAAAAAAATGACGAGGATTTGAAGGATTTGAAATGTAAGTCGGTGCAGACGGCCTGCTGAATTGAGTAGCCTAGCTAGCCAATATAGCTAGCTTGCTAGCTACCTACCATGGACTCACTTGGCTCGGTCAGAGCAGTAATTATTAACATGATGATGACGAGCTACCACTACCAGCTATGGCTAACAAATTAGCTATTATTTAGATATTACAACTGTATTCCCCAATATTTGCGTGATATTTGTTAGCTAGCTAGACTAAAATTAAAACCTAACATGTAGCCTACCTATCCATACTGTAGATGATACTACTACTACTACTACTACTACTACTACTAATACTACTACTGCTGCTGTAGACAAAGATCCCAACGTGTGTCTACTACATGAAGTTGAAACAGCGGACCTTGGAGGTGAGGCAGTTGTTTTGTAGCAGCAGCAACATAACTAGACCATTTTTTATTGAAAAATTAGGCACATGATGACTTAGACACTCTTAAATGCGTATTCTATTTGTTATGTATACTATTCAAAAAGTATTTTATTTCAGTAGTACATTTTTAGAATCGTAACCTTTTGAAGGAGCGAACATTAAACCTAAAATTCCCTTTGTTTACTCACTTCCTAGTGCCCAGAGCGCCCCATGTTGGCAGAATCTCAGCAGAAAGCTGTCAGACAGACTCTGATGCAGTGGAGAGCAGGGAAGAGGAAGAGGAGTTAACTTCTTATGGCTGCAGGGGCCGTATTGAGTAGCTTGGATGAAAGGTGCCCAGAGTAAACGGCCTGCTCCTCAGTCTCAGTTGCTAATATATGCATATTATTATTAGTATTGGATAGAAAACACACTGAATGATGTCTGTGAGTGACAGAAGTCATATGGCAGGCAAAAACCAGAGAAGAAATCCAAACAGGAAGTGAGAAATCTGAGGTTTCAACCCAGGCCGTATTGAATTCACAGTGGGATATGAATGAAGTTGCACTATCCTAGGGCTTCCACTAGATGTCAACCATCTTTAGAAACTTGAATGATGCTTCTACTGTGTTGTGGGACTGAATAACAGCTGAATGAGTCAGCTTACTGGCAGAGAGACATTTCCTGATCACGTGCATTCCACATGATATCGACCTGTGTTCCATTGCTCCTCTAGACACAAAGGAATTCTCCGGTTGGAACTTTATTGAAGATTTATGATAACAACACCCTAATGATTGATTCTATACTTATTTTTAAATGATTCTTCGACCTGTAATATAACTTTTTGAAATTTTTGTCCGAAGTAATGCTCAACCTGCACGAGCGTTTGGATATGTGTACATAACGCGCTAACAAAAATAGCTACTTGGACATAAATAATGGACATTATTGAAAAAATCAAGCATTTATTGTGGAACTGGGATTCCCGGGAGTGCATTTTGATGAAGATCATCAAAGGTAAGGGAATATCTATAATGTGATTTCTGGTTTCTGTTGACTCCAACATGGCGGCTAATTTTATTATTGTTCTTAGCGCCGTCTCAGATTATTGCATGGTTTGCTTTTTCCGTAAAGTTTTTTTGAAATCTGACACAGCGGTTGCATTAAGGAGAGATATATTTATAATTCCATGTGTATAACTTGTATTATCATCTACATTTATGATGAGTATTTCTGTTGAATCGATGTGGCTATGCAAAATCACTGGATGTTTTTGGTACTAGTGAACATATGTAAACTCAGATTTTTTTATATAAATATGAACTTTATCAAACAAAACACACATGTATTGTGTAACATAAAGTCCTATGAGTGTCATCTGATGAAGCTCATCAAAGGTTAGGGATTCATTTTATCTCTATTTGTGCTTTTTGTGACTCCTCTCTTTGGCTGGGTGGTGACCTAACATAATTGTTTGTGGTGCTTTCGCTGTAAAGCCTATTTGAAATTAACAGCAAGATTACCTTTAAAACGGTATAAGATACATGTATGTTTGAGGAATTTTAATTATGAGATTTCTGTTGTTTTGAATTTGGCGCCCTACACTTTCACTGGCAGTTGTCATATCATCCCGTTAACGGGATTGCAGCCCTAAGAAGTTTTAAAGAGTAGCAACAGTACCATTGAAGGAGTGACAGAAGAGACTGAACAAGCAAGTAATAAGGGAAAGGAAGAGTATGGACAGATTCGAAGTGAGGAAGATGAGGTTTTAGATGATCCAGCACTGTGGCCAGAGAAAGTACAAGACCATGAAAGAGAAGCTATTGTTCGCAGACTAGCCAACAGGTGTGTTGAGGAGACAGAACTGTATAAAATCATGCCCCCAGACTCAGAAGGCAGCCATTCCCCAGCTATTTGCAGGACAATGCAATCTCACAGATGACGCAATCTCTATTGCACTCCGCACTTCCCTTTCCCAACTGAACAAAAGGAACAACTACGTGAGAATGCTATTCATTGACTATAGCTCAGCGTTCAGCACCATGGTACCCTCAAAGCTCATCACTAAGCTAAGGATCCTGGGACTAAACACCTCCCTCTGCAACTGGATCCTGGACTTCCTGACGGCCCACCCCAGATCCTGGAGCCCCCCCGCCCTCTCCTGTGCTCCCTGTTCACCCAAGACTGCATGGCCAGGCATGACTACAACACCATCATTAAGTTTGCAGACGACACAACAGTGGTAGAACTGATCACCAACAATGACGAGACAGCCTATAGGGAGGAAGTCAGAGACCTGGCCGGGTGGTGCCAGAATAACAACCTATCCCTCCCCAGTCGTAGACTGTTCTCTCTGATACCGCATGGTAAGCAGTACTGGAGTGCCAAGTCTAGGACAAAAAGGCTTCTCAACAGTTTTTATCCCCAAGCCATAAGACTCCTGAACAGGTCATCAAATGGCTACCCGGACTATTTGTATTGTGTGCCAACAAAACAACAGTAAAAAGACAGTGAAAAATAACAGTAGCGAGGCTATATACAGGCACCTGTTAGTCAGGCTGATTGAGGTAGTATGTACATGTAGATATCTGTAAGTAAGCATTTCACTGTAAGGTCAGCGCACGTGACATAGACACTTTGATTTGATTTGACAGTAAGTCAGCAAACGGAAGAGAAAAGGTGCAGAGAGACTGGCTTATTTATAGCAAGAGTATCAAGGCATTATATTGCATTCCATGTGTTCTTTTTTTCTCATGTGCAAAGTTCACCATCATCCAGTTCTCTGAATAGTAAGGATGGCTGTAAGATATCATCAGGAAAATGGCGGAGAATGTATGACAAACTACCAGAGCATGAGGATGGTGTGTCTCACAAGAAGTGTTTCTGGAAATGGACATATCTGCAGCAAACCGTAACAACAGCTACAGGTATAGACAGTCAGCTGCAGAAACAAATCCAGCCAGAAATGTATAAAAAAAGAGACTTCTAGAAAGTATTTTGGATGTGAGTATTTAGCATCTACGAATCTGCCATTCCGGGGGAAATCACTCAGTCTTGATGATGCGCATAATGGACATTACCTAGGCTTACTGGAACTGTTGTCAAATTATGACCCGCTATTACGTGAGCACTTACAGAAAGTCTGGGACAAAAAGAATGGAGCACGACTGACTCATTACCTCAGCCCTGAGAGACAAAACGACTTCATAGGAATATGTGGTCAAAGGGTTTTTGAAAACAGTACTTTATGAAAGAGAAGATGCAATCTATTACTCAATACTTTATGAAAGAGAAGATGCAATCTATTACTCAATACTTTATGAAAGAGAAGATGCAATCTATTACTCAATACTTAATGAAAGAGAAGATGCAATCTATTACTCAATACTTTATGAAAGAGAAGATGCAATCTATTACTCAATACTTAATGAAAGAGAAGATGCAATCTATTACTCAATACTTTATGAAAGAGAAGATGCAATCTATTACTCAATACTTTATGAAAGAGAAGATGCAATCTATTACTCAATACTTAATGAAAGAGAAGATGCAATCTATTACTCAATACTTTATGAAAGAGAAGATGCAATCTATTACTCAATACTTAATGAAAGAGAAGATGCAATCTATTACTCAATACTTTATGAAAGAGAAGATGCAATCTATTACTCAATACTTTATGACAGAGAAGATGCAATCTATTACTCAATACTTTATGACAGAGAAGATGCAATCTATTACTCAATACTTTATGAAAGAGAAGATGCAATCTATTACTCAATACTTTATGAAAGAGAAGATGCAATCTATTACTCAATACTTTATGAAAGAGAAGATGCAATCTATTACTCAATACTTTATGACAGAGAAGATGCAATCTATTACTCAATACTTTATGAAAGAGAAGATGCAATCTATTACTCAATACTTTATGAAAGAGAAGATGCAATCTATTACTCAATACTTTATGAAAGAGAAGATGCAATCTATTACTCAATACTTTATGACAGAGAAGATGCAATCTATTACTCAATACTTTATGACAGAGAAGATGCAATCTATTACTCAATACTTTATGACAGAGAAGATGCAATCTATTACTCAATACTTTATGAAAGAGAAGATGCAATCTATTACTCAATACTTTATGAAAGAGAAGATGCAATCTATTACTCAATACTTTATGAAAGAGAAGATGCAATCTATTACTCAATACTTTATGACAGAGAAGATGCAATCTATTACTCAATACTTTATGAAAGAGAAGATGCAATCTATTACTCAATACTTTATGAAAGAGAAGATGCAATCTATTACTCAATACTTTATGAAAGAGAAGATGCAATCTATTACTCAATACTTTATGACAGAGAAGATGCAATCTATTACTCAATACTTTATGACAGAGAAGATGCAATCTATTACTCAATACTTTATGACAGAGAAGATGCAATCTATTACTCGGTTATTTGTGATGTACCTCCAGACATTTCTCATGCTGAGCTAAATGTATTATTGGTGGGATATGTACACAGAGATAAAGTTCAGGGAGCAGGTGAATGGGGAATAATTGAACGTTTTCTTGAATTTAAAGACTTTGCTGGAACGACAGGCAGTGACATTTCTGAAATGATTTTGAGTGCATTGGAAAGGCATGTCATTGACATAGCAGACTGACATGGTCAAGGCTATGATACTGGTGCAAATATGTCAGGGAAAGTTAAGGGAGTTCAAGCACACATACTGGAAAAATAATCCACTGGCCACATACTCACCTTGTACCTCCCATACTCTTAATCTTGTGGGTGTACATGCAGCTCAGTCCTGCCCAGAAGTATCCACCTTTTTTGGCTGTGTGAATCGTCTTTACAATCTGTTCAGTGCCAGCCCAGAGCGATGGGCCATTCTCAAGTAAAAGACTGGCTGCTGTCTTAACCGCCTTTCAGTCACACGATGGAGTGCAGGTAGTGCTGCGGTCCGACCAGTAGCAACTCATTTACCGTCGATCATCAAGGCCCTAGATGTGCTTCTTGCTACCTGAAGCATGACAAACGAAGCCAAATCTGAGGCAAAAGGTCTGAAAAGCTACTTCATGTCTTTCAAGGCAACATGATGCTGCCACCCGCGTGCTTCACGGTTGGGATGGTGTTCTTCGGCTTGCAAGCCTCCCCATTTTTCCTCCAAACATAACGATGGTCATTATGGCCACACAGTTCTATTTTTGTTTCATTAGACCAGAGGACATTTCTCCAAAAAGTATGATCTTTGTCCTCATGTGCAGTTGCAAACCATAGTCTGGCTTTTTTATGGCGGTTTTGGAGCAGTGGCTTCTTCCTGCTTAGCAGCCTTTCAGGTTATATAGAACTTGTTTTACTGTGGATATAGATACTTTTGTACCTGTTTCCTCCAGCATCTTCACAAGTTCCTTTGCTGTTGTTCTGGGGTTGACTTGCACTTTTCGCACCAAAGTACATTCATCTCTAGGAGACGGAACAAATCTCCTTCCTGAGCGGTATGACGGCTGCGTGGTCCCATGGTGTTTATACTTGCGTACTATTGTTTGTACAGATGAACGTGGTACCTTCAGGCATTTGAAACAGACTTGTGGAGGTGATTTATTTTGAGTGTCCCATGATGTCAAGCAAAGAGGCACTGATTTTGAAGGTAGGCCTTGAAATACATCCACAGGTACACCTCCAATTGATTGAAAGTATATCAATTAGCCTATCAGAAGCTTCTAAAGCCATGACCTAATTTTCTGGAATTCCAAGCTGTTTAAAGGCACAGTCAACTTAGTGTATGTAAACTTCTGACCCACTGGAATTGTGATACAGTGAATTATAAGTTAAATAATCTGTCTGTAAACAATTGTTGGAAAAATTACTTGTGTCATGCACAAAGTAGATGTCCTAACCGACTTGCTAAAACTATAGTTTGTTAACAATACATTTGTGGAGTGGTTAAAAAACAAGTTTTATTGACTCCAACCTAGTGTATGTAAACTTCCAACTTCAACTGTAATTTTTACACTATTTTAGCTGAACAGTGTCACACCTACAGAACTGTACCTCACCTTAAAACCCACATTCCATTTCTATTACTTGAATCCTACAGAAGAACCATATACAGTGACGTCCATAATTATTGACACCCTTGATGAAGATTAGCAAAAATTACTGTATTAAATAAATAGTTCAAATCTAATCAAATCAAATTTATTTATATAGCCCTTCGTACATCAGCTGATATCTCAAAGTGCTACACAGAAACCCAGCCTAAAACCCCAAACAGCTAGCAATGCAGGTGTAGAAGCACGGTGGCTAGGAAAAACTCCCTAGAAATGTCAAAACCTAGGAATTAACCTAGAGAGGAACCAGGCTATGAGGGGTGGCCAGTCCTCTTCTGGCTGTGCCGGGTGGAGATTATAACAGAACATGGCCAAGATGTTCAAATGTTCATAAATGACCAGCATGGTCCAATAATAATAAGGCAGAACAGTTGAAACTGGAGCAGCAGCACGGCCAGGTGGACTGGGGACAGCAAGGAGTCATCATGCCAGGTAGTCCTGAGGTATGGTCCTAGGGCTCAGGTCCTCCGAGAGAGAGAAAGAAAGAGAGAAAGAGAGAATTAGAGAGAGCACACTTAAATTCACACAGGACACCGAATAGGACAGGAGAAGTACTCCAGATATAACAAACTGACCCTAGCCCCCCGACACATAAACTTCTGCAGCATAAATACTGGAGGCTGAGACAGGAGGGGTTAGGAGACACTGTGGCCCCATCCAAGGTCACCCCCGGGCAGGGCCAAACAGGAAGGATATAACCCCACCCACTTTGCCAAAGCACAGCCTCCACACCACTAGAGGGATATCTTCAACTACCAACAATATCAAACACTGGGTCTTGTATGCTCCAAAAAAATTGGGAAATTATATTATTTTATACTAACTGATACAATTGCTCTGAGAAACGTATTTAGTTAAAATATTTTTTTATTTCTAAAAAGTAGGAGTCAAAATGATTGACATCTCTGTTTTCAATAACTTTCAATACCTCACCTTGTGAGGTAACAGCACCGAGCCTCTTTCTAAAATGTTTTATGAGTTTGAGAACACATTGTTAGTGATCTTAGACCATTCTTCCATACAGAATCCTTCACGATCCTTGGAAGCAAGTGGGAAAAAAATAGCCCCATAACATCAAAGATCCACCAGCATATTTTACATTAGGTATGGACTTATTTTCTACTCATGTATTCTCATTTCGACGCCAAACCCACAACTGGTGTGCGTGGCCAAAAAACTATATTTTCATGTCATCTGACCAAAGCACCATCGAAAGCATCCTGACCGGTTGCATCACCGCCTGGTGTGGCAACTGCTCGGCATCTGATCGTAAGGCGCTACAGAGGGTAGTGCAAACGGCCCAGTACATCACTGGTTCCAAGCTTCCTGCCATCCAGGACCTATATAATAGGCAGTGTCAGGAAAGCCCATAAAATTGTCAGAGACTCCAGTCACCCAAGTTATAGACTGTTTTCTCTGCTACCGCACTGCAAGTGGTGCCAGAGCGCCAAGTCTACTTGTACACTGCTGCTACTCGCTGTTTGTTACCCACTATGCATAGTCACTTCGCCCCCACCTACATGTACAACTAGCCTGTACTCCCGCACACTGACTTGGTACCGGTGCCCCCTTTTTGTAGTCTCGTTATTCTTATTATGTTACTTTTATTATGACTTTTTATTTTAGTCTACTTGGTAAATATTTTATTTTTCTTGAACTGCACTGTTGGTTAAGGGATTGTAAGTAAGCGTCTCACAGTAAAGTCTACACTTGTTGTGTTCGGCGCATGTGGCAAATAAAGTTTGATTTGATTTGAAGTGCCAATGCCGTTTTACATTAAGTGTTGTTGGATGACGTGAAAATAGAGCTCTATGGCCACGCACACCATTTGTTTTTACATTTGAGTCAAATACCAGACGATGTTATCCAGAATGACCTATAGTAGTGTCGTGTCTTTGGCTATGCCGGATTAAGTGATATGACATGCTATTCTATAAAATATTTCTCCGCAATTAATATCACCTGATTGAGCTAATCCTGTAAATGTAATTAACTAGAGAGTCGGGCACCACAAAATAATATTTATAGAGCTGTTATCTTCCGAATAAAGTCTTAAAGACCTAGTAATATTTTACATCAATAGCAGTCAATATCAATCGTCATCTTACTTCAGTCTCATCTGAAAGTTGTAAATTCTTGGTATCTGCAAGAACCCTGGCTAACAATTTGAATCAGCTAAAGTAAGCTACACAGAATTAACCCCATGTCAAAAAAGCCCTTAAAATCAATTACCGTGAATGAACCTTCTGTAAAGAACGAGTATCATTCCAAAAAAGCAGCAGCTACAAAAAGAAAGGTGACAGTAATCAAAAGAAAAGTTTAATTATTGATTTACTAAATACTTAACTAATCACACAGAATTACACATACACAAAATGAATCATAACTTGATTACGATTTACGTCATAAAGGAAAACGTCCCTAGCGGGCGGAACAGATATGACCGCTTGTTACACAAAAGAAAAGGGTCTGGGTTTGAGTGAAAGAGCGGGAAGACTGAGGAACAAAGGGAAGAAGCTGTGCTATCGTAAATACAGTATCTTATGCATTCTAAATTACCGCCCACTTGGAAAAGGAAAATGCAATAAATATTTACTCTGAGCTACGCTTCGGTAGGTTGGTGGTAGATGGAAGGCCGTGTTGCCCAACCGAGTCCTTTGAAGAATGTCTCTGGTGGTCAATTGGATACGTTGTAGTAACGGCATTGTGTGGTAGAAGGTATACTCTGTCTGTTCCTTCCTAACCTACGTTTGCAGCTGCGGTTGCTAACTCAACGGCTAAGAGGTATCACTTCTGTAGTGAATAAGAGTTAAAAGTTCATACCATTCGCAACCAAAGCTCACCCTGATTTTGGCTTCGTTCTGTAGTTATTATCTGAACCATTCTGACATAGGACCGTCGTCCTACACCCCCGGAGCAGGAAGTTCTCTTGTCGTCAAGGTTTTTTATAGGAAAGGAGAGGAGGGCGTGTTTGAAAAGTTTTATAGCCCATGTCCCTTCACAGGGCGGGCCACTGATTGAGCAGCCCTATCTTATGAAAGCCCACATCTCTCACAAATAATTTCATATTCCAACATTTAAATTGAACAACAATTCCATGTGAATCCGATAACTCTGATGTGTAGACTTTCCACTGTAGAGTTTGTCATCTTATCACTGATGAGAATGTCTCAGATGACAACCGAACTGACATCATATTCATTAAGTATCACCACATATGTTCAATTGTTCGGATTACCAGAATATAGTTAATTTCCCCCCACCTACTGATGTTCCCAGAATCTCTATGTTAACCAAGGGTTTTGCAAATGTAACCTCAGTATGGTAGAGTGAGGATGAGGTATTTATGACTGTCATAAACCTACCCCCCAGGCCAATGTCATGACAGTAGAATGGGATACATTTTTGTACTTTTTTTCATACTGGTTCCCCTTGGGAATTGAACCCGCAACCCTGGCATTGTAAGCACCATGCTCAACAAACTGAGCCACATGGGATCCCAGCGGTAGGTTTGGCGTCAACAGTTTGGCGGACTAGAACTCCATATCTACAGTAAGACAGGTATCATCAACTAGATTCAGCCGCGGGACGATTTATTTTTTGAGCGGATGGTCCGGGGACCGGAACATATTACGAATAATTTGTTGACAGCAAATTGACCGCAAGAAGCCCAAACAGATATAATGTTTGACTGACACACAATCATTTCAAACCTTGCTTACATTTGCATTTACACTTATATGCACCCAAGGGTTTACCAAAAACAGGGCACACTTTTTTGCTATTCGTACAATTACAACGTTGAACGTCCCAGCCCTATGAAATGTCCCCTTGTGGTCATTGAATGTCCCGTGCGTCAAAATTAACGCCAGGCTAACGTCATGTTTTATGGTTCCCAGAACGTTCACAGAATGTCCGTGAGATAACATTTCCCCGAAACCCTTAAAAGGACCTAATGGGAATGTCACCTAAAGTCCTTGTTTGCTGGGTAATGCCTTAAAACGGTTACATAACAGATGGCATAAACGGTTATAATTGTATATCAGTTTCTTTGGCTGATTTTGTAGGCATAGTGCTAGGCAACTACCTGAAGAGGTAAGACTGTATAGCAGAAAGGAGAGTCTCCCAGAATCAGTACTACTATTGTGAATGCTCCTCAGGCTTGGATATGAATGGCCATTTCCAGCCTTCTCTACTGCCTCTGAGGAAGAAACCATGCAAGAAGCCCTCTACTTTCCACACACGCAGACCTGCTATTATGGGTAGTAGTAGTACATACAGTATGTACAGTGGGGCAAAAAAGTATTTAGTCAGCCACCAATTGTGCAAGTTCTCCCACTTAAAAAGACGAGAGAGGCCTATAATTTTCATCATAGGTACACTTCAACTATGACAAGACAAAATGAGATTTTTTTTCTCCAGAAAATCACATTGTAGGATTTTTTATGAAAATGAAAATGAAATGGAAAATTAGTATTTGGTCAATAACAAAAGTTTATCTCAATACTTTGTTATATACCCTTTGTTGGCAATGACAGAGGTCAAACGTTTTCTGTAAGTCTTCACAAGGTTTTCACACACTGTTGCTGGTATTTTGGCCCATTCCTCCATGCAGATCTCCACTAGAGCAGTGATGTTTTGGGCCTGTTGCTGGGCAACACGGACTTTCAACTCCCTCCAAAGATTTTCTATGGAGTTGAGATCTGGAGACTGGCTAGGCCACTCCAGGACCTTGAAATGCTTCTTACGAAGCCACTCCTTCGTTGCCCGGGCGGTGTGTTTGGGATCATTGTCATGCTGAAAGGGATCATTGTCATGCTGGTTCTGGGATTTTTGCTCACCGTTCTTGTGATCATTTTGACCCGACGGGGTGAGATCTTGCGTGGAGCCCCAGATCGAGGGAGATGATCAGTGGTCTTGTATGTCTTCCATTTCCTAATAATTGCTCCCACAGTTGATTTCCTCAAACCAAGCTGCTTACCTATTGCAGATTCAGTCTTCCCAGCCTGGTGCAGGACTACAATTTTGTTTCTGGTGTCCTTTGACAGCTCTTTGGTCTTGGCCATAGTGGAGTTTGGAGTGTGACTGTTTGAGGTTGTGGACAGGTGTCTTTTATACTGATAACAGTTCAAACAGGTGCCATTAATACAGGTCATGAGTGGGGGACAGAGGAACCTCTTAAGGTCTGTGAGAGCCAGAAATCTTGCTTGTTTGTAGGTGACCAAATACTTATTTTCCTCCAGAATTTGCAAATAAATTCATTAAAAATCCTACAATGTGATTTTCTGGATTTTTTTCTTCTCATTTTGTCTGTCATAGTTGCAGTGTACCGATGATGAAAATCACAGGCCGCTCTCATCTTTTTAAGTGGGAGAACTTGCACAATTGGTGGCTGACTAAATACTTTTTTGCCCCACTGTACATATTTCCTGTATGTGGCAGTGGAGCTGTTTCCTGTACGAGAGCGTTCCATTATGCTTGTGATGTTTGTTATTTATGATGGATGTGGTTAACAGTCTTTCTGCCTCAGGCTACAACTACACATAATCCTCTGTGTGTGTGTGTGTGTGTGTGTGTGTGTGCGTGCGTGCGTGCGGTGACCGTGACCTGTGTTGACTGCTCCACCCACTCTCAGCCAATAATGATTTAACTCTGCATAATATAACCAATCAACACGATCAGAGACAGAAGATATTGGTAGTTTGATTTGACTGTGTGTGTGTGCCTGCGTGTGTTTTTGACTGTGAGACTAATTGATCCAGTGTGAAGGGCAGGACTCTGGTGGCTTGCCCCAGACTGGATAAGGGCTCTATCACGGACACACACACACACACACACACAGTGTATGCAAACATCTCCACAGGAGAGAAACACAGCAACACAGAAAATCACTTCATCAATAACTAACCGCAGGGGAGGGTGGGGAGAGAGAGAGGAGGAGGAAAGAGGGGAAGATAAATGGGAGATGGATTGAGATCCAAAGAAAAGAGGGGGTTGTGAGTGGTACAGCGGAAAGAGAGAAAAAGAGCCAGAGAACGATTGAAAGAGAGAATGAGCGAGAGCTGAAGTGAGAGAATTTTTAAAAAAGAAAGAGAATATCCTGCACCTTTCTTTGTCCCTCTCCTCTGGGATTGACTTTTCAGATGACAGGAGATGAAAAGACTGAGGGAATGTTCTCCCTCTTTTTCAAAGAGGTTTCATCTCTCTTTCTTTCTTTCTTTCTTTGTAAAATTCAAATTTCTGTCAGTAGGAAAGGCTGTTTTCCCTGTAGGCCAGAGAATAATACACACTAGGCACAGAGCTTATTGACTCCACACTCCTGCAGATGTCAATTCACAAACACACACTAATGGCAAATGGTTAAGCTTCACTGATTCCTAATATCCTGAAAAGGAGAGAAAAGGAGAATAATACATCTCCATCTCTCTCTGTCTGTCTGTGTCGGTCTCTCTGCTTCTCTCTCTTTCTCTCTCACTCTCTCCTTCTCTCTCTCTCTTTCTCGCTCACTCTCTCCCATGCCTCTAAGCTATTCTCTGACTGAAAACGGAGGAATGTGTCTGTGTGTATGAGATTCTAGAGGAGCAGACGTATTTCTGTCACTCTCTCTTGTATTCCAGCTGTTCTCTAGACCGGGACCTGCTCTCCTGAACATTATCTTAGTGATGGAGCATCGCCCAGGCATCTCCTATACCTGTGTATGGAGTAAGATAGAGAGAAGAGGGGAAGGAAGGAAATAAATAAAACAGAGATAATCTGCACCCCATAGAAAAAGAAGAGTCCAGACTTCTCTGTAGTGGTTTTACAGTTAGGCAAATGTATACTGCCTTGGCAAGGAAATGGAATTTAGCATTTTTAAAACTGTTCATTTATAAAATGTTTCACTCTTTCTCTTTTTCACACCCCTCTTCCTTTCTCACACCCTTTGGCTATCGGCACCAGATTAACAACACGGAGGCGTTTGTTTACGTTTCATTTCCTCATGGAACAACGAGACCGGAGGAGAGCGCCGAGAGAAAGAAAAAAAAAGTCAACGAAATGATTTTAATTGCTTTACCGCTCAATGTGCTTTACGCAAACAATAAAATAATTTGAGGCTGTTGTTTTTCAGGTCCGTGGTAGCATCATTCACTCCGTGATTAAATCAACATCGCAGCGTTTTATTATTCATGAGCTTATTGCACTTACAGAGCGCTTACACTTTGAACCTCCTTTTTAATGCCACGATTAAAATGTAACTGCAGGATCCAGAATGATTAGGGTAATTGTGAGGCGTGTGAATGAAGAAGAAGATGTGGAAAGTCATGTTTGGAGTTGTAGATGAACAGACCAGTAAGAGCTGCTAGTTTTACAGGTCGTTTTACATCTGCTTACCGTTATCTTATTTGTTTACTGGTGACTTATAGTAAGCGATGTCTGCGACGTTCCAATGTCTAGATACGGTTGAGTCATGCAGTGCTGTTTAAAACATCCCAGTGTGTGTTATTAAGGGACGGAACCTCTCATTGATGAGCGAATCGAATAGGGAATAGACTCTACTATCTAGAGCAGAGGTAGTATAACCAGGGGTGTAGACCCAGGCCTCAACAGCCTTTCTACTGATCCATTTTCAGAAAAAGCCAAGTCTGTGGGGGCCTGGACTATAGAGCAATAATACTAACATATCCACTGTCTGTAGACTGAAGGTAGACCCCATTCTAAAAGACAAACCTAGCCACCTCAGGCCGGTACAGGGAATTGACTGTGTCCCATATGACTCTCTAGTTGTCATTAGTCTCTCTATGTCTGTGGCTGGAAGTACTGCTCTATACTGTATGGGGAATAGGGCAGAGACCTGAGAGAGGGATGAGATTTGGCCATTATTCATATGGGGTCAGTTGGTGGTCAAATGTCATTGACCGGAAGGTGACCCTATGTGTCTCGTGTGTGTGTGTGTGTGTGTGTGTGTGTGTCTCTTGTGTGTGCGGGTGCGCGCACGTGTGCCCTGCGGGGACTACAGGGTGGACTGAGTGTTACGTTATGGCCTAACGAGCTAAACAGTCCCGGATGAATTAGCATATGTCAATGAAGGTGGTTAAAGCAACCCACTGGAGCATTCCTCTGCTCAGCCAACTACAAGGTCCAGGGCTGTGTGTGTGGGTCAATACACTTCCTTCAGGAGTAGGACCTCCTTCCTTTGTCTGTGCCTCTTCCTAGTACGTAATGGATGTCCTCGTAGAGGTTCTTATCGGGGTATTTGAAGTGATGGGAACGGGTTGTAAAAGCGTCAATATCTATGGTGGAATATTTATTTAGTCTTCCCTTTCAGAGCTCCTAGAGTCGTGAGTTGTTGCGCAGCCCCGCAGATATGGCTCTCTTGCAACTTGTGGATCAAATCTTTACATCCCTGAATAACAATGAATACTCGTTTTGCATATTTTTAGATTTATCCAAAGTGTTGATCATTAAATATGACTTTCTAAATTGTAATATTACGGTTTTCATGATTGTACATATAATACACAAAAACAGTTTATACAGTCAGATGAAATGACATCAGGATCACATATAACCGGCTACATAGTTATGTTTGTGGCGGAGAATCATTTGTTAACGGCTCTTCATTTACCAGAGCCAAGACATCCTGTGGCGTGACACAGGGTTGGATATTTGGACCTTTGTTATTCCTCATCTATATCAATGACCTTGCTGAAGGGTCTTCTACCATACTTCCCCTTCTCCTTGCTGATGAAACCAATTAGATTTTATCACACAAGAATTTTGATTCACTAATTAATGAAGCCAACTCAGGCATGGCCAAATTTTCTGAACAAATTATCTTTAAATCTAAACATTTTTTTTATCTAACTTTATTGTGTTTACTGGTAAGAATAAGACAAAAAAATCAAAAAAAAAGAGCCAGAATCTCAATTGGTGGGAATAAAATGGAACAAGTCACATCCACTAGATTCCTCGGAGTTCTAGATCACATTCAATTTGTCTGCAGCAAAGTGATGAAATCGGTTGGTATCACCTGTAAGATTAGTGGTTTGGTTCACCAGGTTTGCTTCCTAACTCTATACCATAGTTTAATTGACCCATATCTCATTTACTGTAATATTGTCTGGGTGGGCCAGTACATATGCCTCCTACCTACACAAATGACTCATCATACAAAAATACATTTGCAAGAATAGCCACCTCAAATTTCCTGGCTCCGTCTGCACCTTTGTTTAAGAAACTCAATATCTTGTCTATTTACAACAATAATGTAAGCCAATTATGCACTTTCATCTACACATACTCATATCTCCCAAACAGTTTACCTAAACCCTTCAATGGATTCTTCCAGGTTCATTCTGAAATCCATCTGCAGAAAATAACACAAGTCACTGTGGTAACCGTCCCACTCACCACTGGCGCAGCTCACATAGTCCGTTCTCTATCAGATGTAGAGGTACCATACTCTGGAATTCTTATCTTCACATTGCCAAAACATCATCATCCCTCAATAACTTCAAGTTAAGACTGGGGGGTCAGCCTGATGAACCAAACGACTCAGTAATCTCCTCCATATAGCCTAACACTCACATGCACACACACACATTTAAACGAAAACATTTTTTGTTTGTTTTGTGATTACTGATTAATGAGGTTAAACATTTATAATTAGTAGGTTTTGTTATGTTGTTTTTTTAATCTGTATTGTTGTCTATCGCTTGTTTTCTCTGATGCAAATAAATAAATAACAAAATTCCATGAACACATTCATCCCAAACCTTAACCCTTAAACATAAGGAACATAATGTTATAACCCAATATAAAACCTTCACTTCTAAATTTGACGTTTGTGAGCAACTTCAAAATATGACTTTTGGAGAATGGTGGATAAACATCCGAATCTGAGATCACATTAGTAAAACCGTCAATCTTGTTTTGCAGGCTACTGAAGACCAAAAATGTCCATCAGTTACAATAGCTTACTTAATAGACTTCATGGAAATTACACTTCACAATGGCACACTTATGTTTAGATGTGTCACACACACACTTATTTATTTATTTGAAACTTAATTTAACTAAGCAAGTCAGTTACGAACATATTCTTATTTTCCATGACGGCCTAGGATCAGTGGGTTAACTGCCTTGTTCAGGGGCAGAACGACAGATTTTTACCTTGTCAGCTCGGGGATTCCATCTAGCAACCTTTCGGGTTACTGGCCCAATGCTCTAACCACTAGGCTACCTGCCGACCCACATGCATGCACGGATGCACACACACACCACACACACCCGGACCGACACCCATATTAGAAATCTAACTGGGCCGTGGGTTCAGACTCAGTTCACAGCTGAGAGCTCCCACAATGCACTGGACTCATGGCGACACCTTAGGAAAGGGGCAATGCTCCTTGTACCATTCACACGGCTCCAGATACACACACACACACACACACACACAATTGAAAACATATATAGGTCTTCAACTCCATCCTGCAGTAACAGGAAATTTGAAATATTTTGTGGTTTATAATTGATGGACATTTTTGGTCTTCAGAAGCCTTTTTAAACATCAAATACACTACTTTTCTAAATTGCTGAAAAGTTTTCCTGCAAAACAAGATTCACTGTTTTACTAATGTAACTACTACTCCGATTCGGATGTTGATCTACCTTTCTCTAAAAGTCATATTTCAAAATTGCACCAAACGTCAAATTTAGAAGTTTGGGTTAAAACATTATGTTCAGGCATTCATTCTGAATGTTTACGTTTAAGGGTTAAGGTTTGGGACAGGGTTAAAACCAAAAATACAAAATGAGTGTCTACCACTAGGATTGAACACGTGACCTTTGAATCCGGAGTCATATGATTACAAAAAAATCCAAGCCTACTTCATGGTAATAGCGCGCTGTTGCCCCTAGTGGCTGGTTTTGAAAGCGTTTTCCGTCATCCCCAGGACACGGACAGACGTCCAATTTCAAAGTCAATCGTAAGAATTCTGGCTGCTCCTGCGACAGGGTGATCAAATGAAGATCCTACATCTGTACACACACATCCCTTGTCCCAAACACACATGGGGCTACCACAATGGAGTGGAGGAGGCCATCGTCTCAGGATCTGTGGACTTCTAACTCCCAATATGTTCAACTGTAGCCGATGGGGGGCTGTGCCATGTAATGTTACAATAGATAACTACATTGAGAATTCTGGAATCAGATGTTGTAAGTTGTGCCTGTTATATCGATGGCAGTGGGATGCATGGTTCCAACGATTAATCTATGAATCCGTGCCACGGTTCTTTAGTGTGTGTGTGTGTGTGTGTGTGTGTGTGTGTGTGTTGTGTTTTGCCTTTGTGGGTCCATGTGTGCTTCCAAATGTTTATGAATATTCCAAATGCCCAATCGTTTGGAATAAGAGAAGGGTGCTTTTTGTTGTATTTTTAATAGGACAGTTACAGGAAGAGAAACTCAACCAGAGTAAAGCCACAGAAAACATCAACAAACACACTCCTCCATTTGTCATCCTGTCTTCCCAGAGCGAGGGAGAGGGAGAGATGCGTTCGGAAGTCTTGTGTTTAGCAACAACAAAGCTACTTCCCAGAGTTTTCCGATGTGTGTTTGCGGTAGATCCCAGTGTGTGCCTTTGTTTGCGTGCGGACGGGCATGCTTGTGCGCGTGTATGTCTGTTGTGTATATCTGTGTGTGTCTCTCTGTTGGCAGGATTCGATGACGAGGATCACACGAGCTGTGTCCTGAATTCCTCTAAGACAACTGAAGGCCAAACTGACTTCCTCTTAGATCTCACAGTCTCTCTATACACGCAACACATCATCACATACCGAGGGACAATGAAAATGTATGCCTTTCATACTTAATTCTAGTCTGAGAGTTCTGTCTGTTTGGTTGTGTTTTTCACATGTATTGCAGTGGATCACAGACTGCTAACTGCAGTAGGTTTCTGTATGCTGAATACTGTGGTGGTCGGTGCCGTTTAAGATGAGGGAGGACGATACATTTTTTTGTGAGCATGGCCTTTATTTCTATTACAGCATATTGGATGACTGTCATTCATATTCCATTCACCCAGCTCAATGTAACATCAATATGTTTAGGCTACTACATGATAGTCACATTTTCCCTATACCCATCATGAGGTTGCTACAACCTAGCCTATGAATGAACGTTTAAAATGTAGGTGCAGAGGACAAGAGAAATTTGAGTAAGGTGATCAACATTGACACATTCGTTAACGCCTTTCACAATCTTGCCTGCATCTAGCTGATCTAGGGTGTAATCATTAGTCCAACAGTTGCAAACGAGAGTTTCTATTGGACAAATTTAGGTTTATCCCCGTTTCATTCTGTTTGCTTCTGTTTAAAAAAAATAAGGTTTTCAGCAGAATGAATATACCCCTGATCACACGCAAACACAGTTAACTTTCATAGCAGCCACATATAAACAGCATGATCCTTTTGACCGTTGGATAATTCCTTTCCGCATTTACACGCTATCCTCCTCTGACATTTTCCTTTTGTTTGTTGGACTTCAGTGCACAACATATCAGCTGTCTGTGACCTGGTGAAAAAACCCATCCAAGCCAAACCTTCATATCATAACCACTAACCGCTACACACAACCTACATCGTTGTCACCATATTAGCAAACGTCAAGTCAACATAGCTACTAGAACTAACGCGTTAGTAAACCCGCTACAATCATGCAGTACAATGTACAGTTAGCAAGCAGTAAAGCAGTTACATTGGCGGGTCCCGTGGCAATAAATCAATAAAACCAAAAGCTTACCTTGACTTGGAGTTCCAGCGTTGGCTAGCCATAGCCAACTAGGTATCATAGCATCCCTCTCTGTTTGAGCCAGATGTTTGAATAAGCTAAACTAGCTAGCTGTTTTCGCTAGCTAAGTAAGTGAAAGGGAAAAAAATAGATAGATAGTTTTCTCTCTCTCTTGATTCTCCTTCATTTTTGAAGAAATGTATTCATTTAAAAACTGTTCAACTGAATATATTTAGTATAGTTGTATCTATAAAGGATACATTTTTGTAATGTTATTTTCATGAAATTCGCTGAGGAGAATGGTCCTCCCCTTCCTCCTCTGAGGAGCCTCCACTGGCTGAATAGGGTAGGGGTTCTCAAAGCTCTCCCCAGGGAAACCCAGAGGCTTCATCATTCTGTTGTAGCCCTGAACTAGCTCGCTTTATTCACCTGCTGTAGTCAATGGCTTAATGATTAGTTGACAATTGGAATCAGGTGTTGTGTGCTAGCTCTGGGACAGACCAACTACAGGGAACGGATGGGGGTCCCGAGGAGAGGTTTGAAAACCAGTAGGCTGACTGAGTGCAGTAAAGTAAAGTAACTCCATCCTCTGCAGTTCTCTGCTGTGCTGTTTGTTACTCACACGACCTCTCACCCTCTGTCAAAAGCCCTCTCATCTACCCTAACTCTCATTTTCCCTAACACACTCTCTTTCCATCTCTCTCCCCTCTGTCTCTCTCTCTCCCATCCTCTCTTACCTCTTACCCTCTGTCCATTGTCAAAACACCTCTCATCTCATTACTTGTCTCTCTCTGCCTTCCCCCTCTCTCCTTCTCTTTCCCTCTCCTCCATCTCCTCTGTCGTTTCTCCAACACTCTGCAGTGATTTGCTCTCTGCTTTACCTGCTGACACCTGTCACCTGGGGATACGGGGCTTGTTGTCATGAGCTGCCAATGTGTGTGTGCTTGTGCACGTACTTGTGCTTGGGGTGTGTGTGTGTCACCCATGGTTACAAGCATTAGTACACTGAGCCAACACGCTGCAGTGGCCGGTGTGAATTCATTTTTGATACTATGACAAATGTCCTCACGCCAATATCCAAGCATAGAACATGTCACCAGTACATGCCAATACAGACTGCTCTGCTATGGAGAGAAAGGGAGATGGACAGGGTATTTTACTTACAGTATGTTTCACAGCTACAGTGTGTGCGTGTGTCTGTGCGTGTGCGTGTGAGGGATGGAGGTCTTCTCTTTATTACGACTCGGCTGTTAAAGGAAAAGAAAAAGAGGGATGGAAGACTTGAACTCTGGATGAATACTCTCCGGAACCTTCTGTGAACCAGTAGCTGAGGGTCGCAGTCAGGCGATGCACTCGTCCTCCTCCTCACACGCACACACAACATGCACACACAACACGCACACACAACACACACACAAACACACACACACACACACACACACACACACACCCTCCCCTCTCTGAGTTCTTTGAGGTTCTGAAGAAAGAGGGAGGGAGAGAATGAAAAAATACAGAGGAACAAGTCGAATAGAATATTCCCCTCCAGGGGGATTTCTCTCGCCAGGTCTTGTACAGGTTACCAACACATGATCACACACACCTACAGTCCAATAAAACATGGAGACAGTAGACAACAGCAAGTTGAAGGCCAGTGGAAGACCTATCAGTGGGCGTGTTATTGCTCATGAAAGACTGCTCTGTGCTACATAGCAGATCACAGTAAGCGACTGTAGACAGTTGAATGGAAAGGAGCAGTCAGTAAAAATGTCCCAGAGGTTGCTAGGACGGGTGTAGCTTTGATTCATGATACACTTCTGTCAAAATCGGAGCTGCAGAAAGAGACAATAACTGCCATGCTGGAAGTGCAGTGTACAGCAGAGTAAGGGGCAGTTCATTTCAGGAAGTGCATTGAAACGCATGAATTGAATAGTGCCCAATGTTTTCTATGAGGATTTTTCAAAAAAATGATTTGGATTTTTTCAAACGTAATGTATTAAGTTAATTCCAGCCCTGGTGCTGGGTGATGGCCAGCATGCCAGCGAGGTGTGGCAGAGAGTAACGGCATACAGTCTGTAGCACCCTCTGTCACTGCTGTTAAAAGTAGTGGGGGTAAGGAGTGGGGGAGAGAGGTAAGGAAGGGGCCAGGAAAGAGACTCGACTCCCAGGAGCGTGCTCGGTGGAGAGGAGAGAGAGGGAGGGAGGCTGTTTTACATACAAGCTGTTGATGAATATAAGGAAGGAATCATAATTCCTTTCTTTCTCTCTCTCTCTGTGTCTCTAAGTCTCTCTCTCTCTCCCTCCAACTGTCTCCCCTCTCACCAGTGTTCTATGAGGTTTGTCTCACCTTTCCATGTGTTACTGGTGTCAGCGGTGGGATATGAGGGTCTGGTCAAAGCCATTGATCAGGCTGATCAGAGTATTGGCTAACTCTCATAGTGGCGTCAGGATCTATAGCAGGTCCCAGAGTCCAGCAGGAGGGATCTGGGATTGATTACGCCAGGCATCAGAGTGTGACGGACAAGAGCTCTAAATCCATGTGAGAGGGAGAGAGAGAGCGTTCTGTTTTTGTCTATAAAGGCAGATTAATAATGAGTGTCTTTACCGAGCGAACCGCATCCTTGGCATTCCCTAGCGCTTTTGAGTAGGGAGTATGTGTGTGTTTGCGTGGCATGAATGTGTGTGCCACGTGCTTTGTGTGTGTGTGTGTGTGTGTGTGTGTGTGTGTGTGTGTGTGTGTGTGTGTGTGTGTGTGTGTGTGTGTGTGTGAGTGATTTAATATTCCAGTAAAGTGGTCCCAGTGGAGAGACAGCTCTTTGTTCTTGGTAATGATCATGCCGGGGAACACTAATGTAGAGGAGGAGAGAGAACATCCCCCAACACACACCCTCCCCTTACTTACCATGGCAACACACAGCACAATTCCATATGTGTGTGTGAGTTTTCTCATGTGGTTAATCTCATATCGATATGTGTTTTCTTGTCCAGTTTATCGTGCTGTTATTCTGGAAAATGCACCACCATCAAGCAGCTCAGGGAAGAGATCCTCCAGCTGTTAGCTCGGCTGCCAGAAAAGAGGATGACCTGTTTTCTAACTGCACCGACCTTGCTGTGACCCTGGCAAACCAAATCTGTTGGAAAACGCCTCCTATAGTAGAGCTGTCGATGAGTCGGTTTAAACATCCTCGCTGGCACAGGGAAGAGAATAATTATCCCTGGCCCCCCTCCCGTGCCACCGAAGGGGTTCAGAGCATTTTGCCCTAGACGAGTACCTGGAGAAACTTTGCAACGACAGGAATGTCTCTTTTTGTTGACCACTTTGATCTGCTGTGGGAGCAACCAGCGTTTTTTTAAAGAGACAGGATTCACCCTAACCGCAGTGGCTCCGGGATTATTTCCAGCAAAATCACAACCTGTTTTAGAGACTGACAGACAGGGTCTGGTAGTGATTCAGTCCTCCCTGTCAGACTGACAGACAGGGTCTGGTAGTGATTCAGTCCTCTCTGTCAGACCGACAGACAGGGTTTGGTAGTGATTCAGTCCTCCCTGTCAGACTGACAGACAGGGTCTGGTAGTGATTCAGTCCTCCCTGTCAGACTGACAGACAGGATTTGGTAGTGATTCAGTACTCCCTGATAGACTAACAGACAGAGTCTGATAGTGATTCAGTCCTCCCTGTCAGACTGACAGACAGGGTTTGGCAGTGACTCAGTCCTCCCTGTCAGACTGACAGACAGGGTCTGATAGTGATTCAGTCCTCCCTGTCAGACTGACAGACAGGGTCTGGTAGTGATTCAGTCCTCCCTGTCAGACTGACAGACAGGGTTTGGCAGTGACTCAGTCCTCCCTGTCAGACTGACAGACAGGGTCTGATAGTGATTCAGTCCTCCCTGTCAGACTGACAGACAGGGTCTGGTAGTGATTCAGTCCTCCCTGTCAGAATAAGCAACAGATGACTTGGAAAGCATATCAACTCCTGTAGAAATGGCACTATGGTTATTGTGAGTAGCCTAATTTATGTTCCTTTAACTCTAGTGAGTTTATACAAATGGCCATCTCCTACCATTTTGATAGATTGGAGACTGTCAGAAAATGTGGTTTCTAGTATTCAAAATTTGGTTGTTATTCCGTTGGTTACCTTGAGGCAGATGCCCTAGGGGCAGAGTGGCCCGCACTCAATGAATAGGGCGCTTATAATGTCAGAGCAATCACTAGTAAAACCTTTCTTGTGAATGACCTTACTGAGCGCAAAGTTGATTGCATGTTTCTCATTGAAACATGGCTGTCTTCAGACTGTTGTGTTGCTCTTATTGAAGCCTCGCCCCCGGACTACAGAAATGGGAAAAGGGGTGGAGGGACAGCCTCTATTTTTACTAATGCTCTCATCTGTAAGGACATTTTGTTTGTTGTCTTTTTTTGAGCATCATGCTATACTGTTTAAATGTCAGCCACCAGTGCTGGCTCTAACCCTGTATAGACCAACAAATCATTGCTCCACTTTCTTTCCTGATTTCTCTGAAATATTGTTCTTGAGCTATGATAAAATTGTTGGGCGATTTTAGTATTCATGTTGACAAAGACACTGACTCCATTGAAGTAATGAGTTTTTTTAGCTCTGTGGACATTATCCAACATGTTACTGGACCCACCCATAACCACGGACATACTCTGGACCTGGTTATTACCAAGGGGCTTTCTACTGGGCCCAACCATAACCACGGACATACTCTGGACCTGATTATTACCAAGGGGCTTTCTACTGGGCCCAACCATAACCATGGACATACTCTGGACCTGGTTATTACCAAAGGGCTTTCTACTGGGCCCAACCATAACCACGGACATACTCTGGACCTGATTATTACCAAGGGGCTTTCTACTGGGCCCAACCATAACCACGGACATACTCTGGACCTGATTATTACCAAGGGGCTTTCTACTGGGCCCACCCATAACCACGGACATATTCTGGACCTGGTTATTACCAAGGGGCTTTCTATTGAAGCCTCCTCTATTGTTGATGTTGCTTTATCTGATCACCACTGTGGATTTTTTTTACCACCTTTTTAACCATACTACAGGCTAATACTGAACGCATTATTAAGAAACGCTATCTGACCTCTGAAGTTGCTACAGGTTTTACTGAGTGTATGAACAACACTCCACCTATTCCGCCTTCCCTTTCTGATGATTTAGTTAATATCAAAATCAAATCAAATGTATTTATATAGCCCTTCGTACATCAGCTGATATCTCAAAGTGCTGTACAGAAACCCAGCCGAAAAACCCCAAACAGCAAACAATGCAGGTGTAGAAGCGCGGTGGCTAGGAAAAACTCCCTAGAAAGGCCAAAACCTAGGAATTAACCTAGAGAGGAACCAGGCTATGAGGGGTGGCCAGTCCTCTTCTGGCTGTGCTGGGTGGAGATTATAACAGAACATGGCCAAGATGTTCAAATGTTCATAAATGACCAGCATGGTCAAAAAATAATAATCACAGTAGTTGTCGAGGGTGCAGCAAGTCAGCACAGGAGAGGTCAGGAGACACTGTGGCCCCATCCGATGATACCCCTGGACAGGGCCAAACAGGAAGGATATAACCCCACCCACTTTGCCAAAGCACAGCCCCCACACCACTAGAGGGATATCTTCAACCCCCAACTTACCATCCTGAGACAAGGCCGAGTATAGCCCACAAAGATATTTGCCACGGCCAACCCAGACAGGAAGATCACATCAGTGACTCAACCCCCTCAAGTGACGCACCCCTCCTAGGGACGGCATGAAAGAGCACCAGTAAGCCAGTGACTCAGCCCCTGTAATAGGGTTATAGGCAGAGAATCCCAGTGGAAAGAGGGGAACCGGCCAGGCAGAGACAGCAAGGGCGGTTCGTTGCTCCAGAGCCTTTACATTCACCTTCACACTCCTGGGCCAGACTACACTCAATCATATGACCCACTGAAGAGATGAGTCTTCAGTAAAGACTTAAAGGTTGAGACCGAGTCTGCGTCTCTCACATGGGTAGGCAGACCATTCCATAAAATGGAGCTCTATAGGAGAAAGCCCTGCCTCCTGCTGTTTGCTTAGAAATTCTAGGGACAATTAGGATGCCTGTGTCTTGTGACCATAGCTTACGTGTAGGTATGTACAGCAGGACCAAATCAGAGAGGTAGGTAGGAGCAAGCCAATGTAATGCTTTGTAGGTTAGCAGTAAAACCTTGAAATCAGCCCTTGACTTAACAGGAAGCCAGTGTAGGGAGGCTAGCACTGGAGTAATATGATCACATTTTTGGGTTCTAGTCAGGATTCTAGAAGCCGTATTTAGCACTAACTAAAGTTTATTTAGTGCTTTATCCGGGTAGCCGGAAAGTAGAGCATTGCAGTAGTCTAACCTAGAAGTAACAAAAGCATGGATTAATTTTTATGCATTATTTTTGGACAGAAAGTTTCTGATTTTTGCAATGTTACGTAGATGGAAAAAAGCTGTCCTTGAAACAGTCTTGATATGTTCGTCAAAAGAGAGATCAGGGTCCAGAGTAACGCCAAGGTCCTTCACAGTTTTATTTGAGACGACTGTACAACCATTAAGATTAATTGTCAACAGAAGATCTCTTTGATTCTTGGCACCTAGAACAAGCATCTCTGATTTGTCCAAATTTAAAGGTAGAAAGTTTGCAGCCATCCACTTCATTATGTCTGAAACACAGACTTCTAGCGAGGGCAATTTTGGGGTTTCACCATGTTTCATTGAAATGTAGAGCTGTGTGTCATCCGCATAGCAGTGAAAGTTAACATTATGTTTTCGAATGACGTCCACAAGAGGTAAAAATATATAGTGAAAACAATAGTGGTCCTAAAATGGAACCTTGAGGAACACCGAAATGTACAGTTGATTTGTCAAAGGACAAACCATTCACAGAGACAAACTGTCTTTCCGACAGATAAGATCTAAACCAGCCAGACCTTGTCCGTGTAGACCAATTTGGGTTTCCAATCTCTCCAAAAGAATGTGGTGATCGATGGTATCAAAAGCAGCACTAAGGTCTAGGAGCACGAGGACAGATGCAAAGCCTCGGTCTGATGCCATTAAAAGGTAATTTACCACCTTCACAAGTGCAGTCTCAGTGCTATGATGGGGTCTAAAACCAGACTGAAGCATTTCGTATACATTGTTTGTCTTCAGGAAGGCAGTGAGTTGCTGCGCAACAGCCTTTTCTAAATATTTTGAGAGGAATGGAAGATTCGATATAGGCCAATAGTTTTTATATTTTCTGGGTCAAGGTTTGGCTTTTTCAAGAGAGGCTTTATTACTGCCACTTTTAGTCAGTTTGGTACACATCCGGTGGATAGAGAGACGTTTATTATGTTCAACATAGGAGGGCCAAGCACAGGAAGCAGCTCTTTCAGTAGTTTAGTTAGGGTCCAGTATGCAGCTTGAAGGTTTAGAGGCCATGATTATTTTCATCATTGTGTCGAGAGATATAGTACTAAAACACTTGAGTGTCTCTCTTGATCCTAGGTCCTGGCAGAGTTGTGCAGACTCAGGACAACTGAGCTTTGAAGGAATACGCAGATTTAAAGAGGAGTCCATAATTTGCTTTCTAATAATCATGATCTTTTCCTCAAAGAAGTTCATGAATTTATTACTGCTGAAGTGAAAGCCATCCTCTCTTGGGGAATGCTGCTTTTTAGTTAGCTTTGCGACAGTATCAAAAAGAAATTTCAGATTGTTCTTATTTTCCTCAATTAAGTTGAAAAAATAGGATGATCGAGCAGCAGTGGGGGCTCTTCAATACTGCACGGTACTGTCTTTCCAAGCTAGTCGGAAGACTTCCAGTTTGGTGTGGGGCCATTTTCGTTCCAATTTTCTGGAAGCTTGCTTCAGAGCTCGGGTGTTTTCTGTATATCAGGGAGCTAGTTTCGTATGAGAAATGTTTTTAGTTTTTAGCGGTGCAACTGCATCTAGGGTATTGCGCAAGGTTAAATTGAGTTCCTCAGTTAGGTGGTTTACTGATTTTTGTCCTCTGACGTCCTTGGGTAGGCAGAGGGAGTCTGGAAGGGCATCAAGGAATCTTTGTGTTGTCTGTGAATTTATAGCACGACTTTTGATGCAAACGTAATAAAATGGTGGTCCGATAGTCCAGGATTATGAGGAAAAACATTAAGATCCACAAAATGTATTCCATGGGACAAAACTAGGTCCAGAGTATGACTGTGACAGTGAGTAGGTCCAGAGACTCCATAGAAAATTAAGGACAACCATTGATGCCATAGCTACAGTAAAGTTTAATAAGGCCACATCCAAATGGAGTGCCCCTTGGATGAGTGTGGATACGAATCAATTAAGGAAAAATTGGAGAAAGGCAGAGCAGAAGTGGAGAAAGTCAAAGTTGCAGGTCCATTATGATCTTCTGAGCGAGCAACTTGGCATTTATAACAAGACAATTAGAAATGGCAGACAGGCTAATTTTTCTAGCTGGGTCACTAATAATCCAGAATAATTCCAGAGCGCTCTTCTCAACCATGGATTGATAAATCCTACCCTTTTTAGAGATAAGATAACAAACATTAGGCTGGGTATCAGTCAAGCAAGACCTGATGAGAAGTTTGATGATATGTACCCTAGCCTACCAGACAAATGCACGATAGATTTATTTTCCCTGGTTGACACAGACATGCTCAGGAAAGTGATAATACAATTTAAGCCTCTACCTATCCCCACCACCTTCTTTAAAAAATTGAATTCCATATCTGAATTAGTGCAAGCTATTGTTAATCACTCCCTGTTAACAGGGACTTTCCCCACTGCACTAAAAACGTTTTTGTGCCCAGCACAGAGACAGGCTAAGTTAAAGTGGTAAATTATCTTAGTGCCAACACAGATGCTGAACGGCTCTTTGTCCTTGTACTCTTGGATTTTAGTGCTGAATTCGACAATGTTGACCATAATGTCCTTCTGGACAGACTAGAGAGGTGGGCTGGCTAGGCCCAGTTCTATGTTGGTTTTGGATCTATTTAACCGGTCGAGAGTTTTTTTGTAACCCTTGGTGAACACAATTCAGAGAAAATGCATAAAACATGGCGTTCCACAAGGTTACATTTTGGATCCGGTATTGTTCAGTGCATTGGGAAAATATTCAGACCCCTTGACTTTATCCACATTTTGTTAAGTTATAGCCTCATTCTAAAATGGATTAAATAAATACAAATCTTCAGCAATCTACACGCAATACCCCATAATGACAAAGCAAAAACTGTTTTTTAGAAATATTTGCAAATGTATTAAAAACTGAAATACCGTATTTACATAAGTTATCAGAGCCTTTAGCAATGAGACTAGATATTGAGCTCAGGTACATCCTGTTCCCATTGATCATCCTTGAGATGTTTCTAAAACTTAATTGGAGTCCACCAGTGGTAAATTCAATTGATTTCACATTATTTTTAAAAGCACACACCTGTCTATATATAAGGTCCCACAGTTGACAATTCATGTCAGAGCAAAAACCAATCCAATGAGATTGAAAGAATTGTCCGTAGAGCTCTGAGACAGAATTGTGTCAAGGCACAGATTTCTGAAGCATTTAAGGTCCCCAAGACCACAGTGGACTCCATCATTCTTAAAATAAAGAAGTTTGGAACCACCAAAACTCTTCCTAGAGCTGGCCACCCGGACAAACTCAGCAATCGGGGGAGAAGGACTTTGGTCAGGGAGGTGACCAAGAACCCGATAGTCACCGATGGGCACCCGATGGTCACCCGATGGTCACACACCATTTCTGCAGCACTCCACCAATCAGGCCTTTTATGATAGAATGGCCAGACAGAAGCCACTCCTCAGTAAAAGGCACATGACAGCCCACTTGGAGTTTGCCAAAGGGCACCTAAAGACTCTCAGACCAGATTCCCTAGTCTTGTGAAACCAAGATTGAACTCTTTGGCCTGAATGCCAAGCGTCACGTCTGGAGGAAACCTGGCACCATCCCTACGGTGAAGCATGGTGGGGGCAGCATCATGCTGTGGGGATGTTTTTCAGCGGCAGGGACTGGGAGACTAGTCAAAATTGAGGTAAAGATGAACGATGCAAAGTATAGAGAGAGCTTTGATGAAAACCTGCTCCAAAGCGCTCAGGACCTGAGACTGGGCCGAAGGTTCACTTTCCAATAATACAACGACTCTAAGCACACAGCCACGACAACGCAGGAGTGGCTTCGGGACAAGTTTCTGAATATCCTTGAGTGGCCCAGCCAGAGAGCGGACTTGAACCCGATCTAACATCTGTGGAGAGACCTGGAAATAGCTGTGCAGCAACTCTCCCCATTCAGCCTGACAGAGCTTGAGAGGATCTGCAGAAAAGAATGGGAGAAACTCCCCAAATACAGGTGTGCCAAGCTTGTAGCATCATAACCAAGAAGACTCAAGGCTGTAATCTCTGCCAAAAGGTGCTTCAACAAAGTACTGAGTAAAGGGTCTGAATACTTATGTAAATGTGATATTTTTTAATATTTTTTATTAGCAACAATTTCTAAAAACCTGTTTTTGCTTTGTCATTATTGGTTTTGTTTGTAGATTGATGAGGAAAAAAACTATGCAATCAATTTTTTGAATAAGGCTGTAACGTAGCAAAATGAGGAAAAAGTCAAGGGGTCTGAAATCTTTGAGTGCACTGTTTATTGTCCAACGGCTCTGTGTTACCCCTTGGCAGCATTATCAGAAAGCACAGGATTAGATTTTCACTACTACGCAGACGATACACGACTTTGCATTTCTGTATCACCCGAGGATTTTAGCTCGATTGATACATGATTAGACTGTATTAGTGATTTAAATACGTGGATGGCTCACAACTTCCTCCAGCTAAATCAAGACAAGACCAAGGTACTTATTGTTGGAGTCAAAGCATAGACAGAGAATCTGGCCTCACATTTGAATTCACGGGTAATAAAGATAAAACACCAGGTAATGCTCTCCTGTCTGGTCTACCAAAGAAAGCGATTGGTCAACTGCAAAACATACAGAATGCTGCAGCACGGGTACGGACCAAGACCAGACGGAGAGCATTACATTACATTACATCGGTCTTAAGGTCTCTGCAGTTTTAGAATACATTTTATGATTATTCTATTGGTTTTTAAATCAATCCACGATTGTGCACCCCAATACGTGTCAGACATGCTTTTAAGTTATGTACCCAGTAGGTTCCTCAGGTCCTCTGTCACTGGCCTTTTAACTATCCCAAAGCCTAGGACCAAGAGGCATGGAGAGGCAGCCTCTAGTTATTGTGCTGTATAAATTAAACTGGATTTGATTTGACTTTTAAAAACACACATACACACACACACACTGCCTTAAGCAGCGTGGGCAACCCTGCCTGCATACAGTATTGACTGCAGTAGGTTTTACAAATGTAGACATGACACCATGGCTTTACCCTTAGGACATTTATGTTACTGATAAAGTCAGTCATCTAGCACACATGTTTGAATGCTGGGAGGAAATCAACCAGAAATCAACCAAATCAACCATACACTACTCTACATGCTGTATTAGTTACAATAGAGCGGTTGATCTGAATAGTGGAATTAGCTGAATTACCTGAATGGATCTTGATGAGACCAATGGATGATTCCAGTTCTTTTGAAGAATCCCCTAAGAATGATCTACCACCACGTTCAGCCTTCATCTCTTACAAAAGTAGTTTCTCATGGAAGGTACTTTGTCTTTCTAGGGCATCTAAGACGTTGTTTGGTCTTTGGTGTAGTTGTTTACATGTTTGTGGATTGTTTTAGTTGGCTTGCTGATGGTTCGTAAAATCAGACAGCTTTGGTTTGGGCTAGATGGAGTCTTGACTTGCCATGTGATGTCTGTCTGTCTATCTATCTGTCTGTGTTTCTGTGCTCACTCTCTAATGCAGACCTCTTTTTTCTCGGTGTGCGTGTGTTATGTGTGTGTGTCTGCTCCACCTGAGCAAAAGATACATGTCATTACTGTTTAATTAAACCCATTTCTTCTGTCTCCCAAATTGCAAACATTCCCAAAGATTTCTCCACAGTGTGATCTCTCCCAGTCTCCCTCTGCCAGAGAGAGATTTGGTTCCAAGTTAAAGTTGAGAAAACGTGTGTGTGTGTGTGTGTGTGTGTGTGTGTGTGTGTAATATGAGAAACCACCCCAGCATTGACTTGTAATTGGAGATTTAATTGGATAGTTCTCTCCTTGAGTGCGTTATAGCCAAACAGTTTTTGTTGATAAATGCTTGAGGCAGAGAAAGTGTGTGTGTGTGTGCGTGCGTGAGCTTGTGTGTCTGAGCTCCTCTCAATAAGTCATTGAGGCGTGGTGAGTGCTCCACGGCACTCTGTGTGTTTTTGGCCTATTGAGCAGTACACCAATTACTGTGATATTAATGAACCCATGGCTGGACGTGATAAGAAATAATATGGCTCTGAAAAACCTACTTTAATGTTGACATTTAGTGTTCCACTGTCTGCCTCTCTTTATTTGTTGTCGTTCGGTTGGCACTCATCAGAAAGATGTCACTCAAATGATCTATAGTCCATTTGATTCTGGATGAACTTTTCTATAAATGTCAGGTGGCTTCCATCTGTCCCGGTGACACATTGTGTAATTCAGGGGTGGCCAACCCTCCTCCAAGAGGGCTAGAGCAAAATCTGCACCCAGTGGTTTTCCAGGAGAAAGGTGGGCCACCGCTGTTGTAAAACCAACACTTTCAACTGCAATCAAGTTGACGTGAATAAACCATGAGGAAGGGACTGTTTTGGAGTTACCCAATTCTATGGCATCTGGTGTCGCTCTGCTCTCCTGTCTCAAGATGTCCATATAAACTACCGTTTGTCTGTTCACCATAAACAACAACAACATTGGTTGGTTTGGGTTCAAGAGCCGTTCCCCACACAAACCTGTTGTGTAGTGTTGCAAGTGTATTCTCTTACAGTGTGCATTCTCTCTCTGTGTGTGTATTCTCTGTGTGTCAGTATTCTCTGTGTGTGTGTATTCTCTGTGTGTCTGTATTCTCTCTGTGTGTGTATTCTCTGTTTGTGTGTATTCTCTAAGAGTGTGTATTCTCTGTGTGTGTGTGTGTATTCTCTGTGTGTATTCTCTAGAGTGTGTGTATTCTCTAAGACAGTGTGTATTCTGTGTGTGTGTGTGTGTATTCTCTGTGTGCATTCTCTTAGAGTGTGTGTATTCTCTAAGCCTGCGTGTAATCTCTAAGAGTGTGTGTATTCTCTGTGTATTCTGTGTGTGTGTGTATTCTCTAAGAGTGTGTGTATTATCTGTGTATTCTCTAAGAGTGGATGTATTCTCAAAGACTGTGTATTCTCTGTGTGTATTCTCTTAGTGTGTGTATTATCTGTGTGTGTGTTCTCTGTATGTGTAATATCTTAGAGTGTGTGCGTATTCTCTAAGAGTGTGTGTATTCTGTGTGTGTGTGTCTATTCTCAAGGAGTGTGTGTGTTTTCTGTGTGTATTCTCTAAGAGTGTGTGTATTATCTGTGTATTCTCTGTGTTCTCTAAGAGTGTGTTCTCTAAGAGTGAGTGTATTCTCTGTGTGTGTGTGTGTGTGTGTTCTCTAAGAGTGAGTGTATTCTCTGTGTGTGTGTGTTCTCTAACAGTGCGTTTACACTATACGAGCGGCACTCGCCTAGCCACACTAGCCCCGGCCTCATGTGGGTGCTAGCAAGCAAGCTAGGTAGTGCTATATATCAACAGCCATTGTCAGTCAATCCAGTAGTGGTTGGAAGCTATTGGGAAAATGGTCACTCGAGTGGCGATATCGCAGAGGATTTGAATAAAATTCAGTTTTCCCCAACTTTAGTCCCGCCCTGTTTAGCTCCCTCGCCCATGCTCGCATCACTCAACAGTCCCCCGCCCACTTCTCTTCTCTTGCTTTCCTGCCATTGGAATTGAATGTCTTCCATTGTTTCACAGCGCGATATCGCTTCCTAGTGTAAACTACCCGTACGAGTGTGTATCCTTTCTGTAAGTGAGTTTGTGTTCTGTAAGAGTATGTATTATCCGTGGGAGTGTAGATTCTTCATAATTCAACCAGGGGCATGAGGCTCTGCTCTCTGACCTATTTGGATAGGGCACTCTCTGCTCTCTGACCTATTTGGATAGGGCCCTCTCTGCTCTCTGACCTATTTGGATAGGGCACTCTCTGCTCTCTGACCTATTTGGATAGGGCACTCTCTGCTCTCTGACCTATTTGGATAGGGCACTCTCTGCTCTCTGACCTATTTGGATAGGGCACTCTCTGCTCTCTGACCTATTTGGATAGGGCACTCTCTGCTCTCTGACCTATTTGGATAGGGCACTCTCTGCTCTCTGACCTATTTGGATAGGGCACTCTCTGCTCCACTTTAACACAGACACACAGACACACTCTTCTCTCTCTCTCTCTCTCTCTCTCTCACTCACTCACTCACTCACTCACTCACTCACTCACTCACTCACTCACTCACTCACTCACTCACTCACTCACTCACTCACTCACACACACACACACACACACACACACACACACACACACGTTTTGACATGTGTATTTAAAAAGCTGTTGGGGTACAGTTTTAATCAGCCCCCTGATTAGCTATCCCAAATGTCGATAGATATTATCATGTCTCATACCTTCGAGGGGAATACTGGTATAGTCTCTCGCTCTCTCGCTCGCTCACTCTCTCTCCCTCACTCTCTCTGTCTGACATGATCTCTCTGTGCGTGTTTATATATGACATGATAGTGCCGTTCTAACCCTCACGGCTCTATGATAAGAGTGTAAAGTCGAGCGAAGTAAATGCTTATTTCCAGAGATAAACCAATGGTCATATTTACCCAGATAGTGTACCAGTTAGTGCACCACATTTGGTATATTTTGATGCCAGAAAACACTCTTCTTGTGTTCTCTCCATTTTACCAACCTCCTCCTCTATCTGCACCCCTTTCTCTTTCTCGTTTACCACTGGAAGAAAAATGATTCCTTAACAGAAGAACAGTGGAGTGGAAACGAAGCGCTACTCTCTCCTGTCTGTCTAGTATAACTGTCTTTGAGCACTGTGAGACAGACCTGGGTTCAAATAGTATTTGTGTTCCTCCAAATACTTGAGAGCCACACTTACGTCAGCTTGTCTTGCGAAGTGGAACTAATGGAACCGTCCCAGAACTGCAAAACCTGCCCACCTGACACTCCAGTCAGGCGTGTTCGAATGCTCAGATTTTGCTGATATGAAAGTTGCCGTCTTCTTCAAACTGGCTGTACTCCCACCCCACTAATCACCCCTCCCCCCTCTGTCCCCAGGCAGTACTACCCAGACCCCCACCCTGCCCACGCCATCCAGCTGATGAGAGTCGCCAAGCTCCAGCACTTTCTGGTTCACCTGGGGGACGCACAGCACACACTGAGACTGGTGAGCTGGGCAGTGAACCATTGTTATGGCTGCCCTATCCCCGTCTCCCCTCATCTATCTCAGGGCTCGGTTCAGGGGGTTGCAACGTTACAGAACATTTAGGTCCCTCACACTCTAATCTAGACCTCCAGCCAGTTCCACTGCTGTCTTTCTTCCTGTCTAATCAGGGACTGATTTAGACATAGGACATCAGGTGGGTGCAATTAATTATCAGGTGGAACTGAAAAACAGCCGTACTCCAGGCCTTGTAGGGTAAGATTGGAATAATCCTGGTTTAGATAGACTTTGTACAACAGATACAGTATGAGTTTCAGGCTGGTAGCATGTAGAGAGTCATGTCAGCTGTAGTCAACATATTTGTACGGGTAAGGTAATGAACACATCACTGAATACACCCCTGCTCTCTCCTGTCTCCCCTGCAGGCCTATGACATCATGAAGGTTACTCACGGCAACCAGCACCCCCTGACCTCTGACCTCATCAGGAGGTTGGAGGAGTGTCGGGCGGAGTTGGACCGTGCCTAGCAACCTGCCCTAGCCACCCGAGGGGATTCGAGAAGCCCATGGCTGTTCGGAAAGTAGCACCTGTTTTTAGTGTAAGGACGGTGAAGTGTTATTGGGTTGATATTGAATCATTTCTAGAGCTTCATTTTAGTTTTCATTTTGTTCCCTGTCATTCTTCATAACCCATTAAACACACTGAAACAACCTCTTTAACTGCGTGTGAGCTGGATTCAGATCTGTCTCCTTGTCTGAGCTGGTTCCTGTGTACTTGTGTGTGTGTGTGTGTGTGTGTGTGTGTACACACTTATCTCCGGATATGGCCACACAGTGTTTTGCTAGTTAACTCCCCCTAAAACTGGCCAGCGTTGTGACTAGAGAGACATGGATTAGGGCTCCTGCCCCCCTCCTCCCTCAGATAGCATCCTGCAGAGTGATGTCACCTGCTGGGAGGGAATAGCACCCTGGGTGTGTGTCTGTCGGCATAACCCGGTGCTGTATGCTTGTTGGGCGATTATAGCAGAGAATGGAAGGCACTGTTGTGTTCAGGAGAACCCTAGTCTTGTCTTTGTGGGTTTAATAGAGAGGGCTATCAGTTGTACCATCGCTGCTTTTGTGTGTGTGTGTGTGTGTGTGTGTGTGTGTGTGTGTGTGTGTGTGTGTGTGTGTGTGTGTGTGTGTGTGTGTGTGTGTGTGTGTGTGTTTAGCAGTGGCCTATCAGTTATACCATCTCATCTCTCTGCATGTCTCTCTCACTTAGTCCTAACCATCTACTTCCGCTGTTAAACCTTACATAAACCTTAGGTAAACCTTGTGTACACTGATGACTGTATTTCCCACTGTGACAGTGGGAACACAACGTGGCATTCGGCTGCTGATGGACTGACTGTGCGGTCTAAGCTGTGGATGGCGTTTCTAATTGGTCACTCTGGGGTGTTCCTGATGTAGCTTCTAGCTGGGGGTTTGTATGGCTCTTTGGATGATTTCTAATTGGTCACTCTCTCGGGTGTTCCTGATGTAGCTTCTAGCTGGGGGTTTGTATGGCTCTTTGGATGATTTCTAATTGGTCACTCTCTCGGGGTGTTCCTGATGTAGCTTCTAGCTGGGGGTTTGTATGGCTCTTTGGATGATTTCTAATTGGTCACTCTCTCGGGGTGTTCCTGATGTAGCTTCTAGCTGGGGGGTTTGTATGGCTCTTTGGATGATTTCTAATTGGTCACTCTCTCGGGGTGTTCCTGATGTAGCTTCTAGCTGGGGGGTTTGTATGGCTCTTTGGATGATTTCTAATTGGTCACTCTCTCGGGGTGTTCCTGATGTAGCTTCTAGCTGGGGGTTTGTATGGCTCTTTGGATGATTTCTAATTGGTCACTCTCTCGGGGTGTTCCTGATGTAGCTTCTAGCTGGGGGGTTTGTATGGCTCTTTGGATGATTTCTAATTGGTCACTCTCTCGGGGTGTTCCTGATGTAGCTTCTAGCTGGGGGGTTTGTATGGCTCTTTGGATGATTTCTAATTGGTCACTCTCTCGGGGTGTTCCTGATGTAGCTTCTAGCTGGGGGGTTTGTATGGCTCTTTGGATGATTTCTAATTGGTCACTCTCTCGGGTGTTCCTGATGTAGCTTCTAGCTGGGGGGTTTGTATGGCTCTTTGGATGATTTCTAATTGGTCACTCTCTCGGGGTGTTCCTGATGTAGCTTCTAGCTGGGGGGTTTGTATGGCTCTTTGGATGATTTCTAATTGGTCACTCTCTCGGGGTGTTCCTGATGTAGCTTCTAGCTGGGGGGTTTGTATGGCTCTTTGGATGATTTCTAATTGGTCACTCTCTCGGGTGTTCCTGATGTAGCTTCTAGCTGGGGGGTTTGTATGGCTCTTTGGATGATTTCTAATTGGTCACTCTCTCGGGTGTTCCTGATGTAGCTTCTAGCTGCGGGGTTTGTATGGCTCTTTGGATGATTTCTAATTGGTCACTCTCTCGGGGTGTTCCTGATGTAGCTTCTAGCTGGGGGGTTTGTATGGCTCTTTGGATGATTTCTAATTGGTCACTCTCTCGGGTGTTCCTGATGTAGCTTCTAGCTGGGGGTTTGTATGGCTCTTTGTTAAGGATGATCTTTCCCTGAACCTCCGGTTGGAGGCTCCCTGACTCCCTGCTTATTCTCTCCTGATTACTGGTATCCTTCAACTGCGATTTCTGGGAACCGGGGAATTTGGGGGAAATTACTGGAATTGTGCAACCCTAGTGATGGTGTTACTTCCACAGCCATCTTACCAGGTCTCTCTAGTGATTTGAGTCTCAAAAGGATGACTTCGGCTCCGCCCTATAGCGACTGCGTCACGGCGTGCCGGTAATGGCACTAACACACGCCCTCATATTATTGCTTTCGCATAACCGTCAATTTGTCCACTGACAGATGAACTCTCAGGTTTTTATGGAATTTTTTATTTTATTTTACCTTAATTTAACTAGGAAAGTCAGTTAAGAACAAATTCTTATTTTCAATGACGGCCTAGGAACAGTGGGTTTAACTGCCTGTTCAGGGGCAGAACGACAGATTTGTACCTTGTCAGCTCGGGGATTTGAACTTGCAACCTTTCAGTTACTAGTCCAACACTCCGATTTGATCCAGCCGTGTCTAGCTAATATGACTTGAGGTGTACTGTATATGTGACCGATTGGTGTCGATGCCTATATGCTTTAGCTCTGCAGGCTAACAGTTTTGTGGCACGCGGGGAAACTCTGGTTCGAACCCAGTCAGTCTGAAATGTCTGTCTGTCTGTCTGTGGAGGACAATGAGAGAACTAGATATCACCCCCCCCCCCCCCCCCCCTCTCTCTGCAGAGAACTATACAATGAACAGACCATTTCTAAATCATCTATTACTCTCAGATTGGATTCACGATCATCTCTTCAGCTTCCATTTTGATAGGCTTGGCTTTCTTTATTCCCGTCACTCTCTCCCGCCCTCCCCCTTTCTCTCGCCCTCCCTCCCCCCTCTCTCTTTCTCTCTCTGTGATGAGTGGCGTCTGAGAGCCCAGCAGGAGAGCCAGAGATAATCAAAGGGACATCAGAGATGTTTCACCCCCGCGCCCATCCCTCTCTTTCTTTCTCTCCCTCCCTCCATCCCTCTCTACACCGCCTGTCTGCCTCTCCACCTATCAAGGCATCTTTCTCCTAGGGACATTTTTCTTCCCTTTTTATCTCTCTCTCTCTCTCTCTCTCTCGCTCTCTCTCACACACTGGTATAAACCAGTGTTCCAGCGGTGTAAATGCTTCTTTCCCCCATTTAAAGGCTACTTACCATTTAAAAGCCTGCTATCCAGGTCCTGTGGAAGAGGCAGAAGAGTGAGTCTCCCAGCCCACAGTAAACCTCCCTCAGTGCTGATCAGAGACAGTGATATGGCGAGATACAGTCGGATACAAAACCTCAATCGTTTTCTTCCTTGTCTGAACATATCTTATCGCACGACTATCCTGTTAATGAACTGCGTCGTGGATCAAATGGCTGCGAGCTGTGGGAGAGTAGATGATCAGGGACTGGTTGGTTTCCACTTCAGAGACAGACGGAGGGAGAAGAAGGGAGAGAGAGAGGGAGAACACACACACAGATACCTTAGGAGAAACATCCACAGTCACACGTTACCATGTTTGTGAGTTATACCAAAGGGTTGGGTCAGGGTGCTGAGATTTACAGATGTGTCCATGTGTAAAGACAATGGGGAAGTACTGTGGATACAGTAAGACAGGGAAAGAGAGGGAGGGAAAGCTCCTATTCTTCATCCACCAATGGGATTTGTTCTCTCCTCTCTCCTGGGCCCCTCACCCCCTTTCATGCGCCCATGGACAGGCCTCTCCCCCCTTCTCTCCTCTCCCCTCGTGTGGGTGTTCAAAGCAGGGTGTCAGGAGCAACGTTTCATCCAGGGGCTGAGAATATAGAACCCTAGTAGCCTTTCTCTCTCTCTCTCTGTCAGTGGCAAAGTTATTGTACTTGCGGAGCGACATTAATATTACAAATACATTCTAATGACAACAAAAGGCTCATTTGGTCGCGGTCGCAGGCACTGATACTGCTTCTCCTCCATTGGGCAAGATAAATGACTATTGTAGGCCTACACGCACACAGTAGAAGTAACACCCAGTGAGATGTAGAGGCAAAGAGAAGGATGGCTCTCTGCTGTTGTATGCTAATACCGCCACTGGGGAGGACCTGAGAAGGAATGATGTGTTACAACGTAGACAATCTGTTACATGACAGACACTGCAGCTAAACCTGGGTGGATGGAGCCTGGTTTCACTAAGTGGGTTCCATCTATGGTAGAAATTGGTTCAAATGCTCAGTTCGTAATATTACTCTTACTAGCCCCGTTTAGTAAGTCCTTTGTTCTGATCTTATCTACATTATGATTGTGCCCATATTGCTTTGTGGGACGATGGTTGTTTTACTAACACTCATATTCAATCTGAGGATTGTTGAGCACGGTAACTGGGTGGATGTGTAGAAGAAATTGAGAGAATAAATTGACAACTCATCTCCTCCAATACAATCCTTTATTTACAGCAATCCTTGCGTCACTGTCAGATTCTTCAGTCCGTTTCTCTGTTCGAAGTGTTCCTTTCTGACAGTTACAAACAGACATGGGTCGGGTTCAAGCAGGCACAATTAGGAAGAAACATTGTTGGTCCAACTTTTTTCATTTCCCATTTCAAACTGGTTTATTTCTCCCCGTTTTGTGCCTTCTGAACACAACCATAGTCTGTCTCTCTGGTCTGTGCATCTGTCTCTCTCAAAACACACACACAAATTAGCCCAGCCAAAGCACCGTAAGGCCTAGCTAGCACGGGATGGGACTACGGGTAAATTCCATTTCTATTCCGTCTTCTCAGGAGACGTTTTGGCTGAATACCATTTCAAGATTTGAAGCCTGCTGTTTTGTTCAGTGAGGATTTGTTCCCTTCCCGAAATGGACTAAATTAAGTTGTGTCCAATCCTGCTATCTACAGTAGGCTACCTCTCTCACTCCTCTCAGAGACTGTGCAACCAGAGGAATAGATCTCTTTACAACACATCCGACCCCATGACAGCGGAGTGGGACGTTTCCATGGTGACAAACACAGACGTGACCAGGGTGTATTCAGGAAGGTGAGATGTTCAAACTTCGCAGATAGAAATGTTACGAATAGAGCAGACTCGATTCCCTAGCCTTCAAGACAATCATCTTTTTTTATCCACAACACGTTTCTACGCGCAGGTTTTGTAATGTTGCAGCCGAACGTGACTCTGGAGAGTACTATCTTCAACAGGCTCCAGGTAGAAGCTGCCCTTAGGAACAGATCTAGGATCAGATTACCTATCCTGAATCATATCTTAACCATTAGGGGACTACGTCTTCCTACCCCCATCAAATCGTACAATTCCCATCTCAAAGGAGGAAGTAACAAACCAAAATAGCGGAGGAAAAAATCAAATCTCAAATAAAGACAATAGTGTATATGTTGTAATCTATCTATATATGAAATGGGCTCAGCATATGTACATTATTTTGTCTTTTTTTGAATGCATAGTAACTTTGCAGACCAAAAGGTGTGTGGATAATGCATTATACAATACAAGCAACTCTCGGTTCCAGCACCTCTCTGTTCCAGCATGCCTCCTGAGTTAAATAAATAAGATCCTTCATTCATGACCATGACATAGGGGAGAGGTGAAAGGGCAAGGGGCATGACCTCTCACGAAAGGGAGGGAGAGGGAATGATGAGGATGATAATAAAAATAATACATTTTATTTATAAATGCCTTTCAAAACAGCCAAGGACACTACGTCATTAAATATGATGGTAAGATGAAGAAGAAGCATTTATGTCTGAAAGTTATTTTTAGGAAACAGGCTATATATGTGTATATATATATATATATATATACAGTGGGGCAAAAAAGTATTTAGTCAGCCACCAATTGTGCAAGTTCTCCCACTTAAAAAGATGAGAGAGGCCTGTAATTTTCATCATAGGTACACTTCAACTATGACAGACAAAATGAGAAAAAATCCAGAAAATCACATTGTAGGATTTTGAATGAATTTATTTGCAAATTATGGTGGAAAATAAGTATTTGGTCAATAACAAAAGTTTCTCAATACTTTGTTATATACCCTTTGTTGGCAATGACAGAGGTCAAACGTTTTCTGTAAGTCTTCACAAGGTTTTCACACACTGTTGCTGGTATTTTGGCCCATTCCTCCATGCAGATCTCCTCTAGAGCAGTGATGTTTTGGGGCTGTTGCTGGGCAATACAGACTTTCAACTCCCTCCAAAGATTTTCTATGGGGTTGAGATCTGGAGACTGGCTAGGCAACTCCAGGACCTTAAAATGCTTCTTACGAAGCCACTCCTTCGTTGCCCGGGCGGTGTGTTTGGGATCATTGTCATGCTGAAAGACCCAGCCACGTTTCATCTTCAATGCCCTTGCTGATGGAAGGAGGTTTTCACTCAAAATCTCACGATACATGGCCCCATTCATTCTTTCCTTTACACGGATCAGTCGTCCTGGTCCCTTTGCAGAAAAACAGCCCCAAAGCATGATGTTTCCACCCCCATGCTTCACAGTAGGTATGGTGTTCTTTGGATGCAACTCCGCATTCTTTGTCCTCCAAACACGACAAGTTGAGTTTTTACCAAAAAGTTATATTTTGGTTTTATCTGACCATATGACATTCTCCCATTCTTCTTCTGGATCATCCAAATGCTCTCTAGCAAACTTCAGACGGGCCTGGACATGTACTGGCTTAAGAAGGGGGACACGTCTGGCACTGCAGGATTTGAGTCCCTGGCGGCGTAGTGTGTTACTGATGGTAGGCTTTGTTACTTTGGTCCCAGCTCTCTGCAGGTCATTCACTAGGTCCCCCCGTGTGGTTCTGGGATTTTTGCTCACCGTTCTTGTGATCATTTTGACCCCACAGGGTGAGATCTTGCGTGGAGATCCACATCAAGGGAGATTATCAGTGGTCTTGTATGTCTTCCATTTCCTAATAATTGCTCCCACAGTTGATTTATTCAAACCAAGCTGCTTACCTATTGCAGATTCAGTCTTCCCAGCCTGGTGCAGGTCTACAATTTTGTTTCTGGTGTCCTTTGACAGCTCTTTGGTCTTGGACATAGTGGAGTTTGGAGTGTGACTGTTTCAGGTTGTGGACAGGTGTCTTTTATACTGATAACAAGTTCAAACAGGTGCCATTAATACAGGTAACGAGTGGAGGACAGAGGAGCCTCTTAAAGAAGAAGTTACAGGTCTGTGAGAGCCAGAAATCTTGCTTGTGTGTAGGTGACCAAATACTTATTTTCCACCATAATTTGCAAATAAATTCATAAAAAATCCTACAATGTGATTTTCTGGATTTTTTTTCTCATTTTGTCTGTCATAGTTGAAGTGTACCTATGATGAAAATTACAGGCCTCTCATCTTTTTAAGTGGGATAACATGCACAATTGGTGGCTGACTAAATACTTTTTTGCCCCATTGTAAATACACACATTACAAATGTGTATATATACACATACATTTGCATATATGTATATATACACACACATACGTATGTGTGTATATATATATATATATATATATATATATACATACATATATATATACACATACATTTGCATATATGTATATATACACACACATACATATGTGTGTATATATACACACACATACATATGTGTATATATACAGTTGAAGTCGGAAGTTTACATACAACCTAAGTCAAATTCAGTTTTTCACAATTCCTGACATTTAATCCTAGTAAAAATACCCTGTTTTAGGTCAGTTTATTTTAAGAATGTGAAATGTCAGAATAATAGTAGAGAGAATGATTTATTTCAGCTTTGATTTCTTTCATCACATTCCCAGTGGGTCAGAAGTTTAAATACACTCAATTAGTATTTGGTAGCATTGCCTTTAAATGGTTTAACTTGGGTCAAACGTTCCGCGTAGCCTTCCACAAGCTTCCCACAATAAGTTGGGTGAATTTTGTCCCATCCCTCCTGACAGAGCTGGTGTAACTGAGTCAGGTTTGTAGGCCTCCTTGCTCGCACACACTTTTTCAGTTCTGCCCACAAATGTTCTATAGGATTGAGGTGAGGGCTCTGTGATGGCCACTCCAATACCTTGACTTTGTTGTCCTTTAGCCATTTTGCCACAACTTTGGAAGTATGCTTGGGGTCATTATCCATTTGGAAGACCCATTTGCGACCAAGCTTGAACTTCCTGACTGATGTCTTGAGATGTTGCTTCAGTAAATCCACCTAATTTTCCTCCCTCATTCTGCCATCTATTTTGTGAAGTGCACCAGTCCCTCCTGCAGCAAAGCACCCCACAACATGATGTTGCCAACCCCGTGCTTCACGGTTGAGATGGTGTTCTTCGGCATACAAGCCTCCCCCTTTTTCCTCCAAACATAATGATGGTCATTATGGCCAAACAGTTCTATTTTTGTTTCATCAGACCAGAGGACATTTCTCCAACAAGTATGATCTTTGTCCCCATGTGCAGTTGCAAACTGTAGTCTGGCTTTTTTATGGCGGTTTTGGAGCGGTGGCTTCTTCCTTGCTGAGCGGCCTTTCAGGTTTTGTTGATATAGGACACGTTTTACTGTGGATATAGATACTTATGTACCCGTTTCCTCCAGCATCTTCACAAGGTCCTTTGCTGTTGTTCTGGGATTGATTTGCACTTTTCGCACCAAAGTACGTTCATCTCTAGGAGACAGAATGCGTCTCCTTCCTGAGCGGTTTGACAGCTGTGTGGTCCCATGGTGTTTATACTTGCGTACTATTGTTTGTACAGATGAACGTGGTACCTTCATGCGATTGGAAATTGGATGAACCAGACGTGTGGAGGTCTACAATTGTTTTTCTGAGGTGTTGGGAATAACAGAAGAAATCAGCCATGATGTCAAGCAAAGACGCACTGAGTTTGAAAGTAGGCCTTCAAATACATCCACAGGTACACCTCCAATTGACTCAAATTATGTCAATTAGCCTATCAGAAGATTCTAAAGCCATGACATAATTTTCTGGAATTTTCCAAGCTGTTTAAAGGCACAGTCAACTTAGGGTATGTAAACTTCTGTTGGAAAAATGACTTGTGTCATGCACAAAGTAGTTTTCCTAACCGACTTGCCAAAATTATAGTTTGTTAACAAGAAATTTGTGCAGTGTTTGAAAAACGAGTGAAAATAACTCCAACTGTGTATATATATATATATATGTATGTATGTATGTGTGTGTATATGTGTATATATATGTATGTATGTGTATACAAACATTTAGATCTGAAACTGTCTCAAGCACCAAACTATTATGAAAGTGAATGCACCACGACAGTGGCACCAAGCAGAGTGAATGGGACATTTTCCTCTACACTCATATTTAAACTCAATGTCCCCCATTTTTTTGACCTGTAGAATAGAGCAGTGTCCCTTTAACCCATTAATCACATGGTCACACCCATCCCCTTCTATGGTCGTTATTATGATGTTCCCCTAATGGTAACATTTTCTTTTAGCCTTTGTTCATCCCTCCATCTCCCCTCCTTTCTAGCTGATGTCTCTCTGCACCTCTTGATCATCGTTAGGGGACGGGTGGGTGGTGGGTGTGTATTAGGCCTGAACCCCCGACTGAATACTTCAGTTACCATAGCCTGAGGGATGACAATGAAATCAATGGGTCATAAGATAAACCACCACCACCACCTCCCTTCCCCGGGTCTTGTCCGTCCTTATACATAATTTCCTATCCCCTAAAGCACTCTGTGTGGTGTCACTGTCTTCAGAGAATTTTTTAAAAGAGGTATAGAAAACGTACACGTAGCAGTTCCTAAAGTTGAATCCTAACTAGTGCAGAACAATACAAGCCACTGAGAACAGCTAGTCAGGGGAGGAAACACCGAGTAAAACAGAGCTGTGGTTTTTACTTTCCACAACTTATTTCTTCTTTTTACTTTTGAGATCTCTTCTTTTTTTCAGCTAGCACCATCTGTACACAAATACAGGAGCAATGGTTCCGATTTTGAAGTGTTCGCAAGGCACTTGTCTTTCACACACAAGGTTGGTTTTCTTTTCTTTTCTGTCGTTCTTTTCTCTTTTTTTCCCTACGTGTCTATAGCCGTCTGTCAGCCAGTCCTTATTCAAAGCAAGCACAACTTTATTTACAAACTTCATCCCCAACAACTCCTCAGTAAAAGTGCTCTTCCTGTCAGGTGGGAGATATACTCCTCATTTAAAAATAAAAAAAACACCCTCTCTTCCTCCTCTTAATTCTCTTCCTCTCTCTCCCTCGCTCCCTGTCCCGCTGCTTAAAAAAATATTCATCTTTAGTGTCTGCCTTTGTTCTTCTGCACCTCCTCAAGGAAATCCCTCCCTCCGCTCCATCCCTCTCTCTGCTGTTGTATCCGAGCTGCTCCAAGTCCCTTGAGTCCTAACAGTCCTAGCGGAGGTGTGGTCCGTCCGTGGGTCTACCTGCGGCAGCAGGTGACGTCGAAGCAGGTGACCATCATGAGGTGAGCCTTGCAGAAGTTGACCCTGGTTTCCAGTCTGTCTGTCATCACCTCTAGAGCCTCCAGGTACTCCAGAGAGTCCACCTCAAACGTCTGCTGCAGGTCAACTATGGGGAGAGGACAGAGAGACAATATGTTACAACCAGGGGCAGAGACAGGAACAGAGAGACGGACAGAGACAGAAAGAAGGACATTTGTTACAACCCATGTTATAGAGACAGGGACAGAAGCCTTGTTTATACCTGGTGCTCCAGGTAAATTACAATTACAAGATTATACTGTACAACATGGGCACTTTCTAAAATATATATTTTCATAATTTTGTCATCTGTACATAAAAACACTATTTACAAGCACAAGCATGCATATTTGATCTGATCCACATTGTAGCCGCATCTTTGTATAAGAAGAAAATGTAACCTTTACTTTAACAGGGAGGACATATTGAAACCTAGGTCTTTTGTTTAAATGTGCCCTGAATAATACAATATGAAAATAAAATAAAGAATTAAGAAAATATATATATATATATATATATATGTGTGTGTGTGTATGTACAGTGGGGCAAAAAAGTATTTAGTCAACCACCAATTGTGCAAGTTCTCCCACTTAAAAAGATGAAAGAGGCCTGTAATTTTCATCATAGGTACACTTCAATGAGAATTAAAAAAATCCAGAAAATCACATTATATGATTTTTAATGAATTTATTTGCAAATTATGGTGGAAAATAAGTATTTGGTCACCTACAAACAAGCAATATTTCTGGCTCTCACACACCTGTAACTTCTTCTTTAAGAGGCTCCTCTGTCCTCCACTCGTTACCTGTATTAATGGCACCTGTTTGAACTTGTTATCAGTATAAAAGACACCTGTCCACAACCTGAAACAGTCACACTCCAAACTCCACTATGGCCAAGACCAAAGAGCTGTCAAAGGACACCAGAAACAAAATTGTAGACCTGCACCAGGCTGGGAAGACTGAATCTGCAATAGGTAAGCAGCTTGGTTTGAAGAAATCAACTGTGGGAGCAATTATTAGGACCACTGATAATCTCCCTCGATCTGGGGCTCCACGCAAGATCTCACCCCGTAGGGTCAAAATGATCACAAGAACGGTGAGCAAAAATCCCAGAACCACACGGGGGGACCTAGTGAATGACCTGCAGAGAGCTGGGACCAAAGTAACAAAGCCTACCATCAGTAACACACTACGCCGCCAGGGACTCAAATCCTGCAGTGCCAGACGTGTCCCCCTGCTTAAGCCAGTACATGTCCAGGCCCATCTGAAGTTTGCTAGAGAGCATTTGGATGATCCAGAAGAAGAATGGGAGAATGTCATATGGTCAGATGAAACCAAAATATAACTTTTTGGTAAAAACTCAACTCGTCGTGTTTGGAGGACAAAGAATGCGGAGTTGCATCCAAAGAACATCATACCTACTGTGAAGCATGGGGGTGGAAACATCATGCTTTGGGGCTGTTTTTCTGCAAAGGGACCAGGACGACTGATCCGTGTAAAGGAAAGAATGAATGGGGCCATGTATCGTGAGATTTTGAGTGAAAACCTCCTTCCATCAGCAAGGGCATTGAAGATGAAACGTGGCTGGGTCTTTCAGCATGACAATGATCCCAAACACACCGCCCGGGCAACGAAGGAGTGGCTTCGTAAAAAGCATTTCAAGGTCCTGGAGTGGCCTAGCCAGTCTCCAGATCTCAACCCCATAGAAAATCTTTGGAGGGAGTTGAAAGTCCGTGTTGCCGAGCAACAGCCCCAAAACATCACTGCTCTAGAGGAGATTTGCATGGAGGAATGGGCCAAAATACCAGCAACAGTGTGTGAAAACCTTGTGAAGACTTACAGAAAACATTTGACCTCTGTCATTGCCAACAAAGGGTATATAACAAAGTATTGAGATACATTTTTGTTATTGACCAAATACTTATTTTCCACCATAATTTGCAAATAAATCCATAAAAAATCCTACAATGTGATTTTCTGGATTTTTTTTTCTCATTTTGTCTGTCATAGTTGAAGTGTACCTATGATGAAAAGGCCTCTCTCATCTTTTTAAGTGGGAGAACTCGCACAATTGGTGGCTGACTAAATACTTTTTTGCCCCTTTTTTGCCCCAGTGTGTGTGTGTGTGTGTGTATATATGTGTGTGTGTGTGTATATATGTGTGTGTGTGTATATATATATATATATATATATATATATATATATATATATATATATATATATATATATATATAGTCTGACTAATTATGTTTCAGTTATTCAGTTTTTTATTTGAACAATTTCCCCAAAATATGTATGTGTATGTGTATATATATATATATATATATATTTCCTCCACAGAGGAACTTTGGAGGTCTGTCAGAGTGACCATCGGGTTCTTGGTCACCTGTGGAACCTTATATAGACAGGTGTGTGCCTTTCCAAACCATGTCCAATCAATTGAATTTACCACAGCTGGACTCACTGTGACTATTGTGTCTAAAGCATTGACTACTGTAATAGTGCTATGCCCAGGCCTAAACCCTGATTGGTTTACATTCTAAATACATTTCTCAGATAAAAAAACAGCAAAGTTGTACATTTACCAAGGATTCAAGAATCTTAGCTTAACAAGGAAGCCTTGAAATGAGGCAATAAGGTCACTACTTTAACAGCCCTTATGGCGTGGAGCACGAGCTGATTTTCCATACTATTAGAATATTTCCTGATAATGTTACATACAAAATGTGGGTTATTGAGACAACAATGATGGGCGCTGCACACTTAAGCAGACCATGATCCAATTGGTCGGTCCCTGTAGATTTCTTGTTGTCTATTGCTATCAAAGACTTTAATTTCTGTAAATTGCCATGTTCAGAGTGACCTAAGGGATTGTAACATACTCTGTTTCACAGAAACATGGCTCTCTCGGGATATGCTGTCGGAGTCAGTACAGCCACCTGGATTCTTTGTACGTTGTGCTGGTAGGAATAAACATCTTTCCGGGAAGAAGATGGGCGGGGGTGTATGTTTCATGACTAACGACTCATGGCGTAATTGTAACAACATACAGAAACTGAAGTCCTTTTGTTCACCTGACCTAGAATTCCTGACAATCAAATGCCGACCGTATTATCTCCCAAGATAATTATCCTCGGTCATTGTCAAAGCCATGTATACCCCCCTCAAGCCAATACCATGGCGGCCCTCAAGGAACTTCACTGGACTTTATGCAAAATGGAAACCAAATATCCTGAAGTTGCATTCATTGTACCTGGGCATTTTGACAAAGCAAATTTGAGTACAAGGCTGCTTCAATTATATCAGCATATTGACTGCAGCACTCACACTGGCAAAACTCTACACTGCTACTCTAACTTCCGAGATGCATACAAGGCCCTCCCCCGCCCTCCTTTCGGCAAATCTGACCACGACTTAATTTTGCTCCTTCCTTCCTTCCTATAGGCAAAAACTCAAACAGGATGTACCCATGCTAAGAACTATTCAACGCTGGTCTGACCAATCGGAATCAACGCTTAAAAATTATTTTGATCACGCACTGGTACATGTTCCGGGTAGCCTCAGATAATAATATTGAGGTATTTGGTGAGTGAAGTTATAAGGAAATGCATAGGAGATGTTGTACCCACTGTGACTATTAAAACCTACCCTAACCAGAAACCGTGGATAGATGGCGGCCTTCGCGCAAAACCGAAAGCACAAACCAACACATTTAACCATGGAAAGGTGACTGGGAATATGGCCGAATAAAACAGTGTAGTTATTCCCTCCGCGAGGCAATCAAACAAGCCAAATGTCAGTATAGAGACAAAGTGGAGTCGCAATTCAACGGCTCAGACACGAGACATATGTGGCAGGGTCTACAGACAATCACGGACTACAAAGGAAAAACCAGCCACGCCACGGACACCAACGTCTTGCTTCCAGGCAAACTGAACATCTTCTTTGCCCGCTTTGAGGATAACACTGCCACCGACGCGGCCAGCTACCAAGGACTGTGGGCTCTCCTTCTCCTTGGCCGACGTAAGTAAGATATTTAAACGTGTTAACACTCGCAAGGCTGCCGACCCAGACGGCATCCCTAGTCGCGTCCTCAGAGCATGCGCAGACCAGCTGGCTGGTGTGTTTACGGACATATTCAATCTCTCCCTATCCCAGGATGCACGGGTACATCCTGTTCAAGATGGCCACCATTGTTCCTGTACCCAAGAAGGAAAAGGTAACTGAACTAAATGACTATCGCCCCGTAGCACACACTTCTGTCATCATGAAGTGCTTTGAGAGGCTAGTCAAGGGACATATCACCTACACCTTACCTGTCACCCTAGACCCACTTCAATTTGCCCTATCCCATCTGGACAAGAGGAATACCTATGTAAGAATGCTGTTCATTGACTATAGCTTAGCATTCAACACCACAGTATCCTCCAAGCTCATCATTAAGCTTGAGGCCCTGGGTCTCCACGGCACCCTGTGCAATTGGGTCCTGGTCTTCCTGATGGGCCTCCCCCAGGTGGTGAAGGTAGGTACCAACATCTCTTACTTTGCTGATCCTCAACACTGGAGCCCCACAATGGTGCGTGCTCAGCCCCTTCCTGTACTCCCTGTTCATCAAATTTGCAGACGACACGACAGTAGTAGGCTTGATTACCTACAGGGATTAGGTGAGGGCACTCGGAGTGTAGTGTCAGCAAAACAACCTCTCACTCATCGTCAACAAAACAAAGGAGATAATCGTGGACTTCAGGAAACAGCAGAGGGAGAACCCCCTATCCACATCTACGGGACAGCAGTGGAGAAGGTGGAAAGTTCCTCGGCGTACACATCACAGACAAACTGAAATGGTCCACCCACACAGACAGTGTGGTGAAGAAGGCGCAACAGCCCCTCTTCAACTTCAGGAGGCTGAAGATATTTGGCTTGAATACAGACTTGACATCATTGGCCACTTTAATAAATGGATAACTAGTCACTTTAATAATGCTACTTTAATAATGTTTACATATCTTGCATTACTTATCTCATATGTATATACTGTATTTTATACCAACTATTGCATCTTGCCTATGCCGCTCTGTCATTGCTTATCCATATATGTATATGTACAGTGCCTTGCGAAAGTATTCGGCCCCCTTGAACTTTGCGACCTTTTGCCACATTTCAGGCTTCAAACATAAAGATATAAAACTGTATTTTGTTGTGAAGAATCAACAACAAGTGGGACACAATCATGAAGTGGAACAACATTTATTGGATATTTCAAACTTTTTTAACAAATCAAAAACTGAAAAATTGGGCGTGCAAAATTATTCAGCCCCCTTAAGTTAATACTTTGTAGCGCCACCTTTTGCTGCAATTACAGCTGTAAGTCGCTTGGGGTATGTCTCTATCAGTTTTGCACATCGAGATACTGACATTTTTTCCCATTCCTCCATGCAAAACAGCTCGAGCTCAGTGAGGTTGGATGGAGAGCATTTGTGAACAGCAGTTTTCAGTTCTTTCCACAGATTCTCGATTGGATTCAGGTCTGGACTTTGACTTGGCCATTCTAACACCTGGATATGTTTATTTTTGAACTATTCCATTGTAGATTTTGCTTTATGTTTTGGATCATTGTCTTGTTGGAAGACAAATCTCCATCCCAGTCTCAGGTCTTTTGCAGACTCCATCAGGTTTTCTTCCAGAATGGTCCTGTATTTGGCTCCATCCATCTTCCCATCAATTTTAACCATCTTCCCTGTCCCTGCTGAAGAAAAGCAGGCCCAAACCATGATGCTGCCACCACCATGTTTGACAGTGGGTATGGTGTGATGAGCTGTGTTGCTTTTACGCCAAACATAACGTTTTGCATTGTTGCCAAAAAGTTCAATTTTGGTTTCATCTGACCAGAGCACCTTCTCCCACATGTTTGGTGTGTCTCCCAGGTGGCTTGTGGCAAACTTTAAACAACACTTTTTATGGATATCTTTAAGAAATGGCTTTCTTCTTGCCACTCTTCCATAAAGGCCAGATTTGTGCAATATACGACTGATTGTTGTCCTATGGACAGAGTCTCCCACCTCAGCTGTAGATCTCTGCAGTTCATCCAGAGTGATCATGGGCCTCTTGGCTGCATCTCTGATCAGTCTTCTCCTTGTATGAGCTGAAAGTTTAGAGGGACGGCCAGGTCTTGGTAGATTTGCAGTGGTCTGATACTCCTTCCATTTCAATATTATCGCTTGCCCAGTGCTCCTTGGGATGTTTAAAGCTTGGGAAATCTTTTTGTATCCAAATCCGGCTTTAAACTTCTTCACAACAGTATCTCGGACCTGCCTGGTGTGTTCCTTGTTCTTCATGATGCTCTCTGCGCTTTTAACGGACCTCTGAGACTATCACAGTGCAGGTGCATTTATACGGAGACTTGATTACACACAGGTGGATTGTATTTATCATCATTAGTCATTTAGGTCAACATTGGATCATTCAGAGATCCTCACTGAACTTCTGGAGAGAGTTTGCTGCACTGAAAGTAAAGGGGCTGAATAATTTTGCACGCCCAATTTTTCAGTTTTTGATTTGTTAAAAAAGTTTGAAATATCCAATAAATGTCATTCCACTTCATGATTGTGTCCCACTTGTTGTTGATTCTTCACAAAAAAATACAGTTTTATATCTTTATGTTTGAAGCCTGAAATGTGGCAAAAGGTCGCAAAGTTCAAGGGGGCCAAATACTTTCGCAAGGCACTGTATATATTATTCTTAGATTTGTGTGTATTATGTAGTTGTTGTGGAATTGTTAGATTACATGTTAGATATTGCTGCACTGTCGGAACTAGAAGCACATGCATTTCGCTACATTTTATGTGACCAATAAAATGTGATTTGATTTAATTTCCACTATCAGCATCCAGCCCAATATCATTCTGAATAGGCTAGACGTTCTTTCAAAGCGATAGTCCGCTGAAATAAAATGGTGCTTAATGCATCAGTGATGACATTTTTTTCCGTAATGAGGCAAGTGTCTGAATTAATTTGTTGTGGCAGAGAGGAGAAAGTAGAGCCCTTCAGAATTTAGCCAGTTTCCCATTACAACCCGAAAGAGTGGTTACATAATAATCAGATTTAGCCTTTCTGGTTTGTCTTACACAATGATTCCTCAGTTGCTTAAAAGCTTGCCAGTCCCAGACCTAAGCCTGTGTTCCTGGCCTTGACCCAAGTATCCTCTCTTATGAATGACTTCTGAAAATTCCATAGTGTACCAGGCATTAAATCTACCTTTAACCTTTCATTTTTTGAAGGGCACATGATTATCCACAATAGTGTTGAAGACTCAAAGCTAAATCAACTTCAGGGATAACTGAAGGTCACTAAAATAAAGCCTGTTCATTGACGTTTTTAAAGTTCCTCTTTGTGATGACTCAAGGCTTAGATTTTTCTATTCTCACATCTGTAACACGAACAACTGCGCAATGGGCACTAATGTCTTGGGTGAAGGCAACAGTAGGAACATATTTCTTAGGTGTATTTGTTAAAATAAGCTCAATTAGAGTTCACTTTGAGGGATTATTTTGGGTTGGGCCGTGTAGGCTTAGTCACCAGTTGGGTCAGGTTTAGATCATTACACATCTTTTAGATTGTCTGAAGCTTGCATTTCCCAATCATAATTTAAGTCACCCAGGATAATAACTTCTGATTTAGTAAAAGAAGACAACACACTAGTTAACTTTTCGAGTGCAAAAAGTCTTAAAGATAGTAACAACAAAAAAATTGTCAAGGGAAAGATATTATTTATTATATATTTTTTTAAATAAAAAGAGTCCAGAATGTCCCCAGAGAGCCAAGTTTTAGTCAATACCAGAATGTCCGGATTCGTCTGCATAGCCCAGATCTTGATGTAATCCAGTTTAGGAAGTAAGCTCCTAAAGTTCAGATGTATCAACCCAAGTCCTTTACGATTTTTAATGTCACATGGAAACTCAAACAATCTACGTTAAATAGGCGGTTGCAGGCCCTGTCTGATGATAGATATAGTTGGTAAGGCTATAAGAATGCATAGAACTGCATCATTTGGTCGGTCTATCCCTATTAGTATGAGTAGAAATTGGAATTACTTTTCCAAGGTTAGCACCACAGGGCCTGAGGCCGCAGCCAATGTCAATATGAGGAACTCAGAGTAACCAATGATGAAATGCTATAAACGGACTTACATGGGATTTGGTTTCTATCGCGCAAAAGCCAAGGCCCTGATTTGAAAACCGAGGGGTATTCAAGTTTGTGGAATTCCCATTTGAACCAAAAGCACTGGGTGAGTAGACCACAGTTGGCTTCTGTTTTGAGCTAACAATAGCAGATCTAAGAGTGGAGTTCAAATGAATGGGTACAAGATTACAGCTGACAATACCCCTGGAAGTATAGACAGCAGTGCGGCAATAACGCATAGAACGAATGGGAGGTATTACCTGAGCGGGGCTCGGTCTGTCAGTCAATATCTTAATGCTGCCTTGAAATGTGAGGAGAGGATCCAGGCTCCTAGATCTACAGTGCATGTGGAAAGTATTCCGACCTCTTTCATTTTTCCACATTTTGTTACGTTACAGCCTTACTCTAAAATTTATTCAATCCTTTTTTCCCTCATCAATCTACACACAATACCCCATAATGACAAAGCGAAAAAATAAAAAACAGAAATACCTTATTTACCTTATTTAGACCCTTTGCTCAGGTGCATCCTGTTTCCATTGATCATCCTTGATGTTTCTACAACTTGATTGGAATCCACCTGTGGTAAATTCAATTGTTTGGACACCTATAAAAAGGTCCCACAGCTGACAGTGCATGTCAGAGCAAAAACCAAGCCATGAGGTTGAAGGAATTGTCCGTAGTGCTCCGAGACAGGATTGTGCAAGGCACAGATCTGGGGAAGGGTACCAAAACAATTCTGAAGCCTTGAAGGTCCCCAATAACACAGTGGACTCCATCATTCTTGAATGGAAGAAGTTTGGAACCACCAAGACTCTTCCTAGAGCTGGCCACCCGGCCATACTTAGCAATCGGGGGAGAGGGCCTTGGTCAGGGAGGTGACCAAGAACATGCGGGTCACTCTGGCAGAGCTCCAGAGTTCCGAGTTCCTCTATGGAGATGGGAGAACCTTCCAGAGGGACAACCATCTCTGCAGCACTCCACCAATCAGGCCTTTATGGTAGAGTGGCTTGGCAGAAGCCACTCCTCAGTAAAAGGCACATGACAGTCCACTTGGAGTTTGCCAAAAGGCACCTAAATGACTCTCAGACCATGAGAAACAAGATTCTCTGGTCTGATGAAACCAAGATTGAACTCTTTGGCCTGAATGCCAAGTGTCACTTCTGAAGGAAACCTGGCACCATCCCTACGGTGAAGCATGGGGGTGGCAGCATCATGCTGTCGGGATGTTTTTCAGCTGCAGGGACTGATAAACTAGTCAGGATCGAGGGAAAGATGAACGGAGCAAAGTACAGAGAGATCCTTGATGAAAACCTGCTCCAGAGCGCTCAGGACCTCAGACTGGGGCGAATGAACAGGACAACAACCTTAAGCACATAACCAAGTCTCTGAATGTCCTTGAGTGGCCCAGCCAGAGCCTGGACTTGAACCCAATAGAAACATCTCTGAGAGACCTGGGAAAAGCTGTGCAGTGAACCTCCCCATCCAACCTGACAGAACTTGAGAGGATCTGCAGCGTGTAGCGTCATAAGAAGACTCAAGGCTGTAATCACTGCGAAAAGGTGTAGATTGATGAGGGAAAGAAAATATTTCACCTATTTTAGATTAAGGCTGTAACGTAGCAAAATGTGGAGAAGGGAAGGGGTCTGAATACTTTCCGAATGCACTGAACCAATATTGCGTGCCACTTCTTCTGTTGACAAATATCACCAGCAGCTATGAGTGTAATCCAACTCTGCCATATGTGCCTTTATGAGTTTATTAGACGGATCAATATCAGCTGGTATGTCAGCTATGAGATGTACTTATGTGTTATATGATGCTCCGTCTGACAGGTCTGAGCAATGGAACAGAGATTTGATATTGGAGACAAGGGGGAGATTGTGTGTGTGTGTGTGTGCGTGCGTGCTTGCGTGTGTGCGTGCGTGCACCACAGCCATATTATAGCGAGGTAGGGGCTTTGACTGTGTAGCCAGACAGAAGGTATTATCAACAAGATTACTGTAGGTGTCAAGGTTTTGTGTGTGACTGCAGTACAAGTATCACACACACACACTTGCATAAACTTACATTCAGTGGTCCATTTCTCTGGCTCCAACATCAGGTGCTGCTTGGTCTGCTCCAGCTCTTTCTTCAGCCAGTCGTACTTGGCTCGGACCTCGGAGATCCGCTGCTGCCTGTGCTCCAAGGTCTTCAGCTTAGCACTGAGATAAACCACCTCCTGATGGAGACACAGAGAGGAGAGGGGGAGAAGGGAGAGAAAGAGAGAGAGAGAGAAAGAAGAGAGGGAGAGATTGAAAAGGAGAGCGAGATGTCGGGGGATTTTAAAGAAAGAAATGAAGTAAGAAAGAAAGAAAAGGTGAGAGAGAGAAATAAAATAAAAATTGAATAAAGAGAGAGAGGGTCAGAGAGAGAGGGAGAGAAAGAAAGAGTGTCAGAGAGAGAGAGTGTCAGAGAGAGAGGGTCAGAGAGAGAGGGAGAGAAAGAAAGAGTGTCAGAGAGAGAGAGTGTCAGAGAGAGAGAGGGTCAGAGAGAGAGGGTCAGAGAGAGAGAGGGTCAGAGAGAGAGAGGGTCAGAGAGAATGGTTAAGAGAGAGAGAGAGAGGGTCAGAGAGAGGGATTGAGGGAGGAGGGGTCAGAGAGAGAGGGATTGAGGGAGGAGGGGTATGAGAGAGAGCGAGAGACATTGAGTTGAGTGCGTCTCAGGCGTTCAGCCAGACTGTGGGTCTGGAAAGAGAGTGTTGTGAGAGGATAGGAGTGCCATGTTGGCCAGGTAGATAAATACAGTCCACAGGAAAGGCCTGGCACCAAGTCCACGTCACTCCTAAAATCAACTACTTCTAAATCTACTACTAGGAAACTATTTAACAGCAAGAAGAAGATGAGGTTGTTAAACCTTCCTGTGTTTTGAGCTAAGGCCGTGATTCAATCTGGTCGCGCGTTATAAGCAATGCAGCTTTTAAAGGTAATGTTTCATTCGCCTTCACGGTAAACGCTGCATATGTCTGCTCAGTTGGAAATTGCCTTTAAAAGACACACAGCACATGATCTGTGATCAGATTTAATCCGGGCCTAAATGTCCTGGATACATTTTCCATTCCAAGATTTTTCTGAAATGTTTCTTTCCTCCTCCACCAACATCATCATCTCGCTCATCATCCTTCTCTCTCACTCTCTCTCTCCCCCTCCCCCTTTGTGTGTTCCCTTTCTCGCTCCCTCTCCTCCACCTCTCTCTCACCATCCATCTTTACCATATCCATCCAAATCAAACTTTATTTGTCACATGTGCCGAATACAACAAGTGTAGACCTTACTGTGAAATGCTTACTTACAATCCCTTAACCAACATATTTACCAAAACAAACTAAAGTAGTAAAAAAATAAATAAATGTAAAAAGTAACACAATAATGAAGCTATATACTGGGGGTACCGGTACCGAGTCAGTGTGCGGGGGTACAGGCTAGTTGAGGTAATATGTACATGTAGGTAGGGGTGAAGTGACTATGCATAGATAATAAACAGCAAGTAGCAGCAGTGTACAAAACAAATGGAGTGGGGTCAATCTAATAGTCCGGTGGCCATTTGACGAATTGCTCAGCAGTCTTATGGCTTGGGGATGCTGGTAGAAGCTGTTAAGGAGCCTTTTGGTGCTAGACTTGGCGCTCTGGTACCGCTTGCCCCAGACTTGTCACCCAGTCTATAACTTGAGTGACTGGAGTCTCTGACAATTTTATGGGCCTTCCTCTGACACCACCTATTATATAGGTCCTGGTTGGCAGGAAGCTTGACCCCAGTGATGTACTGGGCCATACGCATTACCCTCTGTAGCGCCTTACGGTCAGATGCCGAGCAGTTGCCATACCAGGCGGTGATGCAACCGGTCAGGATGCTCTTGATGGTGCAGCTGTAGAACTTTTTGAGGATCTGGGGTCCCATGCCAAATCTTTTCAGTCTCCTGAGGGGGAAAGGTTTTTGTCATGCCCTCTTCACGACTGTCTTGATGTGATTGGACCATGATGTGGACCAATCTCTCAACCCACTCCAATACAGCCCCGTTGTTGTTAATGGAGGCCTGTTCGGCCCGTCTTTTCCTGTAGTCCACGATCAGCTCCTTCGTCTTGTTCACATTGAGGGAGAGGTTGGAGTTGTGTTTGGACACGCAGTCGTGGGTGAACAGGGAGTACAGGAGTGGACTAAGTACACACCCCTGAGGGGCCCCAGTGTTGAGGATCAGCATGGCAGACGTGTTGTTCCTTACCCTTACCACCTGGGGGTCGTTCATCAGAAAGTCCAGGATCCAGTTGCAGAGGGAGGTATTTAGTCCCAGGGTCCTTAGCTTAGTGACGAGCTTCATGGGCACTATGGTGTTGAACGCTGAGTTTTCCTTTTGTCCAGGTGGGAAAGGGCAGTGGCGATTGAGATTGCATCATCTGTGCATCTGTTGGGGCTGTATGCGAATTGGAGTGGGTCTAGGGTATCCGGGAGGATGTGAACCATGACCAGCCTTTCAAAACACTTCATGGCTACCGATGTGAATGCCACGGGGTGGTAATCATTTAGGCACAGGGACTATGGTGGTTTGCTTGAAACATATAGGTATTACAGACTCATTGAGGGAGAGGTTGAAAATGTCAGTGAAGACACTTGCCAGTTGGTCTGTGCTTGCTTTGAATACACGTCCTGGTAATCCATCTCGCCCCGCAGCTTTGTGAATGTTGACCTGTTTAAAGGTCTTGCTCACATCGATTACCGAGAGCATTGTCATGCAGTCATCCAGAACAGCTGATGCTCTCGTGCATGCCTTAGAGTTGCTTGCCTCGAAGTGAGCATGAAGGCATTTAGCTTGTCTGGTAGGCTCACGTCACTGGGCAGCTCGCGTCTGGGTTTCCCTTTGTAGTCCGTAATAGTTTTTAAGCCCTGCCACATCCGACGAGCATCAGAGCCGGTGTAGTAAGATTCAATTAAAATCATGTATTGATGCTTTGCTTGTTTGATGGTTCGTCTGATGGCATAGCGGGATTCTCATAAGCGTACGGATTAGTGTCCCACTCCTTGAAAGTGGCAGCTCTAGCATTTAGCTCGATGCAGATGTTGCCTGTAATCCATGGCTTCTGGTTGGGATATGTACGTACGGTCACTGTGGGGACGACGTCGTCGATGCACTTATTGATGAAGCCGATGACTGAAGTGGTATACTCTTCAATGACATTGGATGAATCCCGGAACATATTCCAGTCTGCTAGCAAAACAGTCCTGTAGCATAGCATCTGCGTCATCTGACCACTTCCGTATTGAGCGAGTCACCGGTACTTCCTGCTTTAGTTAATCAGGAGGATAGAATTATGGTCAGATTTGCCAAATGGAGGGTGGGGGAGAGCTTTGTATGCATCTCTATGTGTGGAGTAAAGGTGGTCTAGAGTTTTTTTTTCTCTGGTTGCACATGTGACATGCTGGTAAAAATATGGTAAAACTGATTTAAGTATGCCTGCATTAAACTTCTGGATGAGCATTTATTTAGTGCCAGCATCGGTCTGTGATGGTATATAGACGGCTACGAATAATATAGATGAGAACTCCCTTGCTAAATAGTGTGGTCTACAGCTTATCATAAGGTACTCTACCTCAGGCGAGCAATACCTCGAAACTTCTTTAATATTAGACATGGCGTACCAGCTGTTATTGAGACACACACCCCCACCCCTCGTCTTACCAGACGTAGCACCTCTGTTCTGCCGGTGCATGGAAAATCCAGCCAGCTCTATATTATCTGTGTCATCGTTCAGCCACGACTCAGTGAAACATATTACAGTTCTTAATGTCCCGTTGGTAGGATAATCGTAATCGTAGGTCATCAATTTCATTTTCCAATGATTCCATGTTAGCAAGTAGAATGGAAGGCAGTGGGAGTTTACTCGCTCGCCTACGGATTCTCAGAAGGCAGCCCGATCTGCGTCGTCATTTCTTCACGCAAATGACTTGAATTTGGGCCTGTTCCCGGGAGAGCAGTATATCCTTCTTGCCGGACTTGTTAAAGGAGAAAGCTTCTTCCAGTCGGTGGTGAGTCATTCCAGTTCTGATGTCCAGCAGTTATTTTCAGTCATAAGAGACGGTAGAAGCAACATTATGTACAAAATAAGATTAAAAAATAAAGTTACAAACAACGCAAAAAAACTAACAAAATAGCACAATTGCAATTGGGTGCATGTAAAACGTTAGACATCCCGCCATCTTAACTCTTCGGCGCCATCCCTCTCTCTCACCTTGTTTCCTTTCTCTCTCCTCCTCTGCAGGCGCTCCACGTCGTCTATCTTGTAGACCTTTATCTCGAAGGGTTCTGTGGTTCCCCTGGGGGCGGGGCTTAGCGGGCCGTCTACCCAGCGTACGCTGGAGCTGATGGCGGGCTTCCTGATCAGAGAGGACGAGTCCAGGGTCAGGCTGGGAATCAGACGACGACGCTGGGTACCTGGACACACGCACACATACAGAGAAAGACACACACACACACACACAGCAAAAGACACAGACGCATGCACGCACACAGTTAATGGGGACACCGGGAGAAGAATACTTTTTGGTATTGTTGTTCCAATTTCAATTTCCATGTATATGCTTTATTCACATTATTGTGTTGCCAAAGCAACAATGTTGAACAATTCAACATTGAAAAACATATCACAATAAAGGAAAACTAATATTTTGGTATTAGTTTCATTAGACCATTGTTGACATAGTTCCAAAATGTTTTGCTAGTCAGCAAATCATGTTTTCAAGATATGTAACCAGTGGTGTAGTGGAGGCTATACGCAGGTATACACGGTATACCCACTTTCACTGGGCATTGTGTATACTCACTTCTTAACCCCTACTTATACTTCTGATCGTGGACTTCAAGAAACAGCAGAGTGAGCACCCCCCTATCCACATCAACAGGACAGCAGTGGTGAAGGAGGAAAGCTTCAAGTTCCTCGTCGTACACATCACTGACAAAGTGAAATGGTCCACCCACACTGACAGTGAGGTGAAGAAGGCGCAACAGCACCTGGCTTGACACCTAAAACCCTCACAAACGTTTACAGATGCACAATTGAGAGTGTCACCGCCTGGTACGGCAACTGCACCGCCCGCAACTGAAGGGCTCTCCAGAGGGTGGTGTGGTCTGCCCAATGCATCACCAGGGGGCAAACTACCTACCCTCCAGGACACCTACAGCACCCGATGTCACAGGAAGGTCAAAAAGATCATCAAGGGCAACAACCACCCGAGACACTACCTATTCACCCCGCTATCATCCAGAAGGCCATCTCGAATCCCACCGTACCTTCACCGCTGTGCAATCTGGTTTCCGAGCCGGTCACGGGTGCACCTCAGCCACGCTCAAGATACTAAACGATATCATAACCGCCATCGATAAAAGACAGTACTGTGCGCCGTCTTCATTGACCTGGCCAAGGCTTTCGACTCTGTCAATCACCATATTCTTATCGGCAGATTCAGTAGCCTCGGTTTTTCTAATGACTGCCTTGCCTGGTTCACCAACTACTTTGCAGACAGAGTTCAGTGTGTCAAATCAGAGGGCATGTTGTCCGGTCCTCTGGCAGTCTCCATGGGGGTGCCACAGGGTTCAAGTCTCGGGCCGCGTCTTTTCTCTGCATATATCAGTGATGTTGCTCTTGCTGCGGGCGATTCCCTGATCCACCTCTACGCAGACGACACCATTCTGTATACTTCCGGCCCTTCCTTGGACACTGTGCTATCTAACCTCCAAACGAGCTTCAATGCCATACAACACTCCTTCCGTGGCCTCTAAAACGCTAGTAAAACCAAATGCATGCTTTTCAACCGTTCGCTGCCTGCACCCGCAAGCCCGACTAGCATCACCACCCTGGATGGTTCCGACCTAGAATATGTGGACATCTATAAGTACATAGGTGTCTGGCTAGACTGTAAACTCTCTTTCCAGACTCATATCAAACATCTCCAATCTAAAATCAAATCGAGAAGTAAGCTTTCTGTTCCGCAACAAAGCCTCCTTCACTCACGCCGCCAAACTTACCCTAGTAAAACTGACTATTCTACCGATCCTCGACTTCGGCGATGTCATCTACAAAATAGCTTCCTACTCTACTCAGCAAACTGGATGCAGTTTATCACAGTGCCATCCATTGTGTTACTAAAGCACCTTATACCACCCACCACTGCGACCTGTATGCTCTAGTCGGCTGGTCCTCGCTACATATTCGTCGCCAGACCCACTGGCTCCAGGTCATCTACAAGTCCATGCTAGGTAAAGCTCCGCCTTATCTCAGTTCACTGGTCACGATGGCAACACCCACCCGTAGCACGTGCTCCAGCATCTCACTGATCATCCCTAAAGCCAACACCTCATTTGGCCGCCTTTCCTTCCAGTTCTCTGCTGCCTGTGACTGGAACGAATTGCAAAAATCGCTGGTTGGAGACTTATCTCTCTCACCAACTTTAAACATCTGCTATCTGAGCAGCTAACCGATCGCTGCAGCTGTACATAGTCCATTGGTAAATAGCCCACCCAATTTACCTACCTCATCCCCATACTGTTTTTATTTATTTACTTTTCTGCTCTTTTGCACACCAGCATCTCTACCTGCACATGACCATCTGATCATTTATCACTCCAGTGTTAATCTGCTAAATTGTAATTATTCGTCTACCTCCTCATATCTTTTGCACACAATGTATATAGACTTTTTTTTTCCTACTGTGTTATTGACTTGGTTATTGTTTACTCCATGTGTAACTCTGTGTTGTTGTATGTGTCGAACTGCTATGCTTTATCTTGGCCAGGTCGCACTTGTAAATGAGAACTTGTTCTCAACTAGCCTACCTGGTTAAATAAATAAAAAAAAATTTTTAAAAGGCGAGGTCAGTACAGGTTCTATCTCAAGGCCATCAGACTGTTAAATATCCATCAGTAGCACCTTAGCGGCTGCTGCCCTTATATACATAGACTTGAAATCACTGGCCACTTTAATAATGTTTACATATTTTGCATTACTAATCTCATAAGTATATACCGTACACTATTCTATTCTACTGTACCTTAGACTATGCCGCTCCGACATTGCTCGTCCAAATATCTATATATTCTTAATTCCATCCTACTTTGAAGCAAGGTAAGACATGCCTCAGAATATGAAGTAAAACATTCAGGTTTCAAAAAATTGAGGAACAGGCAAAATATAGGAATGCTAATAATAGGCTTAACCGTCTTCTGGTAGATGGAAAGGCTTTCCCAAAAACCTTCTCTATTAAATGTTAACTAGCTACAAAGTACCTGTCAGAATGATATCATGATTATTTGTGTCAATCCAGTGGCCATTTCTTTTTCAAACTCCATCTCATGTGCTACAGAAACATGGCTAAGCAAACAATTGTGCTAAGTGCCTGCACACTTGAATTAAAGGGTACTTACTCTCAAAAATCTAAATGTATTAGATCTTCTTTTTTTTTATAACAGAGCCAAAAGCCCAGACCTCAAAGTGATCTCCTGATGTGGTCTAAGCACTGTTATGGACTTAGAACATTCAATTTTGTTGTTTTTCTGGAAAAAAGTGTGACTTTTTGGGGAAAATCTGAAACCTGTGAATGTCCGACTCAGTTTATTTGTTTCAATAGTAGTCCTACTATTAGACTACTAGCACAGTACAGATTGGGTTTCCTGACTGTGAATCACCAATATTGGATTTATAATTTTAGGTCATTCAGAGTGTACTGTATGCCACTTGATTGCTGACAAGCAAAACATTTTGGTACTGTGTCAACAATAGACTAATGAAACAAACACCAAAAGAGCCTTTGTGGGTTGAGTTTGCCTTTAAGAAACATTCATTAGAATGTGTAGAATTCAGTAGGATCTATCTCTCTTGCTTATCACCTACAGGACAAATAAGAAACATACAGTAGGCTGCGTTTACACAGTCAGCCTAATTCTGAAATTTTGTCCAATTATTCAACTGATTGTTCAAAAGTCCAATATTTGGCAAAAGATCAGAAATGGGCTGCTTGTGTAAACGCAGCCCCAGTGCAACTCTACACCTGTGACTGGGTCAGGAGAACAGCATACTGACGTGTTGTTTTGTTCTGTTCTGCTGACAAGGACGTAGGCTTTAGTTTGACAAAGGCAGCAGGAGTAAACATCAGGGCAAATAGCTGATAACCAAACCAGGACAGATAGCTTATGACAGCGCCAAGAGTCCTACACTGCCATTCTGTCAGGGGCTGGCGTTGGGGTGGGAGCTGGGGTTAGGTCTAGCATTGGAGTAGGGGTTGGAGAGAGGGGCCTAGGTTTTGGGGGGGGGGGGGGGGTGAGTAGGACTTCTGGCAACGACAACAATCCAGTATTTAGCATGAGTTCCTGGGGGAGGATGGGGGAGAGAGGAGAGAAAAAACAGAACGGTTGAGAGGGGAGATGGGGAAAGCAGCAAAGAGGAGAGAAGAGACAGGGAGAAAACGCAGCAGAACCGAACAGAAGATAAGAGAGGGGAGAGAGAGAACAGAGAAAGAGGGGAGAAGAGAACAGATAGGGGAGAAGAGAACAGAGAGGGGAGAGAGAGAACAGAGAAAGAGAGGGTAGAGTGAACAGAGAAAGAGGGGAGAGAGAGAACAGAGAAAGAGGGGAGAAGAGAACAGAGAAAGAGAGGGGAGAGAGAGAACAGAGAAAGAGAGGGGAGAGAGAGAACAGAGAAAGAGAGGGGAGAGTGAACAGAGAAAGAGGGGGGAGAGTGAACAGAGAAAGAGAGGGGAGAGAGAGAACAGAGAAAGAGAGGGGAGAGAGAGAACAGAGAAAGAGAGGGGAGAGTGAACAGAGAAAGAGGGGGGAGAGTGAACAGAGAAAGAGAGGGGAGAGAGAGAGAACAGAGAAAGAGAGGAGAGAGTGAACAGAGAAAGAGGAGAGAGTGAACAGAGAAAGAGGGGAGAGAGAACAGAGAGAGAACAGAGAAAGAGAGGGGAGAAGAGAACAGAGAACGAGAGGGGAGAGAGAGAACAGAGAACGAGAGGGGAGAGAGAACAGAGAACGAGAGGGGAGAGAGAGAACAGAGAACGAGAGGGGAGAGAGAGAACAGAACGAGAGGGGAGAGAGAGAACAGAGAACGAGAGGGGAGAGAGAGAACAGAGAAAGAGGGGAGAACAGAGAACAGAGAAAGAGGGGAGAGAGAGAACAGAGAAAGAGGGGAGAGAGAGAACAGAGAAAGAGGGGAGAGAGGACAGAGAAAGAGGGGAGAGAGGACAGAGAAAGAGGGGAGAGAGAACAGAGAAAGAGGGGAGAGAGAGAACAGAGAAAGAGGGGAGAGAGAGAACAGAGAAAGAGGGGAGAGAGAGAACAGAGAAAGAGGGGAGAGAGGACAGAGAAAGAGGGGAGAGAGAACAGAGAGAGTGGAGAAGAGAACAGAGAAAGAGATAGAAGAGAACAGAGAACGAGATAGGAGAAGAGAACAGAGAACGAGATAGGAGAAGAGAACAGAGAAAGAGATAGGAGAAGAGAACAGAAAAAGAGTGGAGAGCGAGAAGAGCATTTGGTGGGTGGAGAGATAAGCCTAGCAGGTCAGTCCCTCTTATCTGACCAGCGTGCTGGAATGCACGCACACACACACGCACACGCTCACGCACACGCACACGCACACGCACACACACACACACACACACACTTTCCATTTGCATAGAAATTGGCAGCTATGTCAGCAGACACGTTTTTTTGATCAGATTCACACACAGGGACAGGGTGAAGGGAGAGGGGGAGGCGAGAGGTGACGTTAATAAGGTTCCGTCTGTCTCTTTGTCTCCGTGCGCAACAGAAAGGTCACAAAGACAGATCTGCTCTAAGTCACCTTCGAGTCACCCATTTGTACCTTATTACTGCCTGCTGCATCAGGACACAGTAGAGAGAGAGAGAGAGAAACCAAGCAATGGAAAATCCAATATTACAGTAAAGAGCAACCAAACATGAGACCCTCAACTGGAAACCTGATTAAAAAGTGTTTTTTCCCAAGCAAGCCTCTCTCTCTCTCTCTCCCTCCATCCCACTTCCTCTCTCTCCCTCTCTCTGCTGGAGCAGCCACAGGCCGGGCTGTGTTGGCCCGGGTTCTGCGGTTCCAAGTCAGCCATAGATAAGCCTGATCACTGTTCCCTCTTACTGCCTCTCTGGACGGGAGGGGGGAGAGAAAGAGGGAGAGGTGGAGGGCAAGTGGAGTGTAAGTGGAGAGGGAGAGTAAAGGGAATGGAGGGTAGCTTTGGAGAGGTAGGGGGTGGCAAGGGGGATGAAAAGGGGTCCCAGCATAGAAGGGAGGGGGGGAGGATAAGGGAGAGGAGAGGGAGGAATGGAGAGGGTACAGGGGTTAAAGAGTGCACTGCTTTCTTGAGGCCACCCACAGAACTCCCTGACAATGGCCATCTGTCTGCCCAACAAGACCACTCTCACTACCAACCTCTCGGGGGTGAGGGGAGAGGGAGGGAGGGGGATATGATGAGAGGTGAGGAGAAAGGAGGGGTTGAAACCTGATTTATTTATTTATTTCCAATTTTTTTTTTTTATATATATAAATGGAAGTCTTGTGAGCTACATTTCGCTGCTGCTGCGATTCATATCGAAATGGGGCAGTTTATTAACCAAACATGTTATCTGGAATAGAGGGTTCATTCATCAGTGTTTTTAACCATGCCTGGGCTGGTTCTGGGCAGTGGGGCTGAGGAGCATAGGCTCATCCTGGGAGAAGGTGACAGCCTAATGTGGAGATTCATCATGGCTGACTTTAAGAGAATGACTCTTGAATTCTTTCACTATCACACGCCTCCCTGACTGGCTGGCTGCTTGCTTGCCTGCCTCCCTCCTTGCCTGCCTGGTTGCCTGCCTGGTTGCCTGCCTCCCTCCTTGCCTGCCTGGTTTCCTGCCTGATTGCCTGACTAGTTGCCTGCCTGGTTGCCTGCCTGGTTGCCTGCCTGCCTGGTTGCCTGCCTCCCTCCTTGCCTGCCTCCCTCCTTGCCTGCCTGGTTGCCTGCCTCCCTCCTTGCCTGCCTGGTTGACTGCCTGGTTGCCTGCCTCCCTCCTTGCCTGCCTGGTTTCCTGCCTGGTTGCCTGCCTCCCTCCTTGCCTGCCTGGTTGCCTGCCTGGTTGCCTGCCTCCCTCCTTGCCTGCCTGGTTGACTGCCTGGCTGGTCACCTTACTTACCTGACGGCTTGTTTCATATTCAAAGGTTTTATTCTACTCAGGACAGAGCATGAACTGGAGGTTGAGTATGAGGGATGTAAGCTACGTGACTACGGTTATAGTTAGTTGAACAAAGGTAATTGAACATCTATAGTGCTACCCTTTAAATACATTTCTGTACTGTTTTGTGTAGTGTATAAATGGACCAGGAAAACTAAGCACAAAGGAAGGGAAACCCTGTGAGCAAAATACGTTAAAATAACGTTGAAAGTATGTATTTTGGGTTGAAAAGATGTTGAAAAAATGTATTGTGCTCACTGGGATGCAGCATAAGGGGCAGACCTGTGTTGTTGTTCCTCTTCTTGTTGTTCTTGAGGCTACGGCGGCTGCTGCTGGTGGCTGAGCTATGTTCGCTCAGAGAGTCCTGGGCAGAGGAGGTGCTTCCTGTGGCCTCGCTGTCCCTCAGCATGCTCTCGTAGCCACTGCTGGCCCCGCTGTGGTAGAACAGGGCTGTCTTCCCCATGGCCGGGGGCAGCTCCCCACTCAGAACACTACTGTTGTCACTGGCATGGCCGCTGCTGCAGCGCTGTGGCCGCTTGGGGGCTGTGATCTTACTGTAGGGAGACGGCAGAGTGTGGACCATCACTGGTCTCTCCTCTCCCTGTGCCCCTCCACCACCTGCTCCACCTCCACTTCCTCCGGCACCCCTCTCCTCACCAGCTTCGGAGCCTCCTCCTCGGTTGTGACTGGTGGATCGAGAGCCTCCGTTGCCCTGAAGCAGCTCGGAGATGCGTCCGTTGGCGGCTCTCAGAGGCAGCTTGGCGGCCAGGTCTCCCCCTCGGCTGCGACTCAGAGACTGGGTGGCCCAGGAGCCAGAGCTGGGTTCCTTGTTTTGTCCCAGGGCCTGGCTGGAGGTCTGACCCTGGGGCTGGGTCTTGCCGTTGGGAGGCAAGCTGGAGCTGCGGTTGACAGACTGGGGAAGAGACTTGGTGGAGAAGCTAAGTGTCTTGGTGCTGGAGGCCGAAAGGCTGCGGGTCTTAGGGCTGGCCATCAGCAGCTTGCTGACCGCTGAGATCTTTGACTGGCTCGACTTGGGCGACTTGGGAGCACTGCCGGGGCTGTTACCGGAACCGTTTCCGTTACGGGAGGAGGATGACACTGAGCCACAGCGGATGCTACGTCCGGGATGGGGCATATTGCAGTCCCCCCTCCCCCCTCCGGTTGCCCCCTTCCAGCCCAGAGAGCTGAGGCTCTCTCCCCTCTCCAGGGAGAGGCAGTCGTAGTGGGGGCCAAGAGAGCTGTGACCTCCATGGGACCGCCCCAGAGAGTTGGTTCTGTTAGCCAGTTGCTCTAGTTTAGCACTGAACAACCTACTGCTCTCCACATTAGACCCCTTCTGTTTCCCTCCACCAAGTCCATCTAGGTCCTCCGGGGTGCTCCCCAGGAAGGAGAGGCCATGGATGGGTGCGTGCAGGGGGCTGAGGGGGCCTCCTGCCCGGTTCTTCTGGTCCAGACTGGACTTGCGTACTGGTGGCAGCGGTGGGATCCCTTTCTGGCGGGAGAACAGGCCTTGTCTCCCGGATGACCCCCGTCGGTCCAGTGTTGCCCTCGGACTACAGGGGGTGGAGGTGGTGATCCCTAGGCCCCGGTACTCCCCCCCTGCCCCTCCTCCATTAGCGCCGTAGCGGAGTGAGTCTTCGTCCAGGCCGTCGTGGCGGTTGATCCGGTGCCAGCCGCGGGGAAGACTGGCGGTGCGCAGGATGTCGGCAGAGTAGACGGGAGTCATCAGACACTCCCCAGAGCTGACCAGCACCATCTCACAGCCGTCCACCACCCTCTTACAGGAGTCTGGAGAGGAGACGGTCTCACCGCTGCTGGAGCTGCAACGGTCCCCTCCGTAGCCACTGTCCACCCTGCTGGCCCTGTCACCCTGGGGCCAGGCCTGGGTCTTAGCTGGGTCTGTCTTGACTGGTGGCTCCACCACCCTCTTCTCCGGCTTCACCTCACACACCAGCTCCTTAGGCCTCACATCGCCTCCATCTCTCTTCATCCAGGGGTCGTCGAAGCTGAGATCGCTGGACATGGAGGCCAGGACCAGGGCTTGGGCTGGGGCAAGCTTGGCTGGGTCCTTGGACAACAGGTGAGTCTTGGTAGGGGAGGACAGTATAGTGGGCTCCTGTATAACCATGGGTTTGACGGCCACACAGGGGTGGACTGTGATGTTGGTCTTGAAGGGGATGAAGTTGCTGGAGGCCCCCAGGGTCTGGATGTTGGAGACGGTGATGTTGGTCTTACCCATGGAGGGAGACAGTCTCTTCAGCCTCTCTTTAGTCATGGTGCTCTTCTCCTTCTCCGTTCCTTTCTCATCTCCACACAACACTACGTCGCTGTCAGGAGTCTTCCTTCCTCTAGAACCCAGGGACACCTCATCTTGCTCCTCTGCCCCAGAGAGAGGCACCTGTGGGGGGTCTAGCTCGGCCAGAGCCTCCCCATGTCCATAGGACTGGCCGAAACTGTGCAGGGACTGATCCCCGTCACTCCCAGCACTCAGCTCACTCAGCCATGATGAGATGGACGACCGGCAGCTAGGCAGCGCCGCCATCGCCTCTCCTTCCATGCGAAGCTTCGCCATGCTGACTTCCGCCATGGCGATCACCCCGGCAACTGAGGCGCTTGTCATTGTGACCATTCCGGTGGTCGTAGCAATGACAGTAGTGTTGTTTCCATAGCACTCCAGGTCATCGCTGATGCTGCTGATGATGGAGACAGGGCGGGATCCCGAGGCCAGGGCGGTGACGGAACAGTCGCTGGTGAAGCTAATGATGCTAGTGGGACGACCGCCACTCTCCAGCAGGCCCCGGACATCCAGCCCCTCCTCACACCCCAGGGTGAATACCAGCTCATCTTCCCCCAGAGAGCGAGGGTCTGCTGGGGCTGGGGTAGAGGAGGGGCTGGGGGCTAGAGCAGGAACTGGGGCTGGGGGAGGCAGAGAAAAATGGGAAGGAGAAACAGAGAGGATAGACAATGAAAGGGATATGTGTAAGGAACGTGAAATGAATTTGCTGTACGAAACCAGTATCATACATAAAAAACACTTGTCACAGAAAAAGAATAAAGAGCAAGACTTACTGTCCCTGCGTACATCCAGAGGTATCTGAGGAACATTATCGTCACACAGGGTCTCAGCCGACCCCAGGCTGGCAGACAAGGAGTCGGTGCGCTTTAGCACCTGGGGACTCATTCTCATGGGGGAGGTCCTGGACAGGGACTCCAGCTGCAGCAGGGAATCTGTAGAGGACCTCCCACTATCTGCAGCCAGGCTGTCTGCAGTAGACAGACTCTGGCAGGACAGAGGGGGCGTTCCCGGAATCACACCCTTCTGGGTGTAGACCTTGATTATAATCATAATCATATATTGAATGTTTATAGTTCTTTTCAAGGACCCACAGATGCTTCACAACAATACTGGACATTTTCATGGAAATGCATTTTATGAGGTAAAAGTCAACCCAATAACTGTAAAATAGCACAAGCAAAGACCGTAGAGGTGTGAGAAACAGATACTGTACCTTGCAGCGCTGTGAGGGTGAGGAAGGAGGTCTGTAGTCAGAGGTCTTGGTAAGAGAGGCGATGCCCAGCCGAGGAGAACCCAGGGGGCGGGGCTTACCATCACTGCTACTGCCTGCGCTCAGAGACTCACGACTGTCAATCAAATAGAAAGGAAGAGAAATAAAAAAGAAATAGAAGATATTGAAAACAAAAATACCTTCAAGAGAGACATTCAAATTATAAGGCAGTCGATAAAACTATACAAGCTAAAGGAACAATAAGTTGAGCCAAGCCCTCCCCAACCCGGACGAAGCTGGGCCAATTGTGCGTCGCCCCATGAACATCCCGGTGGCTCGAACCCAGAATCTCTGGTGGCACAGCTAGCACTGCGATGGGGTGCCTTAGACCACTGCGCCACCCAGGAGGCCCTAATAAGTTATGTTTTGCGTTATTTTTCATGTGGACCCTAGGCAGAGTAGCTGTTGCTTTGTAACCGCTAATGGGGACCTTAACAAACAAACAGATCTGACCTGTCATGGAGGCTGGCGCTCTTGGCCCTCTGTAGAGGGTTAGTGTTGGTGTGTCCAGCTCCACTGCTTCCCATCACACTGCAGCTGCCGGTCAGGCTCAGACTCTCTATCATGGTCTGGGCCAGTTCTGCCTCTTCCACCACCTCCCTGATCTCCTGGAGCTGCTCGTCATTGGACATCCTCCTGGAGGTCTCTACCTCCACTCCCACCCCTCCCGTAGGCTCCGTCTCAGACCCAGGGGGGACCAGGATGTCAGACTTGGCCCCCCTACTAACCGGCACCTCCTCAAAGGGGAACTTGGCCACCTCTTCGCTCCCGTCGATACACTCCAGCCGCTCCTGCAGCTCGGCGAAGGTGTTGCACTTGAGACACTCCGCCCCTTCCTCTGGCACAGGGGGCAGGGGTTGGCCCAGGGGTGGGAGGAGAGGGAGTGGGGGCTGGGTTAGGGAGATGAGGGACTGTGTAGGCAGGGCAGAGGGCTGGGTGTGTGTCTGTGTAGGGGCAGGCTGTGGCTGGGGCTGGGAGAGTACTGTCTGTTGCTGTTGTTGTTGTAGAGTTGGTGTAGTCGGCAGGACGCCAGACTCGGCTTTGCTCTTCAGCAGAGCAGGAATGATGGGGACAACCTCTGGCGGACCCTCGTTGTCGGTCAGCTCACGGTCCGAGATAGCACCCCCATTGGGGCCCACATAGATGACGGTGTCGCAGGACTGCTCACTACTGGAGTAGTCATCTGGGTCGCTGGAGAGGTGCAGCAGGGGAAGGTTGGAGTCGGCAGAGCTACGGGAGTGGAATGGTCTCAGGTGGGTGGGGCGACGCATACGACCCTCCTCACACGAACTCTCACCCCCTGACGAACTGGACGTGTATTGCTGAAGAAGAGAAGGAATGTGAAAATGGATGACAGAAACAACACATTTTGAAACAAACCAATTAGAATCTCGGTTTCATTTACTGGCCTGTTATTGTAATGCTGTGTCATCAAGTTCCAGCAATACTGAAAGTGTTGTTTTTTTAAAACTGAAATATCAATCTGAACATTTAGAAGTTGAGCCCCAGAAGAAAGAACTGTGAAATGCATGAGAAGGAGAATTCCTCTATGTCATGGACCCATTATATTGATTGAATGAATGATTGAATGACTGAATGTGTCTAAATTGATAATGCCTACCATACTGACTTTGGTCTTCTTCTTCTTCATACGGAGGAGGCGCGAGGCGATCTGGAGGGTGGAGAGCGTGTCAGAGAAGTTGCTAGGCGACGAGGAGATGTGGGCGATCATGGTGGTCCGACAGTTCATGTTGCCCAGTGACTCTCTCAGTAGCATGGTCAGCTTACTGTCCCTGGAACACATACATACACACATTACATCGCGCACGCACACACAGACTCATGCATGCACACACACACATATACAAACACATACTTTATGTGCACACAGAAACACACATTAATCTGAAGGATAATATCTATCAAACCCTTAAAATCACTGTTCACCTCCCTACCAATCAGCAACGATCTCCAGACATGAGCATTAGCTACGTCGATGGTTAATCTCTCTATGTCTGGAACATGTGGGACAGTAGCTGTAGGATTGTGTGTTTATTTAATGCTCTCCCTCTCCTGTGTTTGTTATAGGGTTAATTGACTGTCTGCCTGTGTTTCTGTGTGTGTGTGTGCGCATGTGGTGTGTGTGCATGGGCATGTGTGTGTGGTAGGTAACTCCTGTGAGCTGTTTGGGACCCTCAGGGCAGAATGGAGTGCAGGCTCCTCTGTGGCTCAATACCTCATGCTGCTGTCCTCCTTTTATAAAAACACAGCCCCCGGCCAGCCCACCCACACACACACACACACACACACACACACACACACACACACACACACACACACACACACACACACACACACGCTACCCCATCCTTCTATCGCTTTACTTTGCCTCAACTGTCCTCAATGTTATCCTCTTCTCTTTCCTCCCTCCATTCCTCCCTCTCTCTCGCTCTCTGTCTCTGAGTCATGTCATTAGTAGTAGTTACCAGTGTCTTCGTCACATCAACGTTAGTAATTGCATCTCCCTCGCCTGACATCTCTATCAAGTCCCTTAATTAATCTCATTAAGCAGGGTAGAAATGGGAGAAACGGCTGAAAATGGAGAAGAAAAGGGGGAAAAAAGGTTGAAGCTGCGAGTGTTTAGGTCTAATTAAATGAAGCAGAAGGATCAGTGATTTGTGCAGAAGGGATTTTATATTCACGCACGGTGAGATCCAGTTATTTGCAACTAATGTTCCACACCTTGCAAATGGCCCCAACCTATCATTTTATACGCATGCATGCATGTGTGTGTATTTGTGTTTGTACGCCTCGGTGTGTGTGTAATGTTTACAGTTCTGGCATAAAGTGGTGGGGTGCTTTGCAATGTAAATGCCGAGCTCGTGATTAAATTAGAGAGTGGAGGAGCTGAGCTATCTGCACTGAAGGAAGGAGGCAGAGAGGGAGAGAGAGGAGGGATGGAGGGAGAAGAGCCTGCATGTTCTTGGGAAAAATGTAAATATGCACACGACTGTTTCAAAGCCTCTGTCCCCCTGCTTTCGTTTCACTCCTTTCCTCCTTGTTCTTTTCTCTGCCTCTCGTTCCTTCAAACTCTCTCTCCTCTCCCCTCTCTCTTATTCCCTCTCTCACAGTCCCACTCATTCTCTTCAGGAAGAAAACAAACCAAAAAAAAACTATTCCTAGCGGTCTCAGGTAATAATAATGAAGCAACATTTGTTATTGGGCTTTAAATCAACCCCCCACAGCACCTTTCTCTCTCCCTCTCTGCCACGCCTTCTCTTTCTCTCTCCCCTCTCTCTTTCTCTCTCTCCGTGCCTGTCTCTCTCTCTCCCCATTTCACCCTATCCAAAGCTTCAGCAGGCATTTAGCCACTCTGACCAAGGGCAGCAAATGTCATTCTATACATTATTATTACACATGGTAGTTATGCAGAATTAAGTCCGGGCCGGGCCTACATGAATCATTGTGTGTCCAATGATCTGCATGTTAAAGTGTACTATCTCATTAATATATCTACAATAATTAGCAGGTTTATTCATAGGTTTAAAGTCTACTATTAACATGACATGGGTGTGATATATTGAGTTGGATATGTAGAGATAGATATTGAGCCAGTCACCAGTGGAAGCTGACCCAGGCCCCATCTCCCCCAGTCCCAGTTAGTCACACAAACTTAGGGAGGGTCATTTAGGGTATCCAACCAACGGGACATCAAAAACTGTAGTATCCTATGTTTCACGGAATCGTGGCTGAAATGACGACATGGATTTTCAGCTAGCGGGATACACGCTGCACCGGCAGGATAGAACAGCACGTAAGACGAGAAGGGGGGCGGTCTGTGCATATTTGTAAACAACAGCTGGTGCACGAAATCTAAGGAAGTCTCTAGATTTTATTTTGATAAATTGCAGTATATTTTGATAAATTGCAGGCCACACTACATGCCTAGAGAGGTCTCAGCTATACTTTACGTGGCTGTTAATTTACCACCACAGACTGATGCATGCGCTAAGACCGCACTCAGTCAGCTGTATAAGGAAATAAGCAAACAGGAAACCACTCACCCAGAGGTGGCGCTCCTAGTGGACGGATACTTTAATGCAGGGAAACTTAAATCAGTTCTACCAAATCTCTATCAACATGTTAAATGTGCAACCAGAGGGGAAAAAAATTCTAGATCACCTGTACTCCACACACAGACGCATACAAATCTCTCCCTCGCCCTCCATCCAACCACAACACTATCCTCGTGATTCCTGCTTACAAGCAAAAATTGAAGGAGGAATCACCAGTGACTCGGTCTATAAAAAAATGGTCAGATGAAGCAGATGCTAAACTACAGGACTGTTTTTTTATCACAGACTAGAACATGTCCCGGGATTCTCCCGATGACACCACATCAGTCACTGGCTTTATCAATAAGTGCATTGAGGACGTCGTCCCCACAGTGACTGTACGTACATTCCCCAACCAGAAGCCATGGATTACAGATAACATTCGCACTGAGCTAAAGGGTAGAGCTGCCGCTTTCAAGGTGTGGGACTCTAACCCGGAAGCTTACAAGAAATCCTGCTATGCCCTGTGACGAACCATCAAACAGGCAAAGCATCAATACAGGGCTAAGATTGAATCATACTACACCGGCTCAGACGCTTGTCGGATGTGGCAGGGCTTGCAAACTATTACAGACTACAAAGGGAAGCACAGCCGCGAGCTGACCAGTGACACGAGCCTACCAGACAAGCTAAATCACTTCTATGCTTGCTTTGAGGCAAGCAACACTGAGGCATGCATGAGAGCATCAGCTGTTCCGGACGACTGTGTGATCACACTGTCCGTAGCCGACGTGAGTAAGACCTTTAAACAGGTCAACATTCACAAGGCTGCGGGGCCAGATGGATTACCAGGATGTGTGCTCCGGGCATGTGAAGACCACCATAGTCCCTGTGCCCAAGAACACAAAGGCAACCTGCCTAAATGACTACAGACCCGTGGCACTCACGTCCGTAGCCATGAAGTGCTTTGAAAGGCTGGTAATGTCTCACATCAACACCATTATCCCAGAATGCCTAGACCCACTCCACTTTGCATACCGCCCAAACAGATCCACAGATGATGCTATCTCTATTGCACTCCACACTGTCCTTTCCCACCTGGACAAAAGGAACACCTATGTGAGAATGCTATTCATTGACTACAGCTCAGCATTCAACACCATAGTACCCTCAAAGCTCATCACTAAGCTAAGGACCCTTAGTTCTAAACACCTCCCTCTGCAACTGGATCCTGGGCTTCCTGACGGGCCGCCCCCAGGTTGTGAGGGTAGGTAGCAACACATCTGCCACGCTGATCCTTAAAATTGGAGCTCCCCAGGGGTGCGTGCTCAGTCCCCTCCTGTACTCCCTGGTCACCCACGACTGCATGGCCAGGCACGACTCCAAAACCATCATTAAGTTTGCTGACGACACAACAGTGGTAGGCCTGATCACCGACAACGACGAGACCGCCTATAGGGAGGAGGTCAGAGACCTGGCCGGGTGGTGTCAGAATAACAACCTATCCCTCAACGTAACCAAGACCAAGGAGATGATTGTGGACTACAGGAAAAGGAGCACCGAGCACGTCCCCATTCTCATCGACGGGGCTGTAGTGGAGCAGGTTGAGAGCTTCAAATTCCTCGGTGTCCACATCAACAACAAACTAGAATGGTCCAAACACACCAAGACAGTCGTGAAGAGGGCACGACAAAGCCTATTCCCCCTCAGGAAACTAAAAAGATTTGGCATGGGTCGTGAGATCCTCAAAAGGTTCTACAGCTGCAACATCGAGACACTGGTTGCATCACTGCCTGGTACGGCAATTGCTCGGCCTCCGACCGCAAGGCACTTCAGAGGGTAGTGCGTACGGCCCAGTACATCACTGGGGCAAAGCTGCCTGCCATCCAGGACCTTTACACCAGGCGGTGTCAGAGGAAGGCCCTGAAAATTGTCAAAGACCTGAGCCATAGACTGTTCTCTCTACTACCGCATGGCAAGCGGTGCCAAGTCTAGGACAAAAAGGCTTCTCAACAGTTTTTACCCCCAAGCCATAAGACTCCTGAACAGGTAACCAAATGCTTACCCGGACCATTTGTATTGTGTGGCCCCCCCAACCCCTCTTTTACGCTGCTGCTACTCTCTGTTTATCTTATGTGCATAGTCACTTTAACTATACATTCATGTACATACTACCTAAATTGGCCCGACCAACCAGTTCTCCCACACATTGGCTAACCGGGCTATCTGCATTGTGTCCCGCCACCCGCCAACCCCTCTTTTTATGCTTCTGCTACTCTCTGTTTATCATATATGCACAGTCACTTTAACCATACCTACATGTACATACCACCTCAATAAGCCTGACTAACAGGTGTCTGTATATAGCCTTGTTACTCTTTTTTTCAAATGTCTTTTTACTGTTGTTTTATTTCCTTACTTACCTACACACACACACACACACACACACACACTGTTGTATTTGGCGCACTTGACAAATAAACTTTGATTTGATTAGGGAAGGGCAAGAGTAAGAAATAGATAGAATTATGTCATTTTTTGTTGTTGTTGTATCTGAGTAATACTGCAGAGCAATTGAATCCAATCTCCAAGAGGTCCTCACACAGACACACACACAGTGCACACGTACTTGTAGGGGATATGTTTGCTGCCATTGACCAGAGCCAGGATAACGTTCCCCAGGGCAGACAGAGACAGACACAGCCCTGCTGCTGTACTACCACTGCTCTCCCTGCCCTTCTCTCCTCCCAGCACCTTCACACAGCTGCCCAGGTCTATCAGGTGGAGTCTACTGCGACCTCCCGACACTGGAGAGAGGGAGAGAGGAGGGACAGGAGGGAAAGGAGGGACCGAGAGAAAGGGACAGAAAGAGAGAGAGAGGAAGGAAAAAGAGAGGACAGAGAAAAATTGGGGAGACAGAAGGATACATTAATCATTGCATTCCAGAACACACTTCATCCCCCAGCATTTTTGATCTGCTCATCTCAGAGGAGGTCATGCATGTCAGCCTCAGCACACACACATGCACACACACACGCGGGCATGCCCGCACACGCACACATGCACACGCATGGACGCGTGCACACACACGGCTACATTGGGCAGCAGGTATCCTAGCGGTTAGAGAGTAGGCGGATGGTCGCTAGTTTGAATCCCCGAGCCGACGTTGTGAAAAACCTGCCAATGTAACCCTATTTGCTCCAGGGTCGCTGTTATTCATGGCAGACCCTGGCCGTGACCCTACTCTCTGAGGGCGTCTCGGGGGGAGTTGGGATATGTAAAAAAAAAAAACACATTTACAATTCACACATTAGTGTGAAATAGGACAAATATAACAGCCTGCCACCTGGACCCCTCACCAGCTCAGCTGTGTGTTCAGCTACGTGTCCTTCCTTGTCAACACATCACCTGTCGGAAGCGTGTGTACACTGCCTTCCTTGTGTATGCTCTGGAAGTCAGTCATTACGAATACCTCTGTAGGTCCGTTCAGCACATCTGGTTCCCATTTACCTTCTCTGAGCAGTGTATTAGTGTGTGTTTGTGTGTGTGTGCGCATGTCTTTCCATCTGGGGATTAGAGCAGGGTTCCCCAAACTCGGTCCTGGGTCCCGCCCCGGGTGCACGTTTTGGTTTTTGCCCTAGCGCTACACAGCTGATTCAAATCATCAAAGCTTGATGATGAGTTGGTTATTTGAATCAACTGTGTAGTGCTGGAGCAAAAACCAAAACATGCAGGACCGAGTTTGGGAAATCTGGGATTAGAGTGTATGTCCCTGTATGCATAGCTATATAGGTCTTTGTGGATCAGTCTAAGTGTGTGTGTGTGTGTGTGTCAGTGGAAGCTGCAGAGGGGAGGACAGCTCATAATAATGGCTGGAACAGAAACCATGTGTTTGATGGTTTTGATACCATTCCACCTATTCTGCTACAGCCACTGCCACAGCCATGACTGAATCAGACTGAGGTGTTGTATGATAAGGAGAAATGAGCGATTGCAGATTGTGTGTGCGTGTGTGTGTGCGCGTGTGTGTGTGAAGCTGTCTTTCCTTAAGAGCAGGTAAGATTATACGTCTCCATCACACATAGGGAACAACACCTTCTCCTAGCCTTGTTATCACATATCTGACTACGTTATCACACACACACTATTAATACACACACATGACATCACCCTGTAGAAGTAGCGTGGAGACAGTCTGACTGACAACCTGAGACACGACAGATACAGTGTGTGTGTGTGTGTGTAGTACTCACTCCCTCCCTTGCCAGTCTTCTCCATGCGGTACTGGTAGATGTGCAGTGTGAACAGCATGTGTGAGTTGAGATGCTCCTCCGGGTCGGCGTCATCTCTGCTGCTGTATCGAGCTGCTATGGCTGCATCCAGGAAGAAGGCTGCTTTCTCTGGCGTGGGGGCTCGCAGCTCACTCTGGTTCTGGAGCTGGGGGGAGATTACAGAGTAGGTGAGATAGAAAAAAATATACTAATTCTACAAACCACAGGACAGTCATTTGTCTTTCTGTGTGTTTGTGTGTATGCTTCCTTGTGTGTGTGTGTGTGTCATGCAGTGTGTCTGTGAAGACAGGCAGAGTAGCATTATAACTAAAATGCTGTGGGGTATCATTAAAACATGAGATTAGCTAGGGATTACACTGATACCCTTGTCTCACACACTAATCCTATCAACACACACATACACACACACACACTAAGATGTCAAACTAAATGACCCCAGAAGAGAAAATAACTAAATGATTCTTAGAGGTTTGCGGTTTTTGTGTTCTCTATAGATGTAGATGTACACTCTGTGTGTCTGTGTGTGTGTGTGTGTGTGTGTGTGTGTGTGTGTGTGTGTGTGTGTGTGTGTGTGTGTGTGTGTGTATCTGTATCTGCGCTCGCGTGTGTGTACAGTATGTGTGTGTGTGTGTGTCTCTGTATCTGCGCACATGTGTGTAACCTTAAAGAGTGTTAGGTTAAAAACAGCCAGCTAAGATAACAGATCCTAGTGCCTGAGGGTAGACACACAGAGATATATATATATATAATTATATATTACTACAGTGATCTAGGTCTGATATTGCCATCATCATACACGGCCTTAGCCGTAATCCTGTGGGTTTCCTATGAGACACCACAGTGAGACAGACTGTTGAGGAAAACACTGGAGGAAACAGAGCACTCAGTGTCTGGGATGGAAGGCAGGGGCCTTCCTCTGTTACCCTCCTTGTTGTCTTGTGGGTTCATGAGCTACTCTGTTAGTGTTTCTCAATCCTGGTCCTGGGGACCCAAAAGGGTAAACATGATTTTTTTGACCGAGCACTACACACGGGATTGATTAGTGGAGTCAGGTGTGAAGTGATAGGGCAAAACGTATAATGTGCTCCACTTTGGGTCCCCAGGACCAGGATTAAGAAACACTGATGTTTCTGCCTCTGGGACCGTTTATTTTAGATGTAATTTTACCCCCTTTTTCTCCCAAATTTGGTTATAATGATCTCGTCTTATCGCTGCAACTCTCCAACGGGCTCGGGAGAGGCGAAGGTCAAGCCATGCGTCCTCCGAAACATGACCCGCCAAACCACGCTTCTTAACACCCACTCACTTAACCCGGAAGCCAACCGCACTAATGTGTCAGAGGAAACACCGTTCAACTTGACGACCAAAGTCAGCCTGCAGGCGCCCGGGTCGCCACAAGGAGTCACTAGAGCACGATGAGCCAAGTAAAGCCCCCCCGGCCAAACCCTCCACTAACCCGGACGACGCTGGGCCAATTGTGCGCCGCGCTACAGGATTCCCGGTCACTACAGCCTGGGGATCAAACCCAAGGCTGTAGTGATGCTGCACCATTCGGGAGGCCTTGGGTCTGGTGTTTTGCATGGACCCCAGGAAGACTAGTTGTTGCTAAAGTGAAAGCTAATGCTAATGGTGATCAGAATAATTAGACAAGTTAAGTGGACGGCCACAGAGTGTGCAGGGCTTTGTTATCAATCTTTTGATGAGTAGTTGACGTTCTGACGAGCAGCATTTTACCTGCATGCCACAGATGGGGTCCTCGCAGAGGTAAACTCCAGGGGACTGGCTGTCTTGCAAACTGCCTGTCGCCACTTCAGACAGCAAGTCCTTCAGGTTCTCCTCTTTACCCCAAACCTAGAACATAGAGCATAGCACACTTACCATCAGAACCCCACATCTAGAACCCAATCTTTCCCTCACACCTAGAACATATTTAATACACATTCTAGGATCCCGTAATTCTGTAAACAACAGAATTAGGGTTGGTTTCCCAGACCCTGATTAAGGCTCCTCCTGGACTAAAATGCATACTCATGGAGAATCTCCTTTAATCTGCGTCTAGGAAACCGGCTCTTATGCTTCATTTACACAGGCAGCCCGATTCTGATGTTTTCCAAAAATGTGTCTTTTGACCAATCAGATCAGCTCTTTTGACGATAATTGGGCAAAAGATCAGAATTGGGCTGCCTTTGTTAACGCAGCCTTAGAGTGAGGGAGTGACAGACCTCTACGGCTGAGACTCGGACAGAGAAGCGTGCTCCCGTCTTCTCCTTCCTCTCGTTGATGAGCTTGAAGAGCCAGGAGATGGCACAGGGGATGATCCCCAGGGTCTGCATGGACTCGTCACCACCTATCATGGTGTAGGATTTACCTGGAGGACACACACACACACACACAAAACTCCATCAGCAGTGGAGTAAAACAATCATTAACATAATCATCTCTTCCAAAACACCACACACACTCTGTCCTCTTTCCTTTCTCCCATGTCTACAGCCCACCCCTTTGGTCTGATTTCTAAATGAACTCCGTTTGTGTGTATCCCCACTGTGTGTCCAGACCAGCCCCTACGAACCTAGACGCAGGGGGACGACCCCTACTGTTGACGGAAGAGAGTTCAAACACACGGATAAACAAAGCCATATGTCACACATGCACACACACATCCACATGGTGTGTGTGTGTGTGTGTGTGTGTGTGTGTGTGTGTGTGTGTGTGTGTGTGTGTGTGTGTGTGTGTGTGTGTGTGTGTGTGTGTGTGTGTGTGTGTGTGTGTGTGTGTGTGTGTGTGTGTGTGTGTGTGTGTGTGTGTGTGTGTGTGTGTGCGTGCGCGCGTGTGTGTGTGTCTGTGCGTCTGTGTGTGCGTGCATACATCTGTGTGTATTTTTGCAATGTGCCTTTCATTCTGCCTTGTTTTGTGTGCGCGCCAGGTTAAACTGTATGTGTTCTCCATCAGCCTTTTATGTCTCGACTTAATCAGAGTAGAATCCTTTCTCAAACGCCATTGTCATTGCTGCCTGCTAAGTGTTTAACTCCGTCTTCTCTGATGTTTTGTTCATCCATAGAGACATTAAACGTCACAGAGGATTCATTTACAGTAGGTACTCAATGAGATCATTAATAATGTGATTGGACGAGGGCAGCCAATCACAATGCTGGACTGCCTTCTAAAGATGATCTCTAATCATTTCTTATCCGCTACTATAATTCAGTGTCGCAGCGCACCGCTTGATATGGTGTCTGTTGGCTTAGAGACCGTTCATTGACAGAACTTTGGATCTGAATCCGCCTCGTCTCTGTCACACATGACACCAGAAGACCGCCATGATGTTAGATCTTCCAAATTAAATTCACTTTTTAGTAAGCAATAAAGAACAGTGCTTTGTGGCTGTACAACATAGGACAATAAAAACCATTCCATTCAGAGTTACTGTACTGCTCTTGGCTCAAGCTGTCAGACTCATTCCTTTCACACTCCTCTCTCTCTCTCTCTCTCTCTCTTTGTGTGTGTCTGTGCATTCATGTATTTTGTTTGTTGTTTAATTTCATAACGTTGTGACTCATACTCTCTGGTGCTACAGAAACTTAATCACAAGCTCATTGTGCCATGAGCAGTCAGCAACAGTTCTCAGGCGCCTCTCTCTCTCTCTCTCTCTCTCTCTCTCTCTCTCTCTCTCTCTCTCTCTCTCTCTCTCTCTCTCTCTCTCTCTCTCTCTCTCTCTCTCTCTCTCTCTCTCTCTCTCTCTCTCTCTCTCTCTCTCTCTCTCTGTGTGTGAATACTGGCACTCTGACTAAGATAGCAGTGCACAGGCTGGATTGTAGATCACTTTGCCTCTGCTCAAGACTAGCTGGTATTCACACCTTCCATCTGACACAACATGCCAAGTAGCAGATCAACAGGGGAATGGTCTGACCATCCCCCACCATGTAATATTGTCTGACAGTGGAGAGGGATGTAGCCAGGTGGGGTAGTAGTCTGTCAGTGGGATACTGGTAAGGCATCTACCATCATCATAGCTTAGAGTGATTCTTGCTTATAATTGGCCTGAACAACAGAGTACAGAACTGGCAATGCTGACAGGCCAACAAGCATCTTCAGAGAGAGTGGGAGGGGAGAGGGAGAGAGGGAGTTAGAGGCAGAAATAGATGAGAGAGAGAAAGAGATCCCACAGTGACAGGATTGTTACATTGATTACAGACATAATAAAGATGGCTGCCATTAAAGGGATGGCCGTACGGCCCAGGGCCAGTAATCCAATCAGAGGACTCGAGGAGGATGAGGTAATGCAAGAGCAAGAGAGCGTGGGATTCAATTATCTACAATGTTCCCCTCTCTCCTCTCTCCTCTCTCCCTCCTCCTCTGTTCATAACCCGGCCATCCATTACTCTACCTTCATCTACATGCCCTCAGTCCTTATTGAATCTCATCTGATTTAAATCGGTGGTTTAGGGGGCTGAGGTGGGTTGGGACAGACAGACAGCTAGACAGACAGGGTTTATTACCAGCCTGTGATGTTATATGTATTGATTGGATTTACAGGACAGAATCAAATGGAATGAATGATTCATAAAAAGAGACTGGCCTGTGAGGGTATTTGATCTCTATTAGGGACCAGTGGAGCACAGTTTATTCTATTCCAACATCAAACACACACACAAACGTGAATGCACGTGCACACACACACACACACACACACACACACACACACACACACACACACACACACACACACACACACACACACACACACACACACACACACACTTACAGATCTCAGAGCCTGGAGCCTCAAACCCACCCTCCTTCTTTCAGTGATCCGTTTTGTGGATGTAAAATAAAAGCTAATGCAATAATCTTCTCCAGGCCTGGTAGGCTAGTGGAGCAGAGAGGGCTCTGTCTTTATTCCTAAAGCGAGGATTCTGGCATTAATTTCCATGACCAGCGAACCAACACGCGTGTCCACTGACATCACACCACAGGCTGATATATGGTGGGGTTGGTAGGGGCAGGGTGGTGTGTGTGTGTAGTTTTGCATGTATGTGTAAATTTGCATGTGTGTGTAAATGTGCATGTGTGTTCGCGAATGTGTGTGTGTTGCTAAAGGGAATATTCTGTGTTTAATTACCAGGACCAGTGAGTGTGTCCTCTGACATTCCACCGGAGGCTGATAGATGGCGTAGTCGGCGGGGGGGGGGGGGACTTTTCCATTCCAGAAGGTTTTACTAGCGATGGCCATACGATGCTATGTGGTCACTTTCCATAGCTGATTGCACTTATTGTGGGGCGGCAGGTAGCCTAGTGGTTAGAGCGTTGGGCCAGTAACTGAAAGGTTGCTAGATCGAATCCCCGAGCTGCCCCTGAACAAGGCAGTTTAACCCGCAGTTTAACCCACAGAACGTCATTGTAAATAAGAATTTGTTCTTAACTGACTTGCCTGGTTTAATAAAGGCTAAATATATATATATGTTTTAAGTCACTCTAGATGAAAGCAGCTGCTAAATAATATACAGTGCCTTCGGAAAGTAGTCAGACCTCTTGACCTATTAAAATGGATTTGTTTTCTCTCCCCCTCATCAAAAGCATGAGCTGGTGCACAGCCAAAGAAAATGATTTAGTGTAGAGGTGCTGACTAATGGTGAATGAACTGTAGGCTATAAAAACAAAGGGAGTCGCACACTTTGTGTATAAACTCCAAGTAATTTATACATAGTGTGTGTGACTCTGTTTTTATACCCCTCATCAATCTATACACAATACCCCATAATGACAAAACAACAACTGGGTTTTATACATTTTTATGAATAAACTGAAATATCACATTTCCATAAGTATTCAGACCCTTTACTCTGTACTTTGTTGAAGCACCTTTGGCAGTGATTACAGCCTTGACTCTTCTTGGGTATGACGCTACAAGCTTGACACACCTGTATTTGGGGAGTTCCTCCCATTCTTCTCTGCAGAGCCTCTCAAGCTCTGTCAGGTTGGATGTGGAGCGTTGCTGCACAGATATTTTCAGGTCTCTCCAGAGATGTTCAATCAGGTTCAAGTCTGGGCTCTGGCTGGGCCACTCAAGGACATTCAGAGACTTGTCCCGAAGCCACTCCTGTGTTGTCTTGGCTGTGTGCCTAAGGCTGTTGTCGTATTGGAAGGTGAACCTTCGCCACAGTCTGAGGTCCTGAGTGCTCTGGAGCAGGTTTTCATCAAGGATATCTCTGTACTTTGTTAATCTTTGCCTCAATCCTGACTAGTCTCCCAGTTCCTGCTGCTGAAAAATATCCCCACAGCATGATGCTGCCACCACCATGCTTCACCGTAGGGATGGTGCCAAGTTTCCTCCAGACGTGATGCTTGGAATTCAGGCCAAAGAGTTCAATCTTGGTTTCATCAGACCAGAGAATCTTGTTTCTCATGGTCTGAGAGTCTTCAGGTGCCTTTTGGCAAACTCCAAGCGGACTTTGATGTGCCTTTTACTGAGGAGTGGCTTCTGCCAAGCCACTCTACCATAAAGGCCTGATTGGTGGATGGCTGCAGAGATGGTTGTCCTTCTGGAAAGTTCTCCCATCTCCACAGAGGAACTCTAAAGCTCCGTCAGAGTGACCATCAGGTTCTTGGTCACCTCTCTGACCAAGGCCCTTCTCCCCCGATTGCTCAGTATGGGCGGGCGGCCAGCTCCAGAATGATGGAGGCCACTGTGTTCTTGGGGACCTTCAATGCTGCAGACATTTTTTGGTACCTTTCCCCAGATCTGTTCCTCGACACAATCCTGTCTCGGTTTTTGCTCTGACATGCACTGTCAGCTGTGGGATCTTATATAGACAGGTATGTGCCTTTCCAAATCATGTCCAATCCATTGAATTTTCCACAGGTCGACTCCAATCAAGTTGTGAAAACATCTCAAGGATGATCAATGGAAACAGGATGAACCTGAGATCAATTTCAAGTCTCATAGCAAAGGGTCTGAATACTTAAGTAAATAAGGTATTTCTGTTTGCCATTTTTTATACATTTGCAAAAATGACCTGTTTTCACTTTGTCATTATGGGATATTGTAGATTGCTGCTGATTTGTATGTATTTTATCCATTTTAGAATGAGGCTGTAATGTAACAAAATCTGGAAAAAGTGAAGAGGTCTGAAAACTTTCCGAATTAACTGTAACGGTTTGTTCATTGTGTGTTATTTTGTCCCAGCTGTTTTTATCCTGTGTGTGTGTGTGTGTGTGTGTGTGTCTGGGCTGTAAGAACAGGCTTATGACATGTAGAGAATGTGTCATGGCTAGACTGATTACATGACTGTGAAAGCATGGACGCTGAAGGCACACACAGACAGTAAGACAGACACGTTACAGAGAGTGGATCAGGCAGGGTCCTGACACTCATTACTGTGCCCTTCTGAGGAGGGACCTTAGTGGGATTAAACTGGTGGAGATTCAGCCTCCTGCTCAGACAAGACAAGACCAGGGCTACTGAACTGGAGGAGATTTGAAGTGACATTAGTCTCCTCTCTCTCTCTCTTTCTCTCTCTCTCTTTCTGACCTGTTCACCCTCTTTCTCTCTACCCTTGTCTGTCCCTGCATTCCTCTCCCCCCTCGCTCTCCCTCTTTCATTCTTCTTTCTGTTCCACTCCCTCTTCTTGCCCGGCTGCTCCCATCTCCCTCTCCCCTCTCTCCCATCTCCCTCTCCCCTCTCTCCCATCTCCCTCTCCCCTTTAATGTTCTTCCCTCCCTCCCCATGCAGTCTGTCCTGATAGTAGAGGCTAGCTGAGATGCAGTCATGTTGATCAGAGAGCGTCACACTCAGAAAATCAGCGGTCGATACTTTGAAAATAAAGTGAATGCATTTGCAATGTCAGACTCCGTTTGTCAATGTCTGGCTACATACGGCACAACATTGTGTGTGTGTGTGTGTGTGTGTGTGTGTGTGTGTGCGCCATACAACAAAGGCTCAGATCAGGTTCATACACACACACACATCCTTACCCAGTTTAGAGTGTCCGAAGCAGAAGACACAGCCATCTGCTCCGTTCACCACCGACTGAATGACCTCAGCTACAGTACCAGCACACACCTCCGCCTAGAGAGAGAGATTGGGATTGGCTAGGGGGTCATTTGGAATTGGCTGGGTGGGGGGGGGGGTAATTTGGGATTGGCTACCCTGCGCATAATCAGATCCCTACCTGTGATGCATCATGGGGGAAGGCGGCATCGAAGGCAAACATCTTAGGTGGGGCCTGATTGACTCCTCGTTTCTGGAGGGTGTTTCCTTGCATCTGGTTGGCTGATGGATCCATAATGGTCACCTGCTTCTTCCTGGTGTCCACCTTGAGGAAAGAGCTGGACTCTGCTGCGTCCGAGGACATCACGGGACACACACGCACCATCACCTTCACCTGGTGGAGGGACAGAGGACAGGACCAGAGAACTCAGAACAGGGGATCGTAAACTCAACAGAATCAGATTGTAGAACCCAACAATAGAACAGAAGTAGGCCAAGATAAGATCAGGTCAAACCCCTAAAGCCATAGAGAGGCCAGTTGAACCAGGATAAAACCAGTTGAACCGTTGTAAAAACTATTTGTAAACAATTGAACCATAGTAAAAAAAAACAGTAGAACCCCAGTAGAAACAATAAAATCCTATTGTTTCATTCATGGGGGGCTGAAACCCTCTTCTGCGCTAAACTTAACAAAGACAAGCCAGCTATTTAGTTCTTAGAAGACACGCATCATCACCTGCATCACCTCTCCCTCTTTTTCCTGTGTTAGACTTCAAAGCTTTAAGCGGAGCAATCTTATTTTAGCTCTCTCTCTCTTTCACCTCCTCTCTCTCCTCTCCTTCCCCCCCCCCCCCCCCCCCCCCACACACGCCAACACTCGTTTGTTGTCACACCTCGTTGGTGTTGAGGTTTTTTTATCGAGAGAAAAGCAGCTGACAGATCTCAAACTTTTCCCAGAGCTCCTGCAGGTTCACTTATCTACTTCTTTATTCACAGCTAGGAGGAGCTTTAGAGAGAGGGATGGGGATAAGGGAGAAATAGATTGCGGGAGGATGGAGCAATTCAGGATGGAAGAAGAGAGAGGGGAGGGAGTGAGATGGAGGGGAGAGAGAAAAAAAGGGAGGAGAGGAATGTAGGAAAATAAAAAAAAAGGGAGAGGAGGGAGTAGAGGAGAGGATGCAAATTCAGATCCATGCTGTCATTTCCCCCACCACCGAGACCAAACATGAGTCACCGTCAGAAGACAGGTTCTGCTTTAAGCTTCCGCTAAACGTTGCTCTGGGATTAAAAACGGGACGGCGTTCCCAAACGCTCCCAAACACACTGTGCTTTCAGACAGGACGCTCCAGAATGCTCAGAAAAGACTGAATTACAGCCGGATAGAGGGGAGAGACGTGAGCAGAGATGAAAGCAAACAGAGTAAATAGCAGATAAGTGAATAGAAAAGATTTGAGCCTTGAGGACATGAAGGCATGAGTCTGCGTCGTGTTGTGTAACAGCATTGAGCAGCCAAGGAGAACGGAAACACAAATGAAAGACATTCACCATGAACGCAACGCAGCAGGAATCTGCATGCTAACAAAATAATGTCATTTGAATAACTGAAAACATGGGGCAAATGCAATAACCGTGTGTGTGTGTGTGTGTGTGTGTGTGTAGTGTGTATAGTGTGTGTGTGTGTATAGTGTGACAGATAGAGAGAGAGGGGGACGGAGGGAAAAGTAAGAGAGAGAAAGTGAATGAGGGAGAAGGGAATAAACGGCTCTCTATCCACCGGATGTGTACCAAACTCACTAAAAGTGGCAGTAATAAAGCCTCTCTTGAAAAAGCCAAACCTTGACCCAGAAAATATAAAAAACTATCGGCCTATATCGAATCTTCCATTCCTCTCAAAAATTTTAGAAAAGGCTGTTGCGCAACAACTCACTGCCTTCCTGAAGACAAACAATGTATACGAAATGCTTCAGTCTGGTTTTAGACCCCATCATAGCACTGAGACGGCACTTGTGAAGGTGGTAAATGACATTTTAATGGCATCGGACCGAGGCTCTGCATCTGTCCTCGTGCTCCTAGACCTTAGTGCTGCTTTTGATACCATCGATCACCACATTCTTTTGGAGAGATTGGAAACCCAAATTGGTCTACACGGACAAGTTCTGGCCTGGTTTAGATCTTATCTGTCGGAAAGATATCAGTTTGTCTCTGTGAATGGTCTGTCCTCTGACAAATCAACTGTAAATTTCGGTGTTCCTCAAGGTTCCGTTTTAGGACCACTATTGTTTTCACTATATATTTTACCTCTTGGGGATGTTATTCGAAAACATAATGTTAACTTTCACTGCTATGCAGATGACACACAGCTGTACATTTCAATTAAACATGGTGAAGCCCCAAAATTGCCCTTGCTAGAAGAATGTGTTTCAGACATAAGGAAGTGGATGGCTGCAAACTTTCTACTTTTAAACTCGGACAAAACAGAGATGCTTGTTCTAGGTCCCAAGAAACAAAGAGATCTTCTGTTGAATCTGACAATTAATCTTAATGGTTGTACAGTCGTCTCAAATAAAACTGTGAAGGACCTCGGCGTTACTCTGGACCCTGATCTCTCTTTTGAAGAACATATCAAGACCATTTCAAGGACAGCTTTTTTCCATCTACGTAACATTGCAAAAATCAGGAACTTTCTGTCCAAAAATGATGCAGAAAAATTAATCCATGCTTTTGTCACTTCCAGGTTAGACTACTGCAATGCTCTACTTTCCGGCTACCCGGATAAAGCACTAAATAAACTTCAGTTAGTGCTAAATACGGCTGCTAGAATCCTGACTAGAACCAAAAAATTTGATCATATTACTCCAGTGCTAGCCTCTCTACACTGGCTTCCTGTCAAAGCAAGGGCTGATTTCAAGGTTTTACTGCTAACCTACAAAGCATTACATGGGCTTGCTCCTATCTATCTCTCTGATTTGGTCCTGCCGTACATACCTACACGTACGCTACGGTCACAAGACGCAGGCCTCCTAATTGTCCCTAGAATTTTTAAGCAAACAGCTGGAGGCAGGGCTTTCTCCTATAGAGCTCCATTTTTATGGAACGGTCTGCCTACCCATGTCAGAGACGCAAACTCGGTCTCAACCTTTAAGTCTCTACTGAAGACTCATCTCTTCAGTGGGTCATATGATTGAGTGTAGTCTGGCCCAGGAGTGGGAGGGTGAACGGAAAGGCTCTGGAGCAACGAACCACCCTTGCTGTCTCTGCCTGGCCGGTTCCCCTCTTTCCACTGGGATTCTCTGCCTCTAACCCTATTACAGGGGCTGAGTCACTGGCTTTACTGGGGCTCTCTCATGCCGTCCCTGGAGGAGGTGCGTCACCTGAGTGGGTTGAGTCACTGATGTGGTCATCCTGTCTGGGTTGGCGCCCCCCCCCTCCCCCTTAAGTTGTGCCGTGGCGGAGGTCTTTGTGGGCTATACTCAGCCTTGTCTCAGGATGGTAAGTTGGTGGTTGAAGATATCCCTCTAGTGGTGTGGGGGCTGTGCTTTGGCAAAGTGGGTGGGGTTATATCCTTCCTGTTTGGCCCTGTCCGGGGGTGTCCTCGGAGTGGGCCACAGTGTCTCCTGACCCCTCCTGTCTCAGCCTCCAGTATTTATGCTGCAGTAGTTTATGTGTCGGGGGGCTAGGGTCAGTTTGTTATATCTGGAGTACTTCTCCTGTCCTATTCGGTGTCCTGTGTGAATCTAAGTGTGCGTTCTCTAATTCTCTCCTTCTCTCTTTCTCTCTCTCGGAGGACCTGAGCCCTAGGACCATGCCCCAGGACTACCTGACATGATGACTCCTTGCTGTCCCCAGTCCACCTGGCTGTGCTGCTGCTCCAGTTTCAACTGTTCTGCCTTATTATTATTCGACCATGCTGATCATTTATGAACATTTGAACATCTTGGCCATGTTCTGTTATAATCTCCACCCGGCACAGCCAGAAGAGGACTGGCCATCCCACATATGCTCTCTCTAATTCTCTCTTTCTTTCTCTCTCTCGGAGGACCTGAGCCCTAGGACCATGCCCCAGGAATACCTGACATGATGACTCCTTGCTGTCCCCAGTCCACCTGACTGTGCTGCTGCTCCAGTTTCAACTATTCTGCCTTATTATTATTGGACCATGCTGGTCATTTATGAACATTTGAACATCTTGACCATGTTTTGTTATAATCTCCACCCGGCACAGCCAGAAGAGGACTGGCCACCCCACATAGCCTGGTTCCTCTCTAGGTTTCTTCCTAGGTTTTGGCCTTTCTAGGGAGTTTTTCCTAGCCACCGTGCTTCTTCACCTGCATTGCTTGCTGTTTGGGGTTTTAGGCTGGGTTTCTGTACAGCACTTTGAGATATCAGCTGATGTACGAAGGGCTATATAAAATAAATTTGATTGATTGATTGATTGAATATGATGGATCCCCCCTCTCCTCTGCAGAGGAGTTAAGGTAGAATGGTTTGCTTGTAGAGCCAGCAGCACTGAGCTGACATTCTCCAGATCTCCTCTCAAACGCAGCTCAACATTAAAACACACTGACATTAAAAAGATTCTCTAGGACAAGACGTTTTAACAGCGCTTCTACAGTGGACTATACAAATTATTTGTCTCTCTCTCTCTCTATATATATATATATATACACACACACACACACAGAACATATTAAAACTTACACTGAGTGTACAAAACAAACGTTGTTCCCTCAGAACAGACTCAATTCATCGTGACATGGACTCTACAAGGTGTCAAAAGTTGCCCCATGTTGACTCCAATGCCTCCCACAGTTGTGTCAAGTTGGCTGGATGTCCTTTGGGTGCTGGAACATTCTTGATACACACAGGAAACGGTTGAGCATGAAAAACCCATTTTTTGACACACTCAAACCGCTGCGCCTGGCACCTACTACCAAACCCTGTTCAAAGGCACTGAAATCTCTTTTGTCTTGCCCATCCACCCTCTGAATGGCACACATACACAATCTCATGTCTCAATTGTCTCAAGGCTTAAACATCCTTCTTTAACCTGCCCCCCCCCCCCCCCCCCCCCCCCTTTTCTTCTGGTCACTATGCCATCAAAATGACCAGGAAACGACAGGGAGAAAGGCCTTCCAGAGAGATAAGAGTAGGGTGTGTGTGCACATGTGTGCGTGTGTGTGAGAGAGAGAGAGAATGTACCTGCTGCCTGTCTACTATGATGAGAGTCGAGGTGTAAGCCTGGCGAGTACAGTTAACGGTCAGGTCAAGACTTCACATTAAATTCAAAGACCTTTTGCAATATAAACATACACACACGTACACACTCCTGAGCGTCCAGGGCCCTATCTTGACCCCAATACAAAGGCCCATCATATCAGTAAGTGCCTCAGGGGAAGGATTTGTGTAACTCATATTGTGTTCCCCACAGATATCCATTTCCTCTTCCTGTCTCTGTGGGAAAGCACACATTGCATGATTACACAGCACACATCGGGACTTATATGTAATTTACGTACAGGCTTAGATTGTGTGTGTGTGTGTGTGTGTGTGTGTGTGTGTGTGTGTGTGTGTGTGTGTGTGTGTGTGTGTGTGTGTGTGTGTGTGTGTGTGTGTGTGTGTGTGTGTGTGTGTGTGTGTGTGTGTGTGTGTGTGAGAGAGTATGATAGAAAAAGAAAGTGAGAGAGTCTGTTTATAGTGTTTCTATAAAACAACTAAGAGCCAAGATGTTGATGATGTTAAATGCATCTTGGCGTTGTGGCTGCTCTTCATTAGACAGACAGTTAGCAGGTCTAATGTGGACATATTTGACCCAGCACCATGGAGTCAGTATAGCTGGTGGTGGGGGGGTCCTTAAAGGAGCAATCAGCAGTTTAAAAAAAAAATAACAAAGCCGACACCCCGCCATTGATTTTGGTAAATACCTTCCGGATTGGGGCTGGAGAAATGTAACCACGCTCAAGCTATGGATGCAAGTACTGACCATATAGGATATACGTTTCGTTTTAACCATGTTTTGAGGCTATACAGTGTTTATTTACAATTGCATTGTTTACAAACATTGGAGTAAAACAAGCTTCTATTTTGGGTTCTGACGGGGTGCGACAGGTCGAACTAAGCTCATTAGGCATTCATGAGTCATGTTCTTCAAGAATCTGTGGGTGTATACTGGATGTACCAATCGCACGACGACAGAGACAGAGCTATAGGCTCTTTGTTCAGCTTAAACAGGGTGGGGAAAGGGGGGGGGGGGGGGGTCCTACAGTAGATGGGGGAAAGAAAGAGCAATGGACGAGGAGAGGTTGAGAGGGGTTAAGGATATAAGGGGGAGGAGGGGTTGGGAGAAGACCCATTAGTAGTGTATTTGAGTGGAAGCTCTCATCTCTCTCTGCGTTCATCAAGTCCCCTGGAGCAACTCCTCAGACAGACACTGATGTCACCCTGATAACAGCTCTTCTGTCTCTCTCTACCTCTCGCTCTATCGTCCATTCCCTCTCTACCTCTCTCTAGACCCTCCATTCTTTATCTACACCTCTCCCCCTTCTCTCTCTCCCTCTCCTCCTCCATCTCTCTCTATCCCAGCTTCTCTCTCTCCCTCTCCTCCTCCATCTCTCTCTATCCCCCCTTCTCTCTCTCCTCCTCCTCCATCTCTCTCTATCCCCCTTCTCTCTCCTCCTCCTCCATGTCTCTCTATCCCCCCTTCTCTCTCTCCTCCTCCTCCATGTCTCTCTATCCCCCCTTCTCTCTCTCCTCCTCCTCCATCTCTCTCTATCCCCCCTTCTCTCTCTCCTCCTCCTCCATCTCTCTCTATCCCCCCTTCTCTCTCTCCTCCTCCATCTCTCTCTACCCCCCCTTCTCTCTCTCCTCCTCCTCCATCTCTCTCTATCCCCCCTCCTCTCTCTCCTCCTCCTCCATCTCTCTCTATCCCCCCTTCTCTCTCTCCTCCTCCTCCATATCTCTCTATCCCCCTTCTCTCTCTCTCTCCCTCTCCTCCTCCATCTCTCTCTACCCCCCCTTCTCTCTCTCCCTCTCCTCCTCCATCTCTCTATCCCCCCTTCTCTCTCTCTCTCCCTCTCCTCCTCCATCTCTCTCTACCCCCCCTTCTCTCTCCCTCTCCTCCATCTCTCTATCCCCCCCTTCTCTCTCTCCCCCTCCATCTCTCTCTATCCCCCCTTCTCTCTCTCTCTCCCTCTCCTCCTCCATCTCTCTCTACCCCCCCTTCTCTCTCTCCCTCTCCTCCTCCATCTCTCTATCCCCTTTCTCTCTCCCTCTCCTCCATCTCTCTCTATCCCCTTTCTCTCTCCCTCTCCTCCTCCATCTCTCTCTATCCCCCCTTCTCTCTCCTCCATCTCTCTATCCCCCTTCTCTCTCTCCTCCTCCATCTCTCTCTATCCCCCTTCTCTCTCCTCCATCTCTCTCTATCCCCCCTTCTCTCTCTCCTCCATCTCTCTCTTTCCCCCCTTCTCTCTCTCCTCCTCCTCCATCTCTCTCTATCCCCCCTTCTCTCTCTCCTCCTCCTCCATCTCTCTCTATCCCCCCTTCTCTCTCTCCTCCTCCTCCATATCTCTCTATCCCCCCTTCTCTCTCTGTCTCCCTCCTCCATCTCTCTCTACCCCCCTTCTCTCTGCCTCTCCTCCTCCATCTCTCTATCCCCCTTCTCTCTCCCTCTCCTCCATTTCTCTCTATCCCCCTTCTCTCTCCCTCTCCTCCTCCATCTCTCTCTATCCCCCCTTCTCTCTCCTCCATCTCTCTATCCCCCCCTTCTCTCTCTCCTCCTCCATCTCTCTCTATCCCCCCTTCTCTCTCCTCCATCTCTCTCTATCCCCCCCTTCTCTCTCTCCTCCATCTCTCTCTATCCCCCCCTTCTCTCTCTCCTCCATCTCTCTCTTCCCCCCCTCTATCTCCTCCATCTCTCTATTTCCCCCCCTTCTCTCTCTCCTCCATCTCTCTCTATCCCCCCCTTCTCTCTCTCCTCCATCTCTCTCTATCCCCCCTTCTCTCTCTCCTCCATCTCTCTCTATCCCCCCTTCTCTCTCTCCTCCTCCATCTCTCTCTATCCCCCCTTCTCTCTCTCCTCCTCGATCTCTCTCTATCCCCCCTTCTCTCCCTCTCCCTCTCCATCTCTCTATCCCCCCTTCTCTCTCTCCTCCATCTCCTCTCTCTCCTCCATCTCTCTCTATCCCCCCCTTCTCTCTCTCCTCCATCTCTCTCTATCCCCCACTTCTCTCTCTCCTCCCCTTCTCTCTCTCCTCCATCTCTCTCTATCCCCCCTTCTCTCTCCTCCTCCTCCATCTCTCTCTATCCCCCCTTCTCTCCCTCTCCTCCTCCATCTCTCTCTTTCCCCCCTTCTCTCTCTCCTCCATCTCTCTCTTTCCCCCCTTCTCTCTCTCCTCCATCTCTCTCAATCCCCCCCCTTCTCTCTCTCCTCCATCTCTCTCTTCCCCCCTCTCTCTCCTCCATCTCTCTATTCCCCCCCCCTTCTCTCTCTCCTCCATCTCTCTCTATCCCCCCCTTCTCTCTCTCCTCCATCTCTCTCTATCCCCCCTTCTCTCTCTCCTCCATCTCCTCGCTCTCCTCCATCTCTCTCTATCCCCCCTTCTCTCTCTCCTCCATCTCTCTCTATCCCCCCTTCTCTCTCTCCTCCTCCATCTCTCTCTATCCCCCCTTCTCTCTCTCCTCCTCGATCTCTCTCTATCCCCCCTTCTCTCCCTCTCCTCCTCCATCTCTCTCTATCCCCCCTTCTCTCCCTCTCCATCTCTCTATCCCCCCTTCTCTCTCTCCTCCATCTCCTCTCTCTCCTCCATCTCTCTCTATCCCCCCTTCTCTCTCTCCTCCATCTCTCTCTATCCCCCCTTCTCTCTCTCCTCCCCTTCTCTCTCTCCTCCATCTCTCTCTATCCCCCCTTCTCTCTCCTCCTCCTCCATCTCTCTCTATCCCCCTTCTCTCCCTCTCCTCCTCCATCTCTCTCTTTCCCCCCTTCTCTCTCTCCTCCATATCTCTCTATCCCCCCTTCTCTCTCTCCTCCCCTTCTCTCTCTCCTCCATCTCTCTCTATCCCCCCCTTCTCTCTCTCCTCCATCTCTCTCTATCCCCCCTCTCTCTCTCCTCCTCCTCCATCTATCTCTATCCCCCTTCTCTCTCCTCCTCCTCCATGTCTCTCTATCCCCCCTTCTCTCTCTCCTCCTCCTCCATCTCTCTCTATCCCACCTTCTCTCTCTCCTCCTCCATCTCTCTCTATCCCCCCTTCTCTCTCTCCTCCTCCTCCATCTCTCTCTATCCCCCCTTCTCTCTCTCCTCCTCCTCCATATCTCTCTATCCCCCCTTCTCTGTCTCTCTCTCCCTCCTCCATCTCTCTCTACCCCCCCTTCTCTCTCTCCCTCTCCTCCTCCATCTCTCTATCCCCCTTCTCTCTCCCTCTCCTCCATTTCTCTCTATCCCCCATCTCTCTCCCTCTCCTCCTCCATCTCTCTCTATCCCCCCTTCTCTCTCCTCCATCTCTCTCTATCCCCCCCTTCTCTCTCTCTATCCCCCCTTCTCTCTCCTCCATCTCTCTCTATCCCCCCCTTCTCTCTCTCCTCCATCTCTCTCTATCCCCCCCTTCTCTCTCTCCTCCATCTCTCTCTCCCCCCCTCTCTCTCTCCTCCATCTCTCTCTTTCCCCCCCTTCTCTCTCTCCTCCATCTCTCTCTATCCCCCCCTTCTCTCTCTCCCCCATCTCTCTCTATCCCCCCTTCTCTCTCTCCTCCATCTCCTCTCTCTCCTCCATCTCTCTCTATCCCCCCCTTCTCTCTCTCCTCCCCTTCTCTCTCTCCTCCATCTCTCTCTATCCCCCCTTCTCTCTCTCCTCCTCCATCTCTCTCTATCCCCCCTTCTCTCCCTCTCCTCCTCCATCTCTCTCTATCCCCCCTTCTCTCTCTCCTCCTCCATCTCTCTCTATCCCCCCCTTCTCTCTCTCCTCCATCTCTCTCTTCCCCCCCTTCTCTCTCTCCTCAATCTCTCTCTTCCCCCCCTTCTCTCTCTCCTCCTCCTCCATCTCTCTCTATCCCCCCTTCTCTCTCTCCTCCTCCTCCATCTCTCTCTATCCCCCCTTCTCTCTCTCCTCCTCCTCCATATCTCTCTATCCCCCCTTCTCTCTCTCTCTCCCTCTCTCTCCTCCATCTCTCTCTTCCCCCCCTTCTCTCTCTCCTCAATCTCTCTCTTCCCCCCCTTCTCTCTCTCCTCCTCCTCCATCTCTCTCTATCCCCCCTTCTCTCTCTCCTCCTCCTCCATCTCTCTCTATCCCCCACTTCTCTCTCTCCTCCCCTTCTCTCTCTCCTCCATCTCGCTCTATCCCCCCTTCTCTCTCCTCCTCCTCCATCTCTCTCTATCCCCCCTTCTCTCCCTCTCCTCCTCCATCTCTCTCTTTCCCCCCTTCTCTCTCTCCTCCATCTCTCTCTTTCCCCCCCTTCTCTCTCTCCTCCATCTCTCTCTATCCCCCCCTTCTCTCTCTCCTCCATCTCTCTCTTCCCCCCTCTCTCTCCTCCATCTCTCTATTTCCCCCCCCTTCTCTCTCTCCTCCATCTCTCTCTATCCCCCCCTTCTCTCTCTCCTCCATCTCTCTCTATCCCCCCTTCTCTCTCTCCTCCATCTCCTCGCTCTCCTCCATCTCTCTCTATCCCCCCTTCTCTCTCTCCTCCATCTCTCTCTATCCCCCCTTCTCTCTCTCCTCCTCCATCTCTCTCTATCCCCCCTTCTCTCTCTCCTCCTCGATCTCTCTCTATCCCCCCTTCTCTCCCTCTCCTCCTCCATCTCTCTCTATCCCCCATTCTCTCCCTCTCCATCTCTCTATCCCCCCTTCTCTCTCTCCTCCATCTCCTCTCTCTCCTCCATCTCTCTCTATCCCCCCTTCTCTCTCTCCTCCATCTCTCTCTATCCCCCCTTCTCTCTCTCCTCCCCTTCTCTCTCTCCTCCATCTCTCTCTATCCCCCCTTCTCTCTCCTCCTCCTCCATCTCTCTCTATCCCCCCTTCTCTCTCTCCTCCATCTCCTCGCTCTCCTCCATCTCTCTCTATCCCCCCTTCTCTCTCTCCTCCATCTCTCTCTATCCCCCCTTCTCTCTCTCCTCCTCCATCTCTCTCTATCCCCCCTTCTCTCTCTCCTCCTCGATCTCTCTCTATCCCCCCTTCTCTCCCTCTCCTCCTCCATCTCTCTCTATCCCCCCTTCTCTCCCTCTCCATCTCTCTATTCCCCCTTCTCTCTCTCCTCCATCTCCTCTCTCTCCTCCATCTCTCTCTATCCCCCCTTCTCTCTCTCCTCCATCTCTCTCTATCCCCCCTTCTCTCTCTCCTCCCCTTCTCTCTCTCCTCCATCTCTCTCTATCCCCCCTTCTCTCTCCTCCTCCTCCATCTCTCTCTATCCCCCCTTCTCTCCCTCTCCTCCTCCATCTCTCTCTTTCCCCCCTTCTCTCTCTCCTCCATATCTCTCTATCCCCCCTTCTCTCTCTCCTCCCCTTCTCTCTCTCCTCCATCTCTCTCTATCCCCCCCTTCTCTCTCTCCTCCATGTCTCTCTATCCCCCCTTCTCTCTCTCCTCCTCCTCCATCTCTCTCTATCCCACCTTCTCTCTCTCCTCCTCCTCCATCTCTCTCTATCCCCCCTTCTCTCTCTCCTCCTCCTCCATCTCTCTCTATCCCCCCTTCTCTCTCTCCTCCTCCTCCATATCTCTCTATCCCCCCTTCTCTGTCTCTCTCTCCCTCCTCCATCTCTCTCTACCCCCCTTCTCTCTCTCCCTCTCCTCCTCCATCTCTCTATCCCCCTTCTCTCTCCCTCTCCTCCATTTCTCTCTATCCCCCATCTCTCTCCCTCTCCTCCTCCATCTCTCTCTATCCCCCCTTCTCTCTCCTCCATCTCTCTCTATCCCCCCTTCTCTCTCTCTATCCCCCCTTCTCTCTCCTCCATCTCTCTCTATCCCCCCCTTCTCTCTCTCCTCCATCTCTCTCTATCCCCCCCTTCTCTCTCTCCTCCATCTCTCTCTCCCCCCCTCTCTCTCTCCTCCATCTCTCTCTTTCCCCCCCTTCTCTCTCTCCTCCATCTCTCTCTATCCCCCCCTTCTCTCTCTCCCCCATCTCTCTCTATCCCCCCTTCTCTCTCTCCTCCATCTCCTCTCTCTCCTCCATCTCTCTCTATCCCCCCCTTCTCTCTCTCCTCCCCTTCTCTCTCTCCTCCATCTCTCTCTATCCCCCCTTCTCTCTCTCCTCCTCCATCTCTCTCTATCCCCCCTTCTCTCCCTCTCCTCCTCCATCTCTCTCTATCCCCCCTTCTCTCTCTCCTCCTCCATCTCTCTCTATCCCCCCCTTCTCTCTCTCCTCCATCTCTCTCTTCCCCCCCTTCTCTCTCTCCTCAATCTCTCTCTTCCCCCCCTTCTCTCTCTCCTCCTCCTCCATCTCTCTCTATCCCCCCTTCTCTCTCTCCTCCTCCTCCATCTCTCTCTATCCCCCCTTCTCTCTCTCCTCCTCCTCCATATCTCTCTATCCCCCCTTCTCTCTCTCTCTCCCTCTCCTCATCCATCTCTCTCTACCCCCCCTTCTCTCTCTCCCTCTCCTCCTCCATCTCTCTATCCCCCCTTCTCTCTCTCTCTCCCTCTCCTCCTCCATCTCTCTCTACCCCCCCTTCTCTCTCCCTCTCCTCCATCTCTCTATCCCCCCTTCTCTCTCTCCCCCTCCATCTCTCTCTATCCCCCCTTCTCTCTCTCTCTCCCTCTCCTCCTCCATCTCTCTCTACCCCCCCTTCTCTCTCTCCCTCTCCTCCTCCATCTCTCTATCCCCTTTCTCTCTCCCTCTCCTCCATCTCTCTCTATCCCCTTTCTCTCTCCCTCTCCTCCTCCATCTCTCTCTATCCCCCCTTCTCTCTCCTCCATCTCTCTATCCCCCTTCTCTCTCTCCTCCTCCATCTCTCTCTATCCCCCTTCTCTCTCCTCCATCTCTCTCTATCCCCCCTTCTCTCTCTCCTCCATCTCTCTCTTTCCCCCCTTCTCTCTCTCCTCCTCCTCCATCTCTCTCTATCCCCCCTTCTCTCTCTCCTCCTCCTCCATCTCTCTCTATCCCCCCTTCTCTCTCTCCTCCTCCTCCATATCTCTCTATCCCCCCTTCTCTCTCTGTCTCCCTCCTCCATCTCTCTCTACCCCCCTTCTCTCTCTCCCTCTCCTCCTCCATCTCTCTATCCCCCTTCTCTCTCCCTCTCCTCCATTTCTCTCTATCCCCCTTCTCTCTCCCTCTCCTCCTCCATCTCTCTCTATCCCCCCTTCTCTCTCCTCCATCTCTCTATCCCCCCCTTCTCTCTCTCCTCCTCCATCTCTCTCTATCCCCCCTTCTCTCTCCTCCATCTCTCTCTATCCTCCCCTTCTCTCTCTCCTCCATCTCTCTCTATCCCCCCCTTCTCTCTCTCCTCCATCTCTCTCTTCCCCCCTCTCTCTCCTCCATCTCTCTATTTCCCCCCCTTCTCTCTCTCCTCCATCTCTCTCTATCCCCCCCTTCTCTCTCTCCTCCATCTCTCTCTATCCCCCCTTCTCTCTCTCCTCCATCTCTCTCTATCCCCCCTTCTCTCTCTCCTCCTCCATCTCTCTCTATCCCCCCCTTCTCTCTCTCCTCCTCGATCTCTCTCTATCCCCCCTTCTCTCCCTCTCCATCTCTCTATCGCCCCTTCTCTCTCTCCTCCATCTCCTCTCTCTCCTCCATCTCTCTCTATCCCCCCCTTCTCTCTCTCCTCCATCTCTCTCTATCCCCCACTTCTCTCTCTCCTCCCCTTCTCTCTCTCCTCCATCTCTCTCTATCCCCCCTTCTCTCTCCTCCTCCTCCATCTCTCTCTATCCCCCCTTCTCTCCCTCTCCTCCTCCATCTCTCTCTTTCCCCCCTTCTCTCTCTCCTCCATCTCTCTCTTTCCCCCCCTTCTCTCTCTCCTCCATCTCTCTCTATCCCCCCCTTCTCTCTCTCCTCCATCTCTCTCTTCCCCCTCTCTCTCCTCCATCTCTCTATTTCCCCCCCTTCTCTCTCTCCTCCATCTCTCTCTATCCCCCCTTCTCTCTCTCCTCCATCTCTCTCTATCCCCCCTTCTCTCTCTCCTCCATCTCCTCGCTCTCCTCCATCTCTCTCTATCCCCCCTTCTCTCTCTCCTCCATCTCTCTCTATCCCCCCTTCTCTCTCTCCTCCTCCATCTCTCTCTATCCCCCCTTATCTCTCTCCTCCTCGATCTCTCTCTATCCCCCCTTCTCTCCCTCTCCTCCTCCATCTCTCTCTATCCCCCCTTCTCTCCCTCTCCATCTCTCTATCCCCCCTTCTCTCTCTCCTCCATCTCCTCTCTCTCCTCCATCTCTCTCTATCCCCCCTTCTCTCTCTCCTCCATCTCTCTCTATCCCCCCTTCTCTCTCCTCCCCTTCTCTCTCTCCTCCATCTCTCTCTATCCCCCCTTCTCTCTCCTCCTCCTCCATCTCTCTCTATCCCCCCTTCTCTCCCTCTCCTCCTCCATCTCTCTCTTTCCCCCCTTCTCTCTCTCCTCCATATCTCTCTATCCCCCCTTCTCTCTCTCCTCCCCTTCTCTCTCTCCTCCATCTCTCTCTATCCCCCCCCTTCTCTCTCTCCTCCATCTCTCTCTATCCCCCCTCTCTCTCTCCTCCTCCTCCATCTATCTCTATCCCCCTTCTCTCTCCTCCTCCTCCATGTCTCTCTATCCCCCCTTCTCTCTCTCCTCCTCCTCCATCTCTCTCTATCCCACCTCTCTCTCCTCCTCCTCCATCTCTCTCTATCCCCCCTTCTCTCTCTCCTCCTCCTCCATATCTCTCTATCCCCCCTTCTCTGTCTCTCTCTCCCTCCTCCATCTCTCTCTACCCCCCCTTCTCTCTCTCCCTCTCCTCCTCCATCTCTCTATCCCCCTTCTCTCTCCCTCTCCTCCATTTCTCTCTATCCCCCATCTCTCTCCCTCTCCTCCTCCATCTCTCTCTATCCCCCCTTCTCTCTCCTCCATCTCTCTCTATCCCCCCCTTCTCTCTCTCTATCCCCCCTTCTCTCTCCTCCATCTCTCTCTATCCCCCCCTTCTCTCTCTCCTCCATCTCTCTCTATCCCCCCCTTCTCTCTCTCCTCCATCTCTCTCTCCCCCCCTCTCTCTCTCCTCCATCTCTCTCTTTCCCCCCCTTCTCTCTCTCCTCCATCTCTCTCTATCCCCCCCTTCTCTCTCTCCCACATCTCTCTCTATCCCCCCTTCTCTCTCTCCTCCATCTCCTCTCTCTCCTCCATCTCTCTCTATCCCCCCCTTCTCTCTCTCCTCCCCTTCTCTCTCTCCTCCATCTCTCTCTATCCCCCTTCTCTCTCTCCTCCTCCATCTCTCTCTATCCCCCCTTATCTCCCTCTCCTCCTCCATCTCTCTCTATCCCCCCTTCTCTCTCTCCTCCTCCATCTCTCTCTATCCCCCCCTTTTCTCTCTCCTCCATCTCTCTCTTCCCCCCCTCTCTCTCTCTCCTCCATCTCTCTCTTTCCCCCCCTTCTCTCTCTCCTCCATCTCTCTCTATCCCCCCCTTCTCTCTCTCCTCCATCTCTCTCTATCCCCCCTTCTCTCTCTCCTCCATCTCCTCTCTCTCCTCCATCTCTCTCTATCCCCTTCTCTCTCTCCTCCCCTTCTCTCTCTCCTCCATCTCTCTCTATCCCCCCCTTCTCTCTCTCCTCCTCCATCTCTCTCTATCCCCCCTTCTCTCCCTCTCCTCCTCCATCTCTCTCTATCCCCCCTTCTCTCCCTCTCCATCTCTCTATCCCCCCTTCTCTCTCTCCTCCATCTCTGTCTATCCCCCGTTCTCTCTCTCCTCCATCTCTCTCTTTCCCCCCTTCTCTCTCTCCTCCATCTCTCTCTATCCCCCCTTCTCTCTCTCTCTGTCCTCTCCTTCTCTCTCTCCTCCATCTCTCTCTATCCCCCCCTTCTCTCTCTCCTCCATCTCTCTCTTTCCCCCCCTTCTCTCTCTCCTCCATCTCTCTCTTTCCCCCCCTTCTCTCTCTCCTCCATCTCTCTCTTTCCCCCCCTTCTCTCTCTCCTCCATCTCTCTCTATCCCCCCCTTCTCTCTCTCCTCCATCTCTCTCTATCCCCCCCTTCTCTCTCTCCTCCATCTCCTCTCTCTCCTCCATCTCTCTCTATCCCCCCTTCTCTCTCTATCGCCCCTTCTCTCTCTCCTCCTCCATCTCTCGCTATCCCCCTTCTCTCTCTCCTCCTCCATCTCTCTCTATCCCCCCTTCTCTCTCTCCTCCATCTCCTCTCTCTCCTCCATCTCTCTCTATCCCCCCTTCTCTCTCTCCTCCATCTCTCTCTATCCCCCCCTTCTCTCTCTCCTCCCCTTCTCTCTCTCCTCTCTCTCTCTCTCTCCTCCCCTTCTCTCTCTCCTCCATCTCTCTCTATCCCCCCCTTCTCTCTCTCCTCCATCTCTCTCTTTCCCCCCTTCTCTCTCTCCTCCATCTCTCTCTATCCCCCCTTCTCTCTCTCCTCCATCTCTCTCTATCCCCCCCTTCTCTCTCTCCTCCATCTCCTCTCTCTCCTCCATCTCTCTCTATCCCCCCTTCTCTCTCTATCCCCCCTTCTCTCTCTCCTCCTCCATCTCACTATCCCCCCTTCTCTCTCTCCTCCTCCATCTCTCTCAATCCCCCCCTTCTCTCCCCCCTTCTCTCCCTCTCCATCTCTCTATCCCCCCCTTCTCTCTCTCCTCCATCTCTCTATATCCCCCCTTCTCTCTCTCCTCCCCTTATCTCTCTCCTCCATCTCTCTCTATCCCCCCCTTCTCTCCCTCTCCTCCTCCATCTCTCTCAATCCCCCCCTTCTCTCCCTCTCCTCCATCTCTCTCTATCCCCCCCTTCTCTCCCTCTCCTCCTCCATCTCTCTCTATCCCCCCTTCTCTCCCTCTCCTCCTCCATCTCTCTCTATCCCCCCTTCTCTCTCTCCCTCTCCTCCACCTATCTCTATCCCCCCCTTATCTCTCTCCTCCTCCTCCTCCATCTCTCTCTCTCCCCCTGATGCGATGCCAAACAAAGCTCTTGGCTCTCAGCTCCCCGTCATGATGTCACACTGTGTGATACAAACAACCCAGTCTGCCTGTCAGGTCCCGAGTCTACACTGCACCAGGCTGGTCCATCTGTCCATAAAGGCATCAGAAGTCGAACAACAAGTAACTCACAGCAGAATCGATGGCCTAGCAGGTAGCAGAGGTCCCATTCCAACAGCTGATGTATTCTTACTGTAAGAAGGCCTCTTGTTTACCTTCAAAACCTGAAGAACATGTATGAAGGTCGGCTGGTAAATATTGGCTTTATGTCTCGTTACTTTAAACCCTGACCAGTATGTGTCAGTGGAGGCTGCTGAGGGGAGGACGGCTCATAAATAAATGGCCGGAACGGAGCAAAGGGAATGGCATCACACACCTGGAAACCATCTGTTTGATGTATTTAATACTATTCCACTGATGCTGCTCCAGCCATTACCACTAGCCCGTTCTCCCCAATTAAGGTGCCACCAACCTCCTGTGGTATGTGTACGGCCTTAGGACACAGGCAACATAACATTTTATGCTGCAGCACTTAATGAATAAGTAACCGTGTGACTGAGCTGGGAATGAATCGATAGCAATGTTTCTGAGGTTGTCATCGTGTTGCCGATAAATATTTAATCACCATGTCATTTGACGAGGCAGGAAAACACAAACTCTCCGCAGTCGTTTTTAGAGTATCAGTTAAGAGGCTCGACTGAATAATTCACAGGGTCTCTCTCTCTCTCTCTCATAACTGGGGATGTGATAAGAGAGAAATCTGATTAAGGAAGAGTACCAGTGGGACTGTGTGTGTGCGCCTGTGTCTCACAGGTATCCCACTGTTGGCCGCTGATTGTAACCATGGAGACCGGTTAAGCCAACATCAAACTAATGTGAGCTTTTAAATTACAGAAAATAATCCCATGAGACCAGTTTTGCCAACAATCCAAGGAAAGTAGCTGTCGGCTGCTCCATTTGTCGCTAGAAGTTGCTAGATGACGTCATGACATAATAGTGACTTCATAATGACCATTTGCACATGGTATAAAAAATAAATTATACTTTTTTTTCTGCTTATGCTGTCCATCAGTCTCTCAAGCAATGAGAAGTTCTCCAAATCAAAACTAAATAGAATGTTTGAAGGAGAACAAAAAGGAACCCATTTTAATTAAATTCACTTCACTTCAGCAGAGAGAGGACTGAGAGGCTACAGCAGAGAGAGGACTGAGAGGCTACAGCAGAGAGAGGATTGAGAGGCTACAGCAGAGAGAGGACTGAGAGGCTACAGCAGAGAGAGGACTGAGAGGCTACAGCAGAGAGAGGACTGAGAGGCTACAGCAGAGAGAGGACTGAGAGGCTACAGCAGAGAGAGGACTGAGAGGCTACAGCAGAGAGAGGACTGAGAGGCTACAGCAGAGAGAGGACTGAGAGGCTACATCAGAGAGAGGACTAAGAGGCTACAGCAGGGAGAGGACTGAGAGGCTACAGCAGAGAGAGGCGGGGAGAGAGTCTTTGGAAGGGGAGCAAGACCGCAGAACAGAGTAGCACAGCTGAGCTCAGCTGAACGGAAACACACACAAACAGGGAAGTTGCTAAATCATCCAATAGTCGCTGGGGAAGCCTTAAAAAGTAGCTACATTTGTCACTGTACTCTTTTACCAATAAGTCACTGGAGGGGTCTGAAAACGAAATCTAAACTAAATCTAGCAACAAAGTTGCTAATTTGGCAACATAGCTTAGAGACTGCCCTTACTAACACACATGTATACACACACACACATACAGACACAGAGAGAGGAGTGTGAGAGGAATGAGTATGACAACACACACACAAAAGCTCTGACAGTCTTAATGCAGAATCAGGCATCCCAAACCCTCTTTCTCTCTCTCCCTCTCTCTCCATCTCTCTAAATATCGGTCTCTCTTTCCTCCCTCCTTCAATCTGCCTTGTTGTTCTCCTGGCTCGTGTCCACCCCTCTATCTCACAATTAAGCCTTTCGTAGGCCTGCCAATACCACCACTATTAATATTTTACCCACAACAAGGTAGCAAAGTGGCTATTGAATTCCCATACTCTGCATGCACACACACACACATACACACACACTGCCTGTGAGGTGTTGTTTTTGGCCTGATCTGAGACAGCTATTAATAATGGCTTAGGCTTCTTAGTGTCATTGCTCTCAAGGCTGCCACTCGTTCCAGAGCGTGTCTGTGTGTGTGTGTCTGTCTGTGTGTGTGTGTCGGTCTGTGTGTGTGTTTCTGTTTGTGAGCGTCTGTTTGGCTGTGTGGTTAACACTTTGCTGGGTGATTGAAGTGACCGTGGAAGCCCCACAAAGGAGGGGAGGAGAGGGAGTGAAGTAGAAGATGGGCGGATTGGAGATAAACCTAATCGATGGACAAGGAGGACGAGGAGGAATCAATCGTATATTATGTTAAGACGATGAAATGTCATTCATTTGTTTTGTCCACAAAATAACCTCTCTTAAATCAAGCTGGTATCAACACATTTTAGCTTGAGGTTCTGCTAAATGATCTCCCAATGGTGTGCAATATTTTAGACAACATTTTCCACAGTGACAGATGGACCTCTCCATTTCTCCATTTCTTCATTCTTTCACATCGGTCTCTTCAGCGAGTACAGGTAGAGCTGCTAGCAGCCTGAGGTTCACAAACCAGCACTTTATCTTTCCTTCAAGGGACTTCCTTTTAAGTATGCCTAGAGATAAGAACACACATCATTTAATTTCCTTTACTGATATAAAATATCTCCCCCCCGCAATCTGGAGGTGAATGGAAGCATCCCTGCTGGGCTGATTCGATTAAGGTGAGCCGGAATGTACCAAAACCCAAGCGGAGGAGGGGGGCAGCAAATCCGACGGCACACATCGCGGTATGGTCTAATATCTTGCCTGCTCTCACAGGTTTACAGGCAGCAGGGAAATGTGGAAATGTGTGCGTCTGTGTATGTTTGTCTGTATGTGTGTGGTAGGAAAAAGGCCACGGCAGCAGGAGTGAAGGTGACATTTTGTTTATCTGGAAATGTCACCCTTTCTATTCCTCAGGATACCTACCGTATGTACGTGTGTGTGAGTGTGTGTGCGCTCATAAAGTCCTACCTTGCCCAGTCCGGGGGTGTCTTTGATCTTGCTGGCAGCCCGTAACAGGCAAGGTGGGGCGGGGGGAGGGGCGGTCTGCAGGGTCCCACTGAAGTTGGTGGGGAACAGAGGGGGGTCACACACCACTGGGGGGGGCGCTGGGCGCTGCTTCTTCTTCTTCGATGACAGGTTCAACTTCTGAGCAGCTCTACAGAAGGAGAAAGAGGGGTGGGGGGTGGGGTTCAATTCCAATGTTAACCAATCATCCAACACATCTCGTTACTGTGTTCATCTACTGCTGATTGAAGCGAGTTGGGAGATAACGGAGAGAGAGGGCAACAGACCCACAGAGAGTAAGAGATGGAGAAGGAAGAGGGAAATATTTCCCCCCCACCTAAGAGCACACAGAGTGATCATGATGTGTAAGGCATTGTGAGAAATGTGTTCCCACTTAAAAATCCAGCTGTAGAGAGTGGTTAAGTGGACGCCTTCGATGGAAAAAAACCCACAGTGAAGATAGTTGTTCCATGCCATCATGGCGACGCTTCCTCCCCAACACCACCACAATTGCGGTAGCTCTGTGTGCCCTGTTCTAATTGCTCGTTCATGTTGCTAATTGGGGCTGGATTACGCGCCCAGCTCACCACATCAATAACGAACACACGCACACACACTTAAGCAGCGACATCTGTAACTGGGAGGGGAGCACCATTTCACTGTCCTCACAGTCTTCACAGTCTTCTCTTTCCACTCGCTCTTTTCTCTTCCCTGTCTCTTCTCTCCTTTCTCCTTTTAGTCTAAATTACAATATCGTGGCTAGGAAACGTGATGACATTGCTAAAGTTGTCAAATCATTTTTTGTAGGAAACAACTTCGTCATCCTGAGGACGTCGTCAAATGTACTTCAGACAGATCATAATGTTGTCAGCTAGCTAAAATCCGGTGCTCTCCTCTTCTCAATCGCAGCTAGCTAGCTGATGTTATACTACATCTAATGTTAATCTGACGACATCACAATAACCACGTTTCCTTCCACAGTTTTTAATGCGAGTAAAGACATACCATATAAAATCCTGACAGCTGTGATGGAATCGGGACGTTTTCATAAATGCCAACAGATCAGTTGTTCGTTTGACATGGTGGGATCTTTTGGTCTGTAAGACGAAGATGAATTGTGTGAGAAATTGCGGTGGAAGCGTATCATCATATCAAAGTAAATTTAGAGTCACGCGATGACATCAGACAGTAGGTGTGTAGTCCTCTTAACTACGATTCGGGAAACCACGCAGTTTATAAAAGATGAAATAAGATGAAACCATGCAGTTTATTAGAGATGAAATACGATGAAACCATGCAGTTTATAAAAGATGAAATAAGATGAAACCATGCAGTTTATTAAAGATGAAATAAGATGAAACCATGCAGTTTATTAGAGATGAAATAAGATGAAACCATGCAGTTTATAAAAGATGAAATAAGATGAAACCATGCAGTTTATTAAAGATGAAATAAGATGAAACCATGCAGTTTATTAGAGATGAAATAAGATGAAACCATGCAGTTTATTAGAGATGAAATACGATGAAACCATGCAGTTTATTAAAGATGAAATAAGATGAAACCATGCAGTTTATTAGAGATGAAATAAGATGAAACCATGCAGTTTATTAGAGATGAAATACAATGAAACCATGCAGTTTATAAAAGATGAAATAAGATGAAACCATGCAGTTTATTAAAGATGAAATAAGATGAAACCATGCAGTTTATTAGAGATGAAATAAGATGAAACCATGCAGTTTATTAGAGATGAAATACGATGAAACCATGCAGTTTATAAAAGATGAAATAAGATGAAACCATCTAGTTTATAAAAGATGAAATTAGATGAAACCATGCAGTTTATAAAAGATGAAATAAGATGAAACCATGCAGTTTATAAAAGATGAAATTAGATGAAACCATCTAGTTTATAAAAGATGAAATTAGATGAAACCATGCAGTTTATAAAAGATGAAATTAGATGAAACCATGCAGTTTATAAAAGATGAAATTAGATGAAACCATGCAGTTTATAAAAGATGAAATTAGATGAAACCATGCAGTTTATAAAAGATGAAATTAGATGAAACCATGCAGTTTATAAAAGATGAAATAAGATGAAACCATGCAGTTTATTAGAGATGAAATACGATGAAACCATGCAGTTTATAAAAGATGAAATTAGATGAAACCATCTAGTTTATAAAAGATGAAATAAGATGAAACCATGCAGTTTATTAGAGATGAAATTAGATGAAACCATCTAGTTTATAAAAGATGAAATTAGATGAAACCATCTAGTTTATAAAAGATGAAATTAGATGAAACCATCTAGTTTATAAAAGATGAAATAAGATGAAACCATGCAGTTTATTAGAGATGAAATTAGATGAAACCATCTAGTTTATAAAAGATGAAATTAGATGAAACCATCTAGTTTATAAAAGATGAAATTAGATGAAACCATCTAGTTTATAAAAGATGAAATTAGATGAAACCATCTAGTTTATAAAAGATGAAATTAGATGAAACCATCTAGTTTATAAAAGAGGAAATACGTTTTGAACTGGACTTCACAGGGTGGTGAAAGTGCGCCGTGATGAGCTTGATGCTCCTTTCCGATAAATGTTGAGGGTCTTATTCTGGTGACATGCTGATCGACTCTCGACTGCCGTTTGACAAATGAAAAGAAACGACACACAGTGGGGCTGTTACCTGGACACAGATTAAGCCTAAGAGGAGACAAACTGAATTCCTATCATGGAGGACTGGCTTGAATTCTGAGGATGACCACAATTTGATTTTCACCATGAGCAAAAGCTATTGATTTTCTACCCAAAGTTGCAAAGAAAATGTTGTGAACCATTTAATTAACAGAAGAGACCAGCAACATGGAAAAAAGGGTGTGGTGACAGTAGCAGGAACAGCGGCATCTAGTGGGCAAAACGTGGTGCTTTCAAACTAATGTCCAGCGCATTCGGGAACTATTCAGATCCCTTGACTTTTTCCACATTTTGTTACGTTACAGCCTTATTCTAAAATGGATTAAATAGTTTGTTCACCTCATCAATCTACACATAATACCCATATTTACAAAGCAAAAAAAGCAAAAACAGGATTTTAGAAATGTTTTCAAATTTATATAAAAAAAAAAAAAAAAACGGAAATACCACATTTACCTAAGTATTCAGACCATTTCCTCAGTACTTTGTTGAAGAGATTGTGTGTGTGTGTTCCCGTGTGCATATGCGTGCACAGGGGTCACGAGCATTGAACCACTCCTTTTTGGGGGTTGCGGGTCAAAAAGTTTGAGAACCACTGCTCTATGGGACCTGATGTCACCGCCTTCACCATTAACACACATAGGACAGGGACAAATACAGACACGGTTACCGACACGGCCGCAAACATGGATATGATTGCAGTTACCAATGGTTACCGACATGATTATGATCACGGTTATGAACAGTTGCCAGTTACCAATGGTTACAGATAAAAAAATAATTTTCATGGCAGCCTGTCTTATCCACTCAATCTATCAATATCGCCCAAGGTGCTCTTTTCAACTCTGCCTTCCTTTATAAATCCCTCCCTACAACTCTCTCTGTTCTATTTCTCAAATGGCTCCCTCTCTCCCTCTACCTCTTCATCTCCAACTGATTGTGTTCTTTCTTTCTCTTTTGGGTGTGTGCTTTTACCCATCAGGCCTAGGGGGTAAAATAAATAGTAACCCACTTTGAATGTTACATATTTTTGGGCGGGATCTCTAAGCGATGTTATATCATGTGTATCTGAGCTCTTGCCGTACTCGCAGGTAGAAATACAGCCGGGAGGACGTAGTATTGTGATAAAGTCGCTCTCACTACACTGGAAGGTAACAGGAAGATGACTTTTAGATCACAAAAACATGTCAGAAGTTTATATACACCTCAGCCAACTACATTTAAACTCAATTTTTTCACAATTCCTTACATTTAATCATAGTAAAAATTCCTTGTCATAGGTCAGTTAGGATCACCACTTTATTTTAAGAATGTGAAATGTAGAATTAGAATAATACTAGAGATAATTAGCTTTTATTTCTTTCATCACATTCCCAGTGGGTCAGAAGTTTACAGTGCCTTGCGAAAGTATTCGGCCCCCTTGAACTTTGCGACCTTTTGCCACATTTCAGGCTTCAAACATAAAGATATAAAACTGTATTTTTTTTGTGAAGAATCAACAACAAGTGGGACACAATCATGAAGTGGAACGACATTTATTGGATATTTCAAACTTTTTTAACAAATCAAAAACTGAAAAATTGGGCGTGCAAAATTATTCAGCCCCTTTACTTTCAGTGCAGCAAACTCTCTCCAGAAGTTCAGTGAGGATCTCTGAATGATCCAATGTTGACCTAAATGACTAATGATGATAAATACAATCCACCTGTGTGTAATCAAGTCTCCGTATAAATGCACCTGCACTGTGATAGTCTCAGAGGTCCGTTAAAAGCGCAGAGAGCATCATGAAGAACAAGGAACACACCAGGCAGGTCCGAGATACTGTTGTGAAGAAGTTTAAAGCCGGATTTGGATACAAAAAGATTTCCCAAGCTTTAAACATCCCAAGGAGCACTGTGCAAGCGATAATATTGAAATGGAAGGAGTATCAGACCACTGCAAATCTACCAAGACCTGGCCGTCCCTCTAAACTTTCAGCTCATACAAGGAGAAGACTGATCAGAGATGCAGCCAAGAGGCCCATGATCACTCTGGATGAACTGCAGAGATCTACAGCTGAGGTGGGAGACTCTGTCCATAGGACAACAATCAGTCATATATTGCACAAATCTGGCCTTTATGGAAGAGTGGCAAGAAGAAAGCCATTTCTTAAAGATATCCATAAAAAGTGTTGTTTAAAAGATGGCTAGGAGGTCGGTGACGTCCGACCGCTGAACACCACCTGAACAAGGAGAGGGACCGACTTCGGAAGAAGTCGTAACACGCACAAACTACCCATCGTCTGATTATTTTTTTAGAAAGGGTTTTACTCAATTATTTCGATCAATGGTGAGCTCACCCGTGATGTGATGAATTGTAAATAATAATTGTTATTAGCTAATTCATATTATGGTTTCTGTCAGCTGAGTTAGCTAAATATGACCGCTTGTGTTATGTCAATCTTTCCTCAGTTAACACTAGCCTACATTTTCCAGTTTGGATGATTGTGTTATGCTGTAGCTACTTCTGTGAATGTCTGAACATTGCATCCAAAAATAAACTGGTCACATTCAGGACATAACTTTGTAAGGACTGTGTTTGTGCAAAAGTGTGGCCAGCTCAAGCGCTGACTGTTGTGTCAATCAAAGCTGGACGTTCCAAATACGCATTCTAATCACTGTACCGCTGTAGAATGATCACACCCATGTGATGGTACGTGTCAAATGATTAACACGGTAGATTAAAGGAATGAGTGATTTTGGGTGGATTATTTCATTAAGGCTTACTCAATCACCATCAATCACATAGCCTGAGTCTGCGAGAGCACGCGCGCACGCACGCACGCACGCACGCACGCACACTCACACTCACACTCACACACAAACTCACACACAAACTCAAAGATACCGACGGTCTGCTGTGTTAGTGTGACTTCAGAGAGATGCCTGTATGATGATGAAGAGGAGACGAAGACAACGACACTTCTCGAAGTAGACGAGACAATTAGACTGCTCTGTCTCTCACCCTCTCTCACCTCCCTCTGTCTCGCTCTCTCCCTCCATCGCTCCTCTCTCTCACAGTGCCTCGAGTGTGCGACCGACACAGTCATTTCAGAGAGCAGAGTAGAAAGTCCAACAGCACTGAAGTGACAGAGCTGTCATAGACGGTCTTTTATAATGTGAGTCTCTTTGCAAGTTTATTTTCACACGTGTGTGTAGGTATGTGTAAGAGTGTGTGAATGTTGTCTCAGTTATTATAATGAAGGTATGATGTTATTTTATCTGCAAGGGAGGAGAGGACGATATGTGTGTGTAGGTAGGTGTGTGTGTGTGTGTGTGTGTGTGTGTGTGTGTGTGTGTGTGTGTGTGTGTGTGTGTGTGTGTGCGTGTGCCTGTGTGTGAGAGTGCAGGTTACATGTGGTCATCAAACCGCACCACGAGAGGTGGGTGCTGGAATGTTTAGTCTGTTTCAGGGTTCATTCAGGACAGTTGCCACGGTAATTAAAAATATACTTTTTTTTGGAGCAAGTCTGTGTGTGTGTTAGTCCCTGAAGAGTTGACAGAGATCCAGGGAAGTTGTGTGAAGTGCAAAGTGAGATAATTATGGTGACACTCATTAATGAGTGAGAGACTTCTTCTTCTCTCACTCCCTCCTTCCTTTCCATCCCTCCCTTCCTCTCACTGACCAAACCTCCTTAATGATCTGGCAGTGTCTGACAGCCTGAAAAGTTTTCTGAAAGTGCACACACACACACAAATGCACATACACACTCACACAAACAAACGCACACGCACACACACCTCTCTGTCACATTACTCTGTGTGCACTGAAGCTAATTGTATCCTTGCTGTCCTATATACACTACCATTCAAAAGTTTGGGGTCACTTATAAATGTCCTTGTTTTCGAAAGAAAAGCACATTTTGTTGACCATTAAAATAACATCAAATTGATCAGAAATACAGTGTAGACATTGCTAATGTTGTAAGTTCCTCTTGCTGCTCCATAGGCAAGTACCATGGTCTTGTAGTGGATCCAAGCTTCGACAGGAAGCCAGTGGAGTGTGTGGAGGAGCAGACATGGGGGAACTTGGGAAGGTTGAACATCAGGCAGCCTGCAGCGTTAAGTTGCAGGGGTTTGCTGGCACAAGCGGGGAGCCCAGCCAACACCTAGTAGTAGTCCAGACGGGAGATGACACGTGTCTGGATTAGGACCTGCAATGCTTCCTGTGTGAGGTAGGGTGGTACTCTACAGATGTTGTAGAGCATGAACCTGCAGGAGCCAGTCACTGCTTTGATGCCTGCAGAAAACAACATGGTGTTGTCCAGGGTCACGCCAAGTTTCTTTGCACACCATGATGGAGAGGCCTTGGAGTGAAGGAAGAGCAGCTCTGTCTTGTCAAGGTTGAGCTTGAGGTGGTGGGCCCACCTCCAAGCTGAGATATCTGCCAGGCATGCAGAGATGAGTGTCGCCACCTGGGTGTTAGACGGGGGAAAGGAGAGGAATAGTTGAGTGTCATCTGTATAACAGTTATAGGAGAGACCATGTGAGGATATGACGGAGCCTAGTGACTTGGTGTATAGAGAGAAGAAGAGAGGGTCTGGGGCACATCGAAGCAAGCAAGTGAGAGTACATGATGCAGACACAGATCCTCTCCACGTCACCTGGTAGGAGCGGCCTGCCAGATAGGATGCAATCCAAGAGTATGCAGAGCCTGAGACACCCAGCCCTGAGAGGGTGGAGAGTAGGATCTGATGGTTCACGGTGTCCAAGGCAAACGATAGATCTAGGAGGATGAGAACAGAGGAGAGAGAGTCAGCTTTGGCAGAGTGGAGAGCCTCCGTGACACAGAGAAGAGCAGTCTCGGTTGAGTGACCCATCTTGAAGCCTGACAGGTTAGGGTCAAGAAGATCGTTCTGAGAGAGATCTCGGTCTGAGACCGTATGTGTTTTGGAAAGAAAAGAAAGAAGGGATAACAGTCTATAATATTTGACGTCAGAGTGGAGCGACTCTGGACATTTTGAAGTCAGTGACAAGGGATGAGTTGATGACGGAAGTGAGGAATGGAAGGAGGTCTCCAGCGATGGTCTGAGGAATGGAGGAAGGGATTTGTCAAGCGGGCAGGTTGTCGGGAGGCCAGATGTCACTAGTAGCAGGATTTAATCTGGAGAGGGAGGAGAGAAAGAGGTCAAGGCGTAGGGTAGTTCAGTGTGAGTGTGTGAGAGTTAACGAGGAGTGTGAGAGTTAACAAGGAGTGTGAGAGTTAACGAGGAGCAGATGTCGTCCACCTTCTTTTCCAAAGTGGTTGACAAAGTCGTCCGCAGAGAGGGAGGAGCGAGGGGGTGGAGAATTCATGATGGAAAATAGGTAGAAAAGAGTTCCCTAGGGTTGGAGGCAGAAGCTTCAAATTTCGAGAGATAAAAAGTGGCTTTAGCAGTGGATACAGAGGAAGAGAAGGTAGAGAGGAGGGTGTGAAAGGAGGACAGGTCTTCCAGAAGTTTAGTTTTCCTACATTTTCACTCAGCTGCCAGCAGCCCCGTTCTGTAAGCTCACAATGAGTCACTCAGCCATGGAGCGGGAGGGAGGAAAGGGGACAGTGTGAGTTATAGGAGGTGGAAAGGGAGGAGAGTAGGGTCGAAGAGGCAGAATCAGGGGACAGGAGGGAGAAAGATTTAGCAGAAGGGAGAGATTATAGGATGAGTGTAGTGGGAGACAAACCTTGCCTCGCAAAGCCGCCTGAAACCTAGCCTTGCAAAGCCACCTGATCCCGCAAGCTTACATTAACCCCCCAGAGTCAATATCTGTGCCCCCACGGTAATCTAATCAGCATAATAAAAACATCCCCATCAAAATCTGTCTGTTTAAACCAGAGATATCATTTTTTTTGCACGGGCTGCGTCTCAATCCACCGCATCCACCAATGGCGGCCTTCTGCATCTGCGGTGGAAGGTAGTCGAGCTGCAGTGGTGTTTGTCAGACCATGAGACATCCCCAAAATCGGTCTTCTCAAGAGTTGCTGGCCAATGTTGACTCCAATGCTTCCCACAGTTGGGTCAAGTTGGCTGGATGTCCATTGGGTGGTGGACCATTCTTGATACACACAGGGAACTGTTGAGAGTGAAAAACCCAGCAGCGTTGCAGTTCTTGGCACAAACCGGTGCGCCTGGCACCTACTACCATACCTCGTTCAATGTTCAAATGGTTTGTCTTGCCCATGCACCCTCTGAATACACAATCCATGTCTCAATTGTCTCAAGGCTTAAAAATCCTTCTTTAACTTGTTCAACTTGTAGAATTAACAAGTGACATCAATAAGGCATCACAGCTTTCACCTGGGTTCACCTGGTCGTGGAAAGAGCAGGTGTTCTAAATGTTTTGTATACGCAGTGTCTATGGAAGTAGTTTAGCGCCAAAAAGGGGGTTAAAGAGGGGTACGTTTTTAAAAAATGACACTGATTTCTCTTGTATCACTCGGACAAAGGACAGACACTTTAAAACAAACTTCCTTTTGATACATTTTGGACAATCTGTTTTTCCATGAATCTGTTATTCAATGCATTTCAATGGGCCAAATTCAACAATGTTTCATCAAATAATTGTTGTATATATTCCTTTATACATAAAGGGGTCCTAAAACTCTAAATCAAATAGCTAAATGATCCTTGGTATGACCATCTTAAAACAATTCCACATTTTAGTTTAGTAGAAATGTCGGATTCTGAAGTGAGACTGTGAGAGCTTGTTGATATAAACCGAGTGAGGTAGTGTTAGCTACCGTTAGCCCACACAGTATAACCCCTGGCACTGTTAACAGATGCTGCTGCATTATTCACAACCTTTTGCAGGTGTGTGTGTGTGTGTGTGTGTGTGTGTGTGTGTGTGTGTGTGTGTGTGTGTGTGTGTGTGTGTGTGTGTGTGTGTGTGTGTGTGTGTGTGTGTGTGTGTGTGTGTGTGTGTGTGTGTGTGTGTGTGTGTGTGTGTGTGAGTCTGTGTGTGTGTGAGTCTGTGTCTGTGTGTGTGTGAGTCTGTGTGTGTGTGTGTGTGTGTGTGTGTGTGTGAGAGTCTGTGTGTGTGTGTGTGAGAGAGTCTGTGTGTGTGTGTGTGAGTCTGTGTGTGTGTGTGAGTCTGTGTGTGTGTGTGTGTGTGTGTGTGTGTGAGTCTGTGTGTGTGTGTGTGAGTCTGTATGTGTGTACATGTGTGTGTGTGAGTGCATACCTGTGTCTCTCCCTCTCTCTCTTGGTGCTATGTGATAACATGAACAAAACAACAGAACAACAAAAAGCTCAAGCTAAGCACAGCATTCTACCTGTGCCTTTACGGAAGCATGTCCACTAAAAGAGAACGCTGTTCAGAGCATAATACTGTCCTAATATCTGACCTAAAGCCAAATTCAGATACAACAGCCGAGATATGCAGTTTTAGAACAAAGTTTGCTTGATCTGAACGGTCTAGTTTTAGAATGTCTCATATTGGTTGCTGGAGTTTCCAAGATTCAACATGTAAAATCTTAGCTAAAGACTTGAGACGAGACGGATCCCATTTGCAAATCGGAGAACAGCGTGCTGATGGTTTGTGTTTAGTCCAGCAGCTAGCTAGCTAGGTATTTTGTTGCAGTTAGCTAGCTTAACTTGCTGATATTAGGTCCTTAAGTGTTCACTCTTCCTGATGCATGCATTTCATGATACTCGTTTGATACAATGATGATGCTATAATGAGTGGCAACTTTATATCAAAGTTGTATTACGTCATTGTAAAGAGGCTCCATTGCCGTGGAAACGGTCTCAACTGCCCGTCTCGTCTTCTTAATCTGAATGCCCCGTCTTTAGTCAGCTGTGACAACACAAAATGTGAAAACTGTCTCGTCTCTCCTTATGTGGCTCCATGTCATCTACAAGACCCTGCTAGGTAAAGTCCCCCCTTATCTCAGCTCGCTGGTCACCATTGCATCTCCCACCTGTAGCACACGCTCCAGCAGGTATATCTCTCTAGTCACCCCCAAAACCAATTCTTTCTTTGGCCGCCTCTCCTTCCAGTTCTCTGCTGCCAATGACTGGAACGAACTACAAAAATCTCTGAAACTGGAAACACTTATCTCCCTCACTAGCTTTAAGCACCAACTGTCAGAGCAGCTCACAGATTACTGCACCTGTACATAGCCCACCTATAATTTAGCCCAAACAACTACCTCTTTCCCTACTGTATTTTATTTATTTATTTATTTTGCTCCTTTGCACCCCATTATTTTTATTTCTACTTTGCACATTCTCCCATTGCAAATCTACCATTCCAGTGTTTTACTTGCTATATTGTATTTACTTTGCCACCATGGCCTTTTTGCCTTTACCTCCCTTATCTCACCTCATTTGCTCACATCGTATATAGACTTGTTTATACTGTATTATTGACTGTATGTTTGTGTTACTCCATGTGTAACTCTGTGTCGTTGTATGTGTCGAACTGCTTTGCTTTATCTTGGCCAGGTCGCAATTGTAAATGAGAACTTGTTCTCAACTTGCCTACCTGGTTAAATAAAGGTGAAATAAAAATAAATAAATAAATAAATGTCTGCCGCCTATTGTATCTGAACCGGGCTTTAGTCCTTGTCTCCTTCCCTCTTTCCCTCTGCTCTCTCTTTCATTGAAATCCCCCCCCCCCCTTCTCTTTACCCTCCTCTCTGTCTCTTTTTTAAAATCTTTCCAGTAGTTTCATGTCCTCCAGGGGATGTATGTTCAGAAAGTTTCCAATCAGACTGCCTCCTGTCCCAGCCTCGCTACAGCCTCTGTCCCCCTGACCCAATCACCCCATGGAGCCCCGTCAAAAAGGGTGTCACTGGCCGCTCCTTTGAACAAAACACTCTTCCCATCCCTCCACACCTTCTCTCATCCCTCACTAGCAGCTCTCTCTCCTACCCTCCCTCTCTCCTTCCTTCAGTAATATCTGAAGTGAAGACTGTCTCTCGAAGAGTAGTGACTAAAACTGCTCCTGGACTCCCAGACAGCCTCCTCTCCTCTCATCTCTGCGGTTGTAGCTAGCATTACCTCATTGTGCTTTATACCTCTCTTCTCCTCTCTCTTTCCTTTGCTCATCATTCTCTAAGGGCTGAACCTCCATACACAGGTAAGATACGCGGTCAACTCACAGGAGACTACATTAGTCTCCACAAAATCTCTCTTTCTCTCTCTCTCAGGTACATTTTGACTCTGTGGGTTGACGTGGAGAAACAGACAAACACAAACACGCCAAATACAATCTTGAATGACTTCTAGCAGAGGAGGGCACATTGGATCAGGTCCAAAGAACTGTCATCTAGTTGTCACCGACACTATGGCCCTGACCCTGCAGATAGGCAGCCAGGCAGCAAGAGAGGTGTGTGCGTGGTAACTTTTCAGATAAAACTAAACTAAATATATTCACGTGTCACGTGTCCCCATATAATTGTTTACAATACAGTAGCTTCAACAGGACTCTGTAGGGTAGCACCACATTGACTTCAACACATAACCTAGGAGGCTCATGGTTCTCACCCCCTTCCATAGACTTACACAGTAACTATGACAGCTTCCGGAGGACGTCCTCCAACTTATCAGAGCTCTTGCAGCATGAACTGACACGTTGTCCACCCAATCAAAGGATCGGAAAATGCAGTGCATAAAATGTGGTGAATGGTTGACTCAAAAAAAGAGAAAGACAATAGTTGAATAGTTTGTAGGAGAAGCAAGAGAGAGCGGGAGAGAGAGAGCTAGCTATATTTGTTGTATTTTTACATTTTTACTTTCCCTTAGCTAGCGAATGCAGCAAGCTAGTTTAGCCTACTCGGACACCTGGCTCAAACAAAGAGGGATGCTATGTTAACTAGCTGGCTATCCAACACTAGAACTTTTCCAAGTCAAGGTAAACTTTTGGTTTCATTAATTTATTGCCACCAAGGCCGTTAAAGTGCTTACTGACTGTACACTGTACTGCATGATTGTAGCGAGTTTACTAACACGTTAATTCTAGTACATGTAGCTATGTTTACTATGAAGTTAGCTAATACTGATGACAACGATGTAGAGCAGGCTGTGTGTAGCAGTTAGTAGTTATGATATGAAGGTTTAGGCTTGAAAAGTTTTTTTTCGCCGGGTCACAGACAGCTGATGTGTTGTGCACTGAAGTCCAAAAGTGAAGGGAAAAGGTGAGAGGAGAAGAGCGCATGCGAGAAAGAATTATAGCTACAATGATTAATTGTGGCTGCTATGAAAGTGAACTGTGTTTGCGTGTGATCAGGGGTGTATTCATTCCACCGATTCTGTTGAGAAACTTTCTTAAAAGGAAGCAAATGCAACAAAACGTAGCTAAACATACCTGAATTTGTCCAATAGAAAATGTTGTTTGCAACTGTTGGACTAATGATTACACCCTAAATCAGCTCGATGCAGGCAAGAGTGTGCAAGGCGGTATTGAATGTGTCACATCTTGATTACTCAAATTTCTCTCGACCTGTGTACCTACATTGTAAACTTTCATTCATAGGCTAGGTTGTAGCAACCTCATGATGGGTATAGGGAAAATGTGACTATCATGTAGCAGCCTAAAACTATCGATGTTACATTGAGCTGGGTGAATGGAATATGAATGACAGTCATCCAATATGCTGTAATTGAAATAAGGCCATGCTCAAAAAAAAAACTTTTCCTCCCTCATCTTAAACGGCACCGATCGCCACTACCTTCAGAGGGTGTGTGTGCAGGCGTGTGTGTGTGCTTGTGTGCTTGTGTGCTTCTGACTCGGGGCCATACAGGCTGTCCAGTTTAAGCGGAGGGAATGCAGGCGAATTGAATGAAGAGAGAGAAGGAACAGGAGAGAGAACTTGGCAGCAGCGTTCTGGTTGGAGACCAGGGAGAAGAGTTGAATCCAGCAGTCTGATCTCATTAAGATCACTTCCCAGAGAGAAGAAAAGACAGAAAAAAGCTCCCCTGGATTTTAGTAAAAACATTCAATGTCATGGTGGTAGTTCAGGAAATCAATCTCACATGAGTTAATAATGCCTAGGCCTTTGCTCGGTTGGATAACACACACACAGAAAGAAAAGCAGAGAGAAAACAAGAGCAGAGGAGAGACGAGAAGAGAGGAAAGGATGACGAGAGCACAGGAGAGGGGAGGGGCGGAGAAGAGCATCTAATCTACCTGTCTCTCTCCATGTGTCTCTACCATGCTCAGAGAACGGTAGAACCTTCCCTTGAGATTACTGAACGACGGAGAGCAAGAAAGAGGCAGGCCTCCATCCCTCACTCAACCTGTCCCCATGGAAACCACCTGGAACAGCCCAGCTCCCCTCCCCAGCAAATGCTCAGACAGGCGCGTGCCTCACACATACACACACGCTGGCACGCACACAAAGCTGCGCGCACTCAACACACACACAGCTCGCCTTCAACACATTCGGCAATCTGCCGCTTTACTTGCAATACCAGAACACACACATAGCAGACATCATGTCCACACACCACAGTTTCTACTATAGGTGGAGGCATTTTTGGGGGGTAGGCAGTGCCTTCCTTTCCTTCTATTTGTTTAGAATTGAATCGATTTAACACACATGTTCTATTTCCAGCTCTATGTGGTGCTGAAGGACATTAACCCTATAACCTCTAACCCAGCCTTACAGTATATAGGCTAGTGTTGTCACATTGCTGTCCTCCCTTCTTATGATGATCAGTGACCTCAGAGACAGACATTCTACCGATCTCTTTCTCTCTCTCTCTCTCTCTCTCTCTTTCTCTTTCATTCTGCCGCACATCGATTGACTCAATTCAATCATTCAATCAACATTCCCCTCAACTTCTCCCTCGGAGCTGAGAGCTGAAGATATTTTCTCTCTTTTTATCTTTCACTCTCTCTCCGTCTTTAACTCTTTCCCTCTCTCTCTCCCTCTCTCTCTCTCTCTCTCTCTCTCTCTCTCTCTCTCTCTCTCTCTCTCTCTCTCTCTCTCTGGGGCTCTCAACTTTGTTTTCCTGACTGAAATGATCAGTATAACCTATAAGACGTAATCAGAACTTCTCAATTGAATCCAAAATGATAAAAGCGAATCAAAATAGAGTGATGCTAGGAGACAGTGTGGCGCTGCGAACTGAACTTCTGCTCTCTGATGCTAATTCAAATGTATTTTGTTTGGGTGCTGATGCGCAAACACGCACACATAAACACACACATGCGCACACACACACACACACACACACAGTTTTTGTCTGTCTAGGCACTGGTGCTATAATTGCTTAATGAACTATTAGCTGGTAATTAGTGGAGGAGAGAGGCTGGTTATTTGAGGCCAGCAGCCACCTCCTAAGACCGGAGTGACAGGATGAGAGCCAACCCACGGGGGGGGGGGGTGATTGCAACAGTGCTGGGCATATTCGGCCAGATAAACCCCCCTCAGCCTCGAAAGCACCGAAAGCCTGTGTGTCTATGTCCGCTGACGACTCAACAGTATATACGTCGCCTACGACAATAAAATAAATAAATGACACCCTTAAGCGAGAGCTTCAGTCAGATTTAGAATGGGTAACTAGCCGTAGGCTAGTGCTAAATATCTCAATAAATAAGTATAGTTTTTGGGACAAATTAGTGGCTCAACTCTAGAACTATTATTGAATAATATTGCGATTGAGCAAGTTGAGGAGACTAAACTGTTGGGTGTAACCCCAGACAGCAAACTGTCATATAGACGCAATGGTTGCTAAAATGGGAAGAGGTCATGACATCTCAGTCGACTAGGCAGGTCCTACAGGCCCTAGTGTTGTCGCACCTGGACTACTGCCCAGTTGTGTGGTCATGTGTGGCAAAGAGGGACATAGGTAAAGAGCAGCACGTATTGCACTTAGATGTACACGGAGGGCGAATGTCAGTATCATGCATGTCAATCTCTCCTGGTTCAAAGTTGAGGAGAGATTGACTGCATCACTATTGGTCTTTGTGCGAGGTGTTGATGTGTTGAAGTTACCGTACTGTCTGTTCAAGTAGTTCGCACACAGTTCGGACACTCATCGGCAATGTTCCCTCAAAAAAAATTCTGCACTGAATTTCAAGTCTGCTGAGCACAAACTTCAACGATGTGTATTTCTGTGCAACTTCCAGCATTCCCCTATTGTTGACTACAAATGATCTATAACTGGGCTTGTAACTCATTAACTAGCAAAGGATATGAACAAAATGTGCACATGTGGCTACATGCATCTCTTGCTTTGATCTCTACTCATGACCGCTCATGCTGTAAACACAGTCCAGTTAAAAGTAAATGACAGATCCATACAGTGCATTCGGAAAGTATTCAGACCCCATTACTTTTTCCACATTTTGTTACGTTACAGCCTTGTTCTAAAATTGATTAAATTGTTTTTTCCCCCTCATCAATCTACACAAATACCCCATAATGACAAAGCAAAAACTGTTTTTTAGACATTAAATTAAGAAAAATAAAAAATAATGAAATATCACATTTACATAAGTATTCATGACCCTTTATTCAGTACTTTGTTGAAGCACCTTTGGCAGCAATTGCAGACTTGAGTCTTTTTGAGTATGACGCTACAAGCTTTGTCAGGTTGGATGGGGAGAGTTGCTGCACAGTCATTTTCAGGTCTCCAGAGATGTTTGATCGGGTTCAAGTTCGGGCTATGGCTGGGCCCCTCAAGGACATTCAGAGACTTGTCCTAAAGCCACTCCTGCATTGTCTTGGCTGTGTGCTTAGAGTCATTGTCCTGTAGGAAGGTAAGCCTTCGCCACAGTCTGAGGTCCTGAGCATTCTGGAGCAGGTTTTCATCAAGGATCTATCTGTAATTTTCTCTGTTCATCTTTCCCTCAATGCTGACTAGTCTCCCAGTCCCTGCCCCACAGCATGATGCTGCCACCACCCATGCTTCACCATAGGGATTGTATCAGGTTTCCCCCAGACGTGACACTTGGCATTCAGGCCAAAGAGTTCAATCTTAGTTTCATCAGACCAGAGAATCTTGTTTCTCATGGTCTGAGAGTCCTTAGGTGCCTTTTGGCAAACTCTAAGGGGGCAGTAATGTGCCTTTTACTGAGGAGTGGCTTCTGTCTGGCCACTCTACTATAAAGGCTTGATTATTGGAGTGCTGCAGAGATGGTTGTCCTTCTCCCATCTCCACAGAGGAACTCGGAAGCTCTCTCAAAGTGATCATCAGGTTCGTGTTCACCTCCCTGACCAAGACCCTTCTCCCTGATTGCTCAGTTTGGCCGGGCAGCCAGCTCTAGGAAGAGTCTTGGTTCAAACCCTCTCTCCGCTCCGGTGCTTTCGAGGCTGAGGGAGGTTTATCTGGCCGAATATGCCCAGCACTGTTGCAATCACCTGGGTCAGAATCCCTGCAACCTCTCATTCTGTCACTCCGGTCTTAGGAGGTGGCTACTGGCCTCAAATAACCAGCCTCTCTCCTCCACTAATTACCAGCTAATAGTTCATTAAGCAATTATAACACCAGTGCCTAAACAGACAAAAACTGTGTGTATGAGCATGTGTGTGTGTTTGTGTGTGCGTGCGTGTTTGCGCATCAGCACCCAAACAAAATACATTTGAATTAGCATCAGAGAGCAGAAGTTCAGTTCGCAGCGCCATACTGTCTCCTGGCATCACTCTTTTTTTGATTCGCTTTTATCATTTTGGATTCAATTAAGAAGTTCTGATGACGTCTTATAGGTTATACTGATAATTTCAGTCAGGAAAGCAAAGTTCAGAGCCCCAAAGAGAGAGAGAGAGAGTACTGTTAATTGTTATTGTTTATTTCACTTTTGTATATTATCTCACTTGCTTTGGCAATGTTAACACGTTTCCCAAGCCAATAAAGCCCCTTGAATTGAATTGAGAGAGAGAGAGAGAGAGAGAGAGAGAGAGAGAGAGAGAGAGAGAGAAGGAGAGAGAGAGAGAAGCAGAGAGAGAGAGGAGAGAGAGAGAGAGAAGCAGAGAGAGAGAATTAGAGTTATAACAGGAGATTGAGAGGGTGGGGGGAGGGAGAGTGTGAGAGAGTGAAAGAAAGAGAGCGACAGAGGGAGAGGGAAAGAGTTAAAGACGGAGAGAGAGTGAAAGATAAAAAGAGAGAAAATATCTTCAGCTCTCAGCTCCGAGGGAGAAGTTGAGGGGAATGTTGATTGAATGATTGAATTAAGTCAATCGATGTGTGGCAGAATGAAAGAGAAAGAGAGAGAGAGAGAGAGAGAGAGAGAGAGAGAGAGAAAGAGAAAGAGATCGGTAGAATGTCTGTCTCTGAGGTCACTGATCATCATAAGAAGGGAGGACAGCAATGTGACAACACTAGCTTATATACTGTAAGGCTGGGTTAGAGGTTATAGGGTTAATGTCCTTCAGCACCACATAGAGCTGGAAATAGAACATGTGTGTTAAATCGATTCAATTCTAAACAAATAGAAGGAAAGGAAGGCACTGCCTACCCCCCAAAAATGCATCCACCTATAGTAGAAACTGTGGTGTGTGGACATGATGTCTGCTATGTGTGTGTTCTGGTATTGCAAGTAAAGCGGCAGATTGCTGAATGTGCTGAAGGCGAGCTGTGTTTGTGTGTGTGTGTGTTGAGTGTGCGCAGCATTTACAACATTAACAACATCTACACAACATCTACACTGTATTTCTGATCAATTTGATGTTATTTTAATGGACTTTTCTAAGTGACCCCAAACTTTTCAACGGTAGTATATAAACACATACACACAAAATGCAGTGTTTGACACACTGCTAACCTCCTGGCAGGTACCAGACCTGAGTTTCCATGACTACCGCCAGAGCCTTCAGAAACACCTTTGGTTCCTGTAAACGTTTTTGTGTTGAAAGCACTGAAGCCTGACATCAGTGTGTGTGTGTATGTGTGCCAAGCCTGTGTACTGCTTATTCAAGCAACCAGTCACCGTAACCAGACAGCACCATGAAGACACCTGTGGCTTTAACCACTATAGTTGCATTTTGTGTCCACGCACTCTCACACACACACACACACACACACACACACACACACACACACACACACACACACACACACACACACACACACACACACACACACACACACACACACACACACACACACACACACACACACACACACACACACACACACACAGCGATTGATTCTGGCAGGATTCTATGAGACAGGTCCTGGGTGTGTGTGATGGGCTTCACTCCCTGTATCTCTGTTAGTTTGTATCTTCTCCCACAGATAGATTTGGATGAGAAACCTCTGCATGAATGTCTAGTAGTAGTATTTATTAGGATCCCCAATTACTCTTTCTGGGGTCCAAACAGGAAACAAAATACAACATATAAAATACATAATATACATAATACTACACAATATCCTGCCTCTGCCTCACTCTTCAGAAACAGATGGCTCCTGTCCTATGAGCCCATTCCGGCTCGCACAAGTCAAGGCTCGTGCAAGGCCACCCACCTACAAAATACAAAACATAATACAGTGCAAATTACAATACAACATATTTTTTTAAATGGCTGTGTTTCTTCATAGTCCCCGTTGTGTCATAAGGTGTTCTTTTATCAGTTTTTTTCAAATCTGGTTTTATTGCTAGCTTGAGTTACCCGGGGTGGCAGAGAGTTCACAGTAGTCATCCCTCTATTTAATACTGTGCATTTCCCAGCCTCTGTTCTGGACCTGGGGACGGTGAAGAGACCTCTGATTGCATGCCTTGTGTTGTAACCTCTAAGCTGAGTAGCCCGAGACTGCCTTGCATCTCCCCTTGGAGTGCCATGCAGAAGAAATATCAGCCCATGGAGAGAAGCAAGAGATTGAACTTCACTCAACTTTCTAGAGCTGTGGTCACCAACCGGTCGATCGATCGCCAAACATTTCTGTAAAAAAAAACAACAACGATAAAGCCTTGTATTCCTATTTGTTTGTTATTTGTCTCGGGCTGTTGGCGGTAGGTGCACCCGATTCAGCTGCTCTAGTTGAAGTGTTGCAATTTTGAACCATTTCATGTGTCTGGGGGTACAAACTCTGCCTTAACGGCCGGCCCGGAAGAGAAAATCAAGAGCATAATAGGCTAACCGCTAGCCAATCAGATGGCTCAGATCGCCATGCCTGTAGTAATGTAGCAGGCATATAAGAAAGATACAGCGAAGTTGATACTGTGAGATTTTAAAATGTTTGAAACCATAACTAGAGAGAGACTGTCAAGAGTGAGTTCACGTTTAAGTTCTTACTCAGCACTACTGTCAACACTTTGTGTTCAACACTTTCATAAGCCATAAAATGCGCATTCTTCCTATTTCCACTCAGCGCTACAACAAGCACTGCAGCGGTAATGAATGAGTAGGGAAATGTATCGATAGGCTTGCGTTTTTGTTATTATTAGCGGTTTGGGTATTATTTGTTTTTTAATCTAGGAATATTTCACTTTCTCTGTACATAGGAGTAACAACATTAATTTGTGTATGAGGCATAAATAATGTGGTGCGACTCAAGTTCTGCCATCCACTGGAAGACGGTGTCCCTTTTCGGTAATTGTCAGTGGAGGAAAGGGAGAGCAGAGATGTTGAAAGGCGGACCCTCAGGCTGCTGCTCTCTCCCTCCGCTCAGACTGTTGCATAGGCTTACATTTTGTAAGTCATGTTAAAAAAAATGATCTGAGCGGTAGATCTCGGCTTGCATTTTGACTCAGAAAGTGATCATGACTCAGAAAGTGATCGTGACTCAGAAGGTGATAGTGACTCAGAAGGTGATCGTGACTCAGAAGGTGATCGTGACTCAGAAAGTGATCGTGACTCAGAAGGTGATCGTGACTCAGAAGGTGATCGTGACTCAGAAAGTGATCGTGACTCAGAAAGTGATCGTGACTCAGAAGGTGATTTTGACTCAGAAGGTGATCGTGACTCAGAAAGTGATCGTGACTCAGAAAAGGTTGGTGAAAGCTGCTCTAGAGTTTTCCCTGGTAAGACTATTAACGTTTCACACTACTGTGGCAATTGTCATCAAATCAACGCAATATTAGCCCATTTCAAATTAACATCCCAAAAGAAAATTAATTATACAAGAAATGTTGATGTAGGTAGAACGCATCGGAGTAGGATTTTATTGCAATGACATGCAAGACTCAATGTACTCTACACAGACCAGTGCGGCATAACCAGAGCTGCAATAGGCCAATATGCAAATAGACCATATACAGTGCATTCGGAAGTATTCAGACCCTTCCCCTTTTCCACATTTTGTTACGTTACAGCAAATAAAATATTATGTATTTTATATGTTGTATTTTGTTTCCTGTTTGGACCCCAGAAAGAGTAATTGGGGATCCTAATAAAACTACTACTACACATTCATGCAGAGGTTTCTCATCCAAATCTATCTGTGGGAGAAGATACAAACTAACAGAGATACAGGGAGTGAAGCCCATCACACACACCCAGGACCTGTCTCATAGAATCCTGCCAGAATCGCTGTGTGTGTGTGTGTGTGTGTGTGTGTGTGTGTGTGTGTGTGTGTGTGTGTGTGTGTGTGTGTGTGTGTGTGTGTGTGTGTGTGTGTGTGTGTGTGTGTGTGTGTGTGTGTGTGTGTGTGTGTGTGTGTGTGTCTGTGTGTGTGTGTGTGTGTGTGTGTGTGTGTGTGTGTGTGTGTGTGTGTGTGTGTGTGTGTGTGTGTGTGTGTGTGTGTGTGTGTGTGTGTGTGTGTGTGTGTGTGAGTGCGTGGACACAAAATGTAACTATAGTGGTTAAAGCCACAGGTGTCTTCATGGTGCTGTCTGGTTACGGTGACTGGTTGCTTGAATAAGCAGTACACAGGCTTGGCACACATACACACACACACTGATGTCAGGCTTCAGTGCTTTCAACACAAAAACGTTTACAGGAACCAAAGGTGTTTCTGAAGGCTCTGGCGGTAGTCATGGAAACTCAGGTCTGGTACCTGCCAGGAGGTTAGCAGTGTGTCAAACACTGCATTTTGTGTGTATGTGTTTATATACTACCATTCAAAAGTTTGGGGTCACTTAGAAACGAACGAAAAGCACATTTTTTGTCCATTAAAACAACATAAAATTGAAAAAAGTTGTTAATGTTGTAAATGACTATTGTAGCTGGATTTTTATGGAATATCTACATAGGCGTACAGAGGCCCAGTATCAGCAACCATCACTCCCGTGTTCCAATGGGACGTTGTGTTAGCTAATCCAAGTTTATAATTTTAAAAGGCTAATTGATCATTAGAAAACCCTTTAGTAATGTTAGCGCAGCTGAAAACTGTTGTCCTGATTAAAGAAGCAGTAAAACTGGCCTTTAGACTAGTTGAGTATCTGGAGCATCAGCATTTGTGGGTTCGATACAGGCTCAAAATGGCCAGAAACAAAGATCTTTCTTCTGAAACTCGTCAGTCTATTCTTGTTCTGAGAAATGAAGGCTATTCCATGCGAGAAATTGCCAAGAAACTGAAGATCTCAAACAATGCTGTGTACTACTCCCTTCAGAGATATCACTCATTGACGCAAATGAACTGACACCGTATCTGTCCCTCTCTCCCTGCTCTCTTCTTATCCCGAATGACCCAATATACCCATAACTTATTTATCTTCAACTCCATCCATAGTTTAAGTTAAATAGATGAATAGTTTAATCGTGGTGATCATTATGTAAGACAGTGTTTTAAGTGGTCACAGATGAAGAGCATACATTACATTACATGAGAGAGAGAGAGAGAGAGAGAGAGAGAGAGAGAGAGAGAGAGAGAGAGAGAGAGAGAGAGAGAGAGAGAGAGAGAGAGAGAGAGAGAGAGAGAGAGAGAGAGAGAGAAGGTTAAGGCTAAATGGGAGACCTGGGCTGTAAAGAGGAGCGGTCTCCAACATAAGTCACGCACGTGCGCACACATACAGTATGCACACACACAGAGAGAGAGTGTATGTAGCACGTCCAATGTTCCTATAGCTCCTATTAACATTGCAGCTCAGGTCTCATGATTTGAGTAGGAGTCACCTGTACAGTGCTGGAGAGAGTTGTTTAAGTGGACCATGCTTTTGGACAATTAACAGACACTGCAGCAAATAAAACCTAATAAAAACATGTGTCTTGTCCAGGACTGGACTCTACACAGACCAGTGCAACATAGCTCATCAGAGCTACAGTAGGCCTATATGCAAACTAGCCATTTGCCACACGAGCCTGCCATCGTTCACTTTGAACTGGACTGTGTGTTTACAGGCTGTAGCAACAGCGCAGCTTTAGATCATTAGAACACGTTTGCCAAAAGCCACAAAATACACCTGAATGGATTTCTGCAAATATGTAAATTCCCATAGAAATTCTCTTATATTTGGGAACTTCACAGTCCTATTGATCAAACAACCATGAACAGTTAGGTTCTCTCTCTCTCTCTCTCAATTGCCTATGCACATCAACAACAACAAGATTAACAACTAATGTTAGCCGGAGCGAGATGAGCTAAAATCTAACGAGGGGGAACAGTAGATAAACACTCCCACATCTTTTCAGCTGGTAGTTGCACCGATAAACGATGGAGAATGGTAGCCTGCTCGCCCTTCTGCAGCTTGCCTGCCAATGCATGCTGGTCCCAACCCAAGTTTGACAACTGAGTGGGAACTTGCCTGCCTGCCTGCCCGCCCATTTGAATGATGCCAAATACATTTCATTGACAACTAAGAGATATGCTAACAGTCGTTCAAGTTCAGCATAGCTACCTAGCAATCGACTCACATTTATTTCTAGCTAACCAAATGGCACCTGCATCTCCACTGATAAACGATATGGGGGGAAAAGGTGTCCCTTCACCCACTCATCCAATGACTTGACATCCTCCCAGCAGCTAGCTAGCTAATGTTAGCCTCCGTGTTTTTAGCTTGATAAATTATTAGTTACATAAATAGATAAGCTAGCCTATTAGCCACTTTATGACTGACTTGTGATCATTGCCCTTGCTGGTTTGATTGTATTGACATTCCGAGGCTTCGGTACGTTCGTCGGTATTTGTACAAAATATTGAGCCACTGAAACAGTGTATCCCAAATAGCTGGAAGCAGCAAACAATGTACCAGTTGTGATTTGCAACCTGACAGCAAAATTTGTTGGACTACAAAAAATGTATTGGTGAATTATATGAATCATGCATTGAACTGCATCCATCTATTCTGCCAACAATGCCTTGCTCTAATGTCATAGACTTTTGAGTCAAATATAACCTATTTTTAAAGTTGGTTTTGTAGCATAAACTGGGGATTTCATATAGTCCTTTTTCTCCTCCATTGTAGAAATGACTAAAACAGTGTCAGTTAACCATTTGAGGTACCGGTCTGCAACATTCCAGGGACCAGTGCTGGCCTCCAAACTGCAGGCTGAGGAACACTGCAATAGACACTATAGACATTATGTTTCTAAACTCTTACTAACTAAAGTAGCTTTCCCTGTAAATGTGTTCTCTCCTCTGGCCAGAATAATGCTGAATTTACTGAGAAACACCAATTAGCATCTGTTTAGTCTTCAATCCTGCAGGCTAAGTGACTCAGTTAGGACCACAATTACAGTGCTAGAAAGTGTGTGTGTGTGTGTGTGTGTGTGTGTGTGTGTGTGTGTGTGTGTGTGTGTGTGTGTGTGTGTGTGTGTGTGTGTGTGTGTGTGTGTGTGTGTGTGTGTGTGTGTGTGTGTGTGTGTGTGTGTGTGTGTGTGTGTGTGTGTGTGTGTGTGTGTGTGTGTGTGTGTGTGTGTCCGTTGGATATTACCCCAGCATAGAGTAAATTATCCAGTGCAGTGCATTCTCCTCTCCACTAATAGTATTTCATCTGAGTCACTGATGTGATCTTCCTGTCTGGGTTGGCGCCCCCCCTTGGGTTGTGCCGTGGCGGAGATCTTTGTGGGCTATACTCTGCCTTGTCTCAGGATGGTAAGTTGGTGGTTGAAGATATCCCTCTAGTGGTGTGGGGGCTGTGCTTTGGTAAAGTGGGTGGGGTTATATCCTTCCTGTTTGGCCCTGTCCGGGGGTATCATCGGATGGGGCCACAGTGTCTCCTGACCCCTCCTGTCTCAGCCTCCAGTATTTATTCTGCAGTAGTTTATGTGTCGGGGGGCTAGGGTCAGTTTGTTATATCTGGAGTACTTCTCCTGTCTTATCCGGTGTCCTGTGTTAATTTAACTATGCTCTCTCTAATTCTCTCTTTCTCTCTTTCTTTCTCTCTCTCGGAGGACCTGAGCCCTAGGACCATGCCTCAGGACTACCTGGCATGATGACATGATGACTCCTTGCTGTCCCCAGTCCACCTGGTCGTGCTGCTGCTCCAGTTTCAACTGTTCTGCCTGTGATTATTATTATTTGACCATGCTGGTCATTTATGAACATTTGAACATCTTGGCCATGTTCTGTTATAATCTCCACCCGGCACAGCCAGAAGAGGACTGGCCACCGCTCATAGCCTGGTTCCTCTCTAGGTTTCTTCCTAGGTTTTGACCTTTCTAGGGAGTTTGTCCTAGCCATGGTGCTTCTACACCTGCATTGCTTGCTGTTTGGGGTTTTAGGCTGGGTTTCTGTACAGCACTTTGAGATATCAGCTGATGTACGAAGGGCTATATAAATACATTTGATTTGGTCTCTAGCCAAACATGGTACCCAAACCAAACACTTTTCAACATCTAAGGACAACAGGCTTTCCTACACCTCTCAGATAGCAGTCAACGGCCTCATTGAGCTCATGTCTCTCTCCCTCGTCTATCCATATCTGCCCTCATTCCTCCCCCTTTTCCCCCCTCCTTCCATCCCCTTCTCTTTCACTCGCTCACATTTTCTCTCTGTCTTTGTCTCTCTCTCTTTCTCCATCTCTCCCTCTCTGCTTCTCGCTACACACACACACACACACACACACACACACACACACACACACACACCACTGAAGAGGACAGAATGGGGAAGATAGATGAATGGAGGGAGGAGAGGAATGAGATAACAGGAAAAAGGTTAAAGAGGGCAAGAGAGACTGTTTGCTGAGTCGAAACATGGTGCAAGAGAGGAAAGGAGATAGTATGAAAAGAACGTCAGAGAGAGAGAGAGTGAGAGAGAGAGAGAGAACTGCTGTAGTTTTTCAATCCCTGGGTAGTGTTATGTCTCTCCTACACCACATGATCTCTGTAAAGTGGCTGTAAAAATACCACCCACTCAACTCAAACATTAACATAAACACCTGCCAGCCATGCAGAGAGAGGAGAGGAGTTTGAGAGGAGAGGAGAGGAGTTTTCGTCCTAAAAACAACAGTATCAAACAGTATATGGTTCTACTGCAGTAGGTAACTTAACTATCCATTACCATAAACACCTGCTATGTGTGGCAGTTATATTCTTTCCAGAATCCTTTATTTGAAATTGGTTTAATGGTATGTACAGAATGGACACTGCCTTTTCAAACACAAAGAATAGTACGGGAACAAAAAGAAAGCACTCCTGTCTCTCCCTCTCAATGAAAGGATAGGATGTTCACCCATAAAATGATTCAAGGTTTATACAAATGTCCATTCAGTAGAGAATTGCGTCAGAAAAACAATCACCCACTCCCATGTCTCTACCATATATGGTTCAAAAGGTACAGACAATTTACTCTGAGAATGTAGCATGTTTAGAGTGAATGAAATGTCATCACGGGCATGATCAAACACACACACGCACGCACGCAGACACATACACCCATGTTCGACACAGGTGAATAGTCAATTAGCGTAGAAAGGGGGAGAGGGTGGGGGGTTGGTGTGGGCATGAAGGAGGTAGGAGATAGGTCACCTCTGGGTGAGGAGGCGTTGTTTTGGGAGACAGAGGGAAGTGCATTCTCAAACAAACATTGTGAGTATAAGCACTTAACAGTTTGACAGTGAGATTGCCAGAAGCAGTTTGACCGTCAGTGTGTGAGGGAGGATTGTCTAGAGAACACACAGGGAGGGAACAGTCTGCAACACATCCAGGAGGAAACAGTTACAGACAGTGTCTGCCCGCAGAGATACCAGAGATGAGTTAACATACAACACAGTTAAATAGACTACTACATATACATACAGTTGAAGTCGGAAGTTTACATACACTTAGGTTGGAGTCATTAAAACTCGTTTTTCAACCACTCCACAGATGTCTTGTTAACAAACTATAGTTTTGGCAAGTCGGTTAGGACATCTACTTTGTGCATGACACAAGTAATTTTTCCAACAATTGTTTACAGACAGATTATTTCACTTATAATTCACTGTATCACAATTCCAGTGGGTCAGAAGTTTACATACACTAAGTTGATTGTGCATTTACAGCTTGGAAAATTCCAGAAAATGATGTCATGGCTTTAGAAACCTCTGATAGGCTAATTGACATCATTTGAGTCAATTTGAGGTGTACCTGTGGAGGTATTTCAAGGCCTACCTTCAAACTCAGTGCTTCTTTGCTTTACATCATGGGAAAATCAAAAGAAGTCAGCCAAGACCTCAGGAAAAAAAATTGTAGACATCCACAAGTCTGGTTCATCCTTGGGAGCAATTTCCAAACACCTGAAGGTACCACGTCCATCTGTACAAACAATAGTATGCATGTATAAACACCATGGGACCATGCAGCCGTCATACTGCTCAGGAAGGAGATGAGTTCTGTCTCCTAGAGATGAACGTACTTTGGTGCGAAAAGTGCAAATCAATCCCAGAACAACAGTAAAGGACCTTGTGAAGATGCTGGAGAAAACAGGTACAAAAGTATCTCTATCCACAGTAAAACAAGTCCTATATCGACGTAACCTGAATTTAAAAAAAGCCAGACTACGGTTTGCAACTGCACATGGGGACAAATATCGTACTTTTTGGTGCAAGAGATTTTCTGATGAAACAAAAATAGAACTGTTTGGCCATAATGACCATCATTATGTTTGGAGAAAAAAGGGGGGGGTGCTTTGCTGCAGGAGGGACTGGTGCACTTCACAAAATAGATGGCATCATGAGGGCGGAAAATTATGTGGATATGTTGAAGCAACATCTCAAGACATCAGTCAGGAAGTTAAAGCTTGGTCGCAAATGGGTCTTCCAAATGGACAATGACCCCAAGCATATTTCCAAAGTTGTGGCAAAATGGCTTAAGGACAACAAAGTCAAGGTATTGGAGTGGCCAGCACAAAGCCCTGACCTCAATCCTATAGAAAATGTGTGGGCAGAACTGAAAAAGCGTGTGCGAGCAAGGAGGCCTACAAACCTGACTCAGTTACACCAGCTCTGTCAGGAGGAATAGTACAAAATTCACCCAACGTATTGTGGGAAGCTTGTGGATGACTACCCAAAATGTTTGACCCAAGTTAAACCATTTAAAGGCAATCCTACCAAATACTAATTGAGTGTATGTAAACTTCTGACCCACTGGGAATGTGATGAAAGAAATGAAAGCTGAAATAAATCATTCTCTCTACTATTATTCTGACATTTCACATTCTTAAAATAAAGTGGTGATCCTAACTGACCTAAAACAGAGAATTTTACTAGGATTAAATGTCAGGAATTGTGAAAAACTGAGTTTAAATGTATTTGGCTAAGGTGTATGTAAATATCCAACTTCAACTGTACTACTATATATTGTAGTACAGTACCTCTTTTTGTCTCTCTTGCTCATCTTCCATCCCCTCTCTCTCTCACTCTCACTCTCACGCTCACTCTCACTCTCTCTCTCTATGTCTCTTTCTGTCTGTCTCTCTCTCTCTCTCTATGTGTCTTTCTGTCTGTCTCTCTCTCTCTTTCTCTCTCTCTCTGTCTCTCTCTCTCTCTCTCTCTGTCTCTCTCTCTCTCTCTCTGTCTCTCTCTCTCTATGTCTCTCACTCTATGTCTCTCACTCTATGTCTCTCACTCTATGTCTCTCACTCTATGTCTCTCACTCTCTCTCTCTCTCTCTCTCTCTCTCTCCGAGTATTGCGTGTTCAATCACAGTGCTAGGTACTCGTTTTATGACTTTTTTTTCATTTTGTTTTACCCTAATCGCAACCCTTATCCCTTACCTTAACCATTCGGAACTAATGCCTAAACTTAACCATCAAGTTTTTTACTGTTGTAACCCTATCTTAAACCCTCAACTTAACAGTCGAGTTGTTTTTGTTGTAACTGTAACCATATCCTAAAATTAACTGTCGAAATTTGACATTTGGAGAAATTCGAAATTTGACGTTTGGCGAAACGTGGACAAATGTCAGAATCTGAAGTCAAATTGGTAGAACCGTGAGACCTTGTTGTGTTGACAGAGAGAGAAAGAAAGAAAGAAAGAAAGAAAGAAAGAAAGATAGAAAGAAAGAAAGAAAGAAAGAAAGAAAGAAAGAAAGAAAGAAAGAAAGAAAGAAAGAAAGAAAGAAAGAAAGAAAGAAAGAAAGAAAGAGGGGTGTGTGTCATGAGGGGAGATGTATGCTGGACACGTCTGGAAGCAAAAGAGCAAGTCAACCACAAGCTTATCAGTAATGCATGACTGCCTCCATCATTCCCACACACACACACGCACACAAGCACACACACCACAGCAGGTTGGTGAAACCCTAATTGTGAAGGACAGGCTCGTGGTAATGGCTGGAGCAGAACAGGTGAAATGGTATCAAATACATCAAACTTAAGGTTTCCATGTGTTTGATGCCATTCCATTAGCTCCTTTTCAGACATTATTAGGAGCCGTCCTCCCCTCAGCAGCCTCCATTGATACACACACACACACACACGCACACACATACACACACACACACACACACACACAAGCATGTGCAGTGTGCACGCATACACACAAACACACACACACACACACACAATGTGTGTCTCTGATTAGGCTTAGGTAGCCTAGAGGGTGACGGGAAGCCTAGAGGGTGACAGGAAGCCTAGCGGTTAGAGCGTTGGGCCAGTAACGAAAGGTTGCTAGTTCGAATCCCCGAGCCGACAAGGTGAAGAATCTGTGATCTTCCATTGATCTTCCCTTGAGCAAGGCACTAATTGCTCCAGGGTCGTCGTCAACACAACCCCACTCTCTCTCTTGGGTTATGCAAAAAAACAAATTTCCATGTACAGAATACCCACTTGTACATGCAATGAAATAGGACACATATGAGCATCCCCCTACTTGACCTTTGGAAGATGTGTCGTGAGGGAAGATGGTCTGACATGCGGTGGAAAATGAACAGTCGGGGAAGTCATTGTGTTCCCAATTAAATGTAAACCGTTGTTCTCATTACATAAAAGACACACACAGTATAATGTTCAAAGCACCTTGAGAGTGGGACTATTGGCTCAAGCTGAGAATAAAGAAATGTGCCTTTCTTGCTTCATGTAACGGATTTCCTCCTCTTCGTCTGAGGAGGAGTAAGGATCGGACCAAAGCCCAGCGTGGTAAGTGTTCATGATGATTTTAATTCAAGAAAGCACTGAACACTGAATCAAAACAATAAACGATGACGTGAATTTACAAAAACCAAAACAGTACCGTGTGACCCAAACACTCACACGGAAATAAACACCCACAAACCAAAAGTGAAACCCAGGCTACCTAAGTATGATTCTCAATCAGAGACAACTAACGACATCTGCCTCTGATTGAGAACCATACTAGGCCGAACACAAAAACCAACATAGAAAAACAAACATAGACTGCCCACCCCAACTCACGCCCTGACCATACTGAAACAAAGAATAAAATAACAGAACTATGGTCATGTACGCCGGCCCGAGGAGATGCACTGGAGACCAGATGCGTAGAGCCGGCTTCATGGCACCTGGCTCGATGCCCACTCTAGCCCGGCCGATACGAGGAGTAGGAATGTACCGCAACGGGCTATGCACACGCACCGGGGTCACTGTGCGCTCCAACGCATAACACGGTGCCTGCCCGGTCCCTCTCGCTCTACAGTAAGCACGGGAAGTTGGCACAGGTCTCCTACCTGACTTCGCCACACTCCCCGTGTGCGTCCCCCCAATGATTTTTGGGGGCTGCCTCTCAGGCTTCCTTCCGCGCCACCGTGCTGACTCCATTCGCCGGTATCCCTCCTCACACTGCTCCAGAGAATCCCAGGCAGGCTCCGGCACTCTCCCTGGGTTGACCGACCACCTGTCTATCTTCTCCCAAGTAGTGACATAGTCCAGATCTCGCTCCCATGTCCAGGAGTCCTGCAATCGCTGTTGCTGACCGTTACCACACTGCTTGGTCCTTTTGTGGTGGGTGTTTCTGTAACGGATTTCCTCCTCTTCGTCTGAGGAGGAGTAAGGATCGGACCAAAGCCCAGCGTGGTAAGTGTTCATGATGATTTTAATTCAAGAAAGCACTGAACACTGAATCAAAACAATAAACAATGACGTGAATTTACAAAAAACAAAACAGTACCATGTGACCCACACACTCACACAGAAACAAACACCCACAAACCAAAAGTGAAACCCAGGCTACCTAAGTATGATTCTCAAAAAGAGACAACTAACGACACCTGCCTCTGATTGAGAACCATACTAGGCCGAACACAAAAACCAACATAGAAAAACAAACATAGACTGCCCACCCCAACTCACGCCCTGACCATACTAAAACAAAGAATAAAATAAAATAACTATGGTCAGAATGTGACACTTCATCTGTTTTGTCATTACATGTTTCCTCTCCTCTGTTTTTGATTTATCTCCTACTCACATACTGGATACATCATCTACACATCTCCTCTGTTTCGGATTTATCTCCCACTCACATACTGGATACATCATCTACACATCTCCTCTGTTTCGGATTTATCTCCCACTCACATACTGGATACATCATCTACACATCTCCTCTTACTTTCATTGTTCTTCGTGCTATCAATACTCAGAGTAGTGAGAGGAGAGGAAAAGAGGAGAGGGGAAGGAAAAGAGGAGAGGGGAGAGGAGGAGAGGGAATGGTAGGGGAGGGGAGAGGAGAGTCAGAAAGGGCAAAGGGGGTGAGAGAGAGTAGAGGAAGTCAGACATCAGAAAGGACCATAAATTGCAGCGATGGAAAATCGGACAGTTTGGACACACACACACACATACTTCCTCATCCAGACATACAGGTCGTGACACCTGCACCATTTAACACACAGCTTTCATATATCTATACATAGACAGGAGAGAGAGTGTGTGGAATGTCCTCTAGGTGTGTGTGTGTGTTCAAGTAGTGGCCTTGTTACCTGTCAGGCACAGGAGCGACAGACAGAAACACAAAAACACACATAAAATCGCACACACACCTCCACACAATTTACGACCTCCATCTCTTTTCACCTGCTTTACAGCTTGAACACAGCCAACACTGTCTGCTACACAGCAGCATGACACTCATAAATCACACACGCACGCAGGCACACAGGCACACACAAACGTCTCTGTCTCTTTCTTTCTCTCTCCCACTCCGTCTCTCCCTTCCCTTCCCTTCCCTTCCCTTCCATATTTCATTCAAGTAGATCTTTCCCCCAGCTAGCTCACCTCGCCATTAAATTAAACATTTACAGTGTCTGACGCAGCCTGATAGCTATGGAGAGTGTGTATACAATACAATGTAATGTTTATACAGGACGTAATGTATGTGGCACATAGTGCATATAGACCATCACTTAGTGCATTCTATAATATACATTATGAGTATGAGCACTTAACAGTTTGACAGTGAGATTGCCAGAAGTTTGCCCGTCAGTGTGTGAGGGAAGATAGTCTAGAGAACACACAGGAAGGGAACAGTCTGCAACACAGCTGTTACAGACAGTGTCTGCCTCAAAGATACCAGAGATGACTTAACGTTCAACACAGTTAAATAGACTACTACATATCCATACTATTATATATTGTAGTACCTCTTTCTGTCGCTCTCTCGTTCTCTCTCTCTTTTTCTCTCTCTCTCTCTCTCACACTCTCTATGTCTCTCTCTCTCTTTCTGTCTCTCTTTCTGTCTCTCTACTACATGCGCATATGTTGTAGTGCCTTGTTCCGACTCTCCTGCCCAAAAAAGAGGACTTGTGTGAACTTAAGAGCTGGCGCCCTTTGGCAATACTCTGTGCGGACTACAAGATATTTGCCAAGGTCCTCGCTAGCAGACTGAAGTTCCATCTGGACTCTGAGTGGGTCATGAGTATCTGTTTAATGTGATGTTTGGGTTTGGGGAAAGGTTTTTGACCAGTGTGAAGATGTTGTATGCTGGAACGACATGTATAGTCAAGGTGGGAGGGGGGCTCAGTAGGCCAGTCTGGGTGAGGCGGGCAGTAGACAAGGATGCCCTCTATCAGGGCAGTTATATACACTAGCCATTGAGTCTTTCTGGGGCGTCCTACACAGGAGACTGCAGAGAGTGTGCTGGACAGTCATGGATGTGTTGACAGGCATAGCAGTGTCAGTGTATGCAGGTGACGTTTCTGTGATGGGCAGGGATGGGCAGGATATGCAGGCACTAGAGATTAGTCTAAAGGTGTACAAAGGAGCTTTGTCAGCTAAGATGAACTGGGGCAAGAGCAAAGCTCTGTTATGTGGGGCATGGAGGGATAGGGCCCCTCTGCCTCCAGGGGGTTTGCAGTGGGGTTGTGAAGGGCTTAACATTTCGGGGGTGTACCTGGGCTCGGAGAGGTGGGTCAGGAAGAACTGGGAGGGGGTGTCAAGACTGGCCAGGTGGAGGTGGCTCATGTCCCAAGTGTCATTTATAGGGAGGGTGCTGATAATCAAAAACCTGGCAGCATCTTCCCTGTGGCATAAACTGGCTGTGCTCAACCCCCCCGCCGGTCTGCTCTCAGATCTGCAACGCAAGCTGGTGGATTTTTTCTGGTCGGGCCATCACTGACTTTACTATTATTTAATGGGATGGTCTCTGCGTGCCTTAGGGTGGAATTTGAGTTCTATAAAATTACAAAAAGTGTGGAGATGTTTCAGGAGACATGGTGTGTCGGGGGGGGGGGGGCTGTCTGTACAGCTGGGGAAGATGGTTATTGTGATTTGTGGTGTTGTATCGTGTGGTAGAGGGCAAGGAGAGTATGCAGTATAGGGGATATTTGTTTTTTAATGAGAATGTATCATTAAAGAAAGACAAAAAGTCAAAGTCTCCCTCTCTGTCTCTCTCTCTTTCTATCCCACTCTCACTCCATCAATGGCCCTGCCATCCAGTACCTCTATACCAGGTGGTGTCAGAGGACGGCCCTAAGTCATAAACTGTTCTCTCTGCTACCGCACGGCAAGCGGTACCGATGCACCAAGTCTGGAACAAACAGGAATTTCAAATTGGAACCCATAGGAATCTAAAGCGAAAGTACACTGCCAGCTGATAGAAAAGTTAACTAAAATTGACTGCTGAACTTGCATTTTCATTTCATTTTCATTTATTTCAACCACCCAAAAGTGTAGCCAGAGATGTCCCACTCTCCCAACCGTAGCCCCTCCCCTGTGTGAGTGGTGCAGGAAGCTCAGTGAGTGAATGGCAGCTGTCTGAGGAGCGAAGTAACATTATGTAGCTAAAAATGCCCAGATTTAGAGTCGAGGAGCTGAAGAATAAACACTTGGTGTCCAGAATAACAGCCAGGGACAGTGCCAGCGAGTTTCCAGCTGAACTGTACGAGGATGGAGGAGTACTTTTCTGCAAAGACTGTCAGAATTCAATCTGCTACATACAGTGTCAAACTGCAGTGGAGCACCTGAGGTCACTCCGACACAACAACAGGAGGGCTAGTTGACCAGCTAAGCATTCTGATACTTTAGCTAGCTACACAACAGATATATTAACTAGCTAGTAGTTTTGCTCAAGCTAGCTAACATCTGTTCTTGTTCATTAAATGTTTGTCTGTATCTAGATAGGGGGTGGGAAGTTTACTAGCTAACGTTAGCCTGGCAAGCTTCCCAACTTGTAGCCCCAGCTCCATCCTGCCATTTAGGCTAGCTAGTAGCTAGTAGCTAACACGTTACCAAAAGTGGCGTGGTGGAGCTATCAAAACAAGTGATGTGTTGGGAATGAATTATAAAAGCAGCAGATGTTATTTTTTGCTAACTACTCTCATTGTTTTAAAATATCTGTGTGTGTATGAGACATACGTGCAGGTTTATGAGCTGTGTGTGTGTGTGTGTGTGTGTGTATGTGTGTGTGTGTGTGTGTGTGTGTGTGTGTGTGTGTGCGTGTGTGCGTGCGTGCGTGCGTGCGTGCGTGCGTGCGTGTGTGTATTGGTTAAGGAGAGGGATTGCTTAGCTTCAAAGCTTGAGATCCACTGTAGGGCTGTTATTGAACTCAACCTTAGAATCCTTAATTTGCTAGATTTAACATTGTTCTTTATTTTCTACAAGAACACAGACCCTGGCCTCCTGTCTGGCAAAGACTCCCTACACAGCTGACTGAATGGAGTTCATCTTTAAGAATGATAGAGGCCACTGAGTTCTTGGGGACCTTCTATACTGCAGACATTTTTTGGTACATGTCCCCAGATCTGTGTCTCGACACAATCCTGTCTCGGAGCTCTTAGCGCAATTCTTTCGACACCATGGCTTGGTTTTTGCTCTGACATGCACTGTCAACTGTGGGACCTTATATAGACAGGTGTGTGCCTTTCCAAATCATGTCCAATCGATTTACCACAAGTGGACTCCAATGGACACTCCAATGGACGATCAATGGACACAGGATGCATCTGAGCTCAATTTCGCGTCTCATAGCAAAGGGTCTGAATACTTAATAAGGTGTTTCTGTTTTTTATTTCTAAGAAATGTGCACACATTTCAACAAATCTGTTTTTGCTTTGTCACTATGTGGTATTGTATGTAGATTGATGAGGAAAAACATTTATATAAGCCAATTTAGAATAAGGCTGTTGAGGGTTGACGTTTGTCTGACTGATGCCGTTTGATAAGCCACGTAGGATTCCATACGTCATTAATATTTGGGCGTGGACATGATCAAGTAGCTACAGTGAGGGAAAAAAGTATTTGATCCCCTGCTGATTTTGTACGTTTGCCCACTGAAAAAGAAATGATCAGTCTATAATTTTAATGGTAGGTTTATTTGAACAGTGAGAGACAAAATAACAACAACAAAAATCCAGAAAAACGCATGTAAAAAATTTTATAAATTGACTTACATTTTAATGAGGGAAATAAGTATTTGACCCATCTGCAAAACATGACTTAGTACTTGGTGGCAAAACCCTTGTTGGCAATCACAGAGGTCAGACATTTCATGTAGTTGGCCACCAGGTTTGCACACATCTCAGCAGGGATTTTGTCCCACTCCTCTTTGCAGATCTTCTCCAAGTCATTCAGGTTTCGAGGCTGACGTTTGGTAACTCGAACCTTCAGCTCCCTCCACAGATTTTCTATGGGATTAAGGTCTGGAGACTGGCTAGGCCACTCCAGGACCTTAATGTGCTTCTTCTTGAGCCACTCCTTTGTTGCCTTGGCCAAGTGTTTTGGGTCATTGTCATGCTGGAATACCCATCCACGACCCATTTCAATGCCCTGGCTGAGGGAAGGAGGTTCTCATGTTTGACGGTGGGGATGGTGTTCTTGGGGTCATAGGCAGCATTCCTCCTCCTCCAAACACGGCGAGTTGAGTTGATGCCAAAGAGCTCCATTTTGGTCTCATCTGACCACAACACTTTCACCCAGTTGTCCTCTGAATCATTCAGATGTTCCTTGGAAAACTTCAGACGGGCATGTATATGTGCTTTCTTGAGCAGGGGGACCTTGCGGGCTCTGCAGGATTTCAGTCCTTCACGGCATAATGTGTTACCAATTGTTTTCTTGGTGACTATGGTCCCAGCTGCCTTGAGATCATTGACAAGATCCTCCCGTGTAGTTCTGGGCTGATTCCTCACCGTTCTCATGATCATTGCAACTCCACGAATACTTTTTTCCCTCTTTGTATATATTTTTTTCTCTCTGTTATCATTTAAGCTAGCTAGCTATATATCAATGGATTGAACTGTGGCATCGGGCCATGCAAAACTAATTCATCTTGCGAAGATGGGGGAGCGTGGTTCTCAGATGCAATCTTATCATGCAATTGTGTTATTTATAAAATGATCCTATTTCATGTTAATGCAGACTAGCTCAACATAAGGGAAACTTGACAAATTATCCAATGGATAATTTTTATTTGATCCATGGCAAAGCGACCAAGTATATGGTCGTTGCTAGTTAACACTGCCACAAAGTCATAAACACCGTCTATATCAAAATGTTGTCTAATTCTTATTATCTATCCTAGTCACTTTATCCATACCTATATGCACCTATATCTGTTATTAAGAAATATAGATTATAATTATATATTTTTAAAAAATATTTCTATTTTTTCTCCCCAATTTCAATCTAGTCTCATCGCTGCAACTCCCCAACAGGATCGGGAGAGGCGAAGGTCGAGTCATGCGTCCTGCGAAGCCTTGCTTCTTCACACCCGCCTGCTTAACCCGGAAGCCAGCTGCACCAATTTGTTGCAGGAAACATTGTTCAATTGACGACCGAAGTTAGCCTGCAGGCGCCCGGCCTGCCACAATGAGTCCTTAGAGCGCGATAAGCCAGGTGAAGCCCCGCCGTCCAAACCCTCCCCTAATGACACTGGGCCAATTGTGCACCGTCCTATGGAACTCCCGGTCACGGCTGGTTGTTACACAGGATCGAACCTCAGGCTGTAGTGACGCCGCAACACTGTGATGCGGTGCCTTAGACCAATGCGCCACTCTCAGCTTGAAGCTAACCTTAACCACACTGCTAACCCTAGCCTAACCCTAACCTTAAATTAAGACCAAAATGCAAATATTTGTTTTCATGAATTTGTACGATATAGACCATTTTATCTGTTTTATCTAGTGGAAACCCAACTGTAAGCTACAGAGAAATGCTATTTGGCTCTCAGACAACTCGGAAATAGGAAGAACTTCTTCCTATTTCCGAATAGGAAGAACAGCAAAAGGGAATATATCATTGCGGATAAAGTTCGGAATGGCAATTTCATGTGTACAACATCTAAAGACCTGCATCAGTATACTGAGAGCTTTGCCGTTTCTAAAAGAACATTTGGGGTGTTTGAGATTTTGTTCATGTTTTTTCAGGGGCCCCAAACGACGCAACAAGGATGAGGAAGTGATTTGCTGTTTGGGGTAGGTTTCTCTAGAACATGTGAAATCACAAAAAAGCTGCCTGGACCCTTCCCTAACATGCCATTAACATGAAAAATATACATTTGGTTGTAACAAAGAAAGTGTCTCCTTTAAATCTGTCCTGAGCTGTCTGGATGAACAACATGATTCTGCAGCAGAGTGGGACAGGACGTTTGGGCTGAGGTTAGGATTAGAGAGGGGATGTAACACAAAGCATCTCCTAGTGAAATACAACCCTGAATCTGCCCTCAAATTTCAACTACTTGATTTGGAGCTACATTTGTGGATTTGGAGGGTCATCTTATGTCTGCTCTGAAAATACCTTAGTAAACTGCATCAACACAGACAGAATAATACATTGCTGTTGTAGTACTAGTATCTGGAGTAGGTGTATACATACAGTTGAAGTTGGAAGTTTACATACACTTAGGTTGGAGTCATTAAAACTAGTTTTTCAACCACTCCACAAATGTCTTGTTAACAAATGTCTTGTTAACAAATGTTTATAGACAGATTATTTCACTTATAATTCACTGTATCACAATTCCAGTGGGTCAGAAGTTTACATACACTAAGTTGACTGTGCCTTTACTTTAAACAGCTTAGGAAATTCCAGAAAATGATGTCATGGCTTTAGAAGCTTCTAATAGGCTAATTGTTATCATTTGAGTCAATTGGAGGTTTACCTGTGGATGTATTTCAAGGCCAACCTTCAAACTCAGGGCATCTTTGCTTGACATCATGGGAAAATCAAAATAAATCAGCCAAGACCTCTGAAAAAAATGGTATACCTCCACAAATCTGGTTCATCCTTGGGAACAAATTCCAAACGCCTGAAGGTACAATGTTCATCTGTACAAACAATAGCATGCAAGTATAAACACCATTGGACCACACAGCCGTCTTACCACTCAGGAAGGAGACGTGTTCTGTCTCCTAGAGATGACCGTACTTTGGTGCGAAAAGTGCAAATCAATCCCAGAACAAGAGCAAAGGTGTTACGGTGCGTGAATGAGGACCCAAAAGCGAATTAACGTAAACAGAGCTTCTTTAATAACAAAACATACGTAGGCTCAGATGGACCGGCAGATTCCGACAGGACAGGACAAGGTTGCAGCAAACATGACGATAGTCTGGTTCAGGCATGAATAACACAAACAAGAATCCGACAAAGACAGAAACAAAAACAGAGAGAGATATAGAGGACTAATCAGAGGGAAAAAGGGAACAGGTGGGAAAAGGGGTGACGAGGTAGTTAGGAGGAGACAAGGAACAGCTGGGGGAAAGAGGGGGAGAAAAGGTAACCTAATAACGACCAGCAGAGGGAGACAGGGTGAAGGGAAAGGACAGAAACAAGACACAACATGACAATACATGACAGTACCCCCCCACTCACCGAGCGCCTCCTGGCGCACTCGAGGAGGAAACCTGGCGGCAACGGAGGAAATCATCGATCAGCGCACGGTCCAGCACGTCCCGAGAGGGAACCCAACTCCTCTCCTCAGGACCGTACCCCTCCCAATCTACTAGGTACTGATGACCACGGCCCCGAGGACGCATGTCCAAAATCCTACGGACCCTGTAGATGGGTGCGCCCTCGACAAGGATGGGGGGGGGGGGGGGGAAGACGAGCGGGGGCGCGAAGAACGGGCTTGACACAGGAGACATGGAAGACCGGGTGGACGCGACGAAGATATCGCGGAAGAAGAAGTCGAACTGCGACAGGATTAATGATCTGGGAAATACGGAACGGACCAATGAACCGCGGGGTCAACTTGCGAGAAGCGGTCTTAAGGGGAAGGTTCTGAGTGGAGAGCCAAACTCTCTGACCGCGACAATATCTAGGACTCTTAGTTCTACGCTTATTAGCAGCCCTCACAGTCTGCGCCCTATAACGGCAAAGTGCAGACCTGACCCTCTTCCAGGTGCGCTCGCAACGTTGGACAAAAGCCTGAGCGGAGGGGACGCTGGACTCGGCGAACTGAGATGAGAACAGCGGAGGCTGGTACCCGAGGCTACTCTGAAAAGGAGATAGCCCGGTCGCAGACGAAGGAAGCGAGTTGTGGGCGTATTCTGCCCAGGGGAGCTGTTCTGACCAAGACGCAGGGTTGCGAAAAGAAAGACTGCGTAAGATGCGACCAATAGTCTGATTGGCCCGTTCTGCTTGACCGTTAGACTGGGGGTGAAAGCCGGAAGAGAGACTGACGGAAGCCCCAATCAAACGGCAAAACTCCCTCCAAAATTGAGACGTGAATTGCGGACCTCTGTCCGAAACGACGTCTGACGGAAGGCCATGAATTCTGAAAACATTCTCGATGATGATTTGTGCCGTCTCTTTAGCAGAAGGAAGCTTAGCAAGGGGAATAAAATGAGCCGCCTTAGAGAACCTGTCGACAACCGTAAGAATAACAGTCTTCCCCGCTGACGAAGGCAGTCCGGTGACAAAATCTAAGGCGATGTGAGACCACGGTCGAGAGGGAATGGGAAGCGGCCTGAGACGGCCGGCAGGAGGGGAGTTACCGGGCTTAGTCTGCGCGCAGACCGAACAAGCAGCCACGAAGCGACGCGTGTCATGCTCCCGGGTGGGCCACCAAAAACGCTGGCGAATGGAAGCAAGCGTACCCCGAACGCCAGGGTGGCCGGCTAACTTGGCAGAGTGAGCCCACTGAAGAACGGCCAGACGAGTAGGAACGGGAACGAAAAGAAGGTTCCTGGGACAAGCGCGCGGCGACGGAGTTTGAGTGAGTGCTTGCTTTACCTGCCTCTCAATTCCCCAGACAGTCAACCCGACAACACGCCCCTCAGGGAGAATCCCCTCGGGGTCAGTGGAGGCTACTGAAGAACTGAAGAGACGAGATAAAGCATCAGGCTTGGTGTTCTTAGAGCCCGGACGATAAGAAATCACGAACTCGAAATGAGCGAAAAACTGCGCCCAGCGCGCCTGACGCGCATTAAGTCGTTTGGCAGAACGGATGTACTCAAGGTTCCTATGGTCAGTCCAAACGACAAAAGGAACGGTCGCCCCCTCCAACCACTGTCGCCATTCGCCTAGGGCTAAGCGGATGGCGAGCAGTTCGCGGTTTCCCACATCATAGTTACGTTCCGACGGCGACAGGCGATGAGAAAAATACGTGCAAGGGTGGACCTTGTCGTCAGAGAGGGAGCGCTGAGAAAGAATGGCTCCCACGCCCACCTCTGACGCGTCAACCTCGACCACGAACTGTCTAGAGACGTCAGGTGTAACAAGGATAGGAGCGGATGTAAAACGATTCTTGAGGAGATCAAAAGCTCCCTGGGCGGAAACGGACCACTTAAAGCACGTCTTGACAGAAGTAAGGGCTGTGAGAGGAGCTGCCACCTGACCGAAATTACGGATGAAACGACGATAGAAGTTCGCGAAGCCGAGAAAGCGCTGCAGCTCGACGCGTGACTTAGGGACGGGCCAATCAATGACAGCCTGGACCTTAGCGGGATCCATCTTAATGCCTTCAGCGGAAATAACAGAACCGAGAAATGTGACGGAGGAGGCATGAAAAGTGCACTTCTCAGCCTTCACAAAAAGACAATTCTCTAAAAGGCGCTGGAGGACACGTCGAACGTGCTGAACATGAATCTGGAGTGACGGTGAAAAAATCAGGATATCGTCAAGGTAAACGAAAACAAAGATGTTCAGCATGTCTCTCAGGACATCATTGACTAATGCCTGAAAGACAGCTGGAGCGTTAGCGAGGCCGAAAGGAAGAACCCGGTATTCAAAGTGCCCTAACGGAGTGTTAAACGCCGTCATCCACTCGTCCCCCTCCCTGATGCGCACGAGATGGTAAGCGTTACGAAGGTCCAACTTAGTGAAAAACCTGGCTCCCTGCAGGATCTCGAAGGCTGAAGACATAAGAGGAAGCGGATAACGATTCTTCACTGTTATGTCATTCAGCCCTCGATAATCTATGCAGGGGCGCAGGGACCCGTCCTTCTTCTTAACAAAAAAAAACCCCGCTCCGGCGGGAGAGGAGGAGGGGACTATGGTACCGGCGGCAAGAGCTACAGACAAATAATCTTCGAGAGCCTTACGTTCGGGAGCCGACAGAGAGTATAGTCTACCCCGGGGGGGAGTGGTTCCCGGAAGGAGATCAATACTACAATCATACGACCGGTGTGGAGGAAGAGAGGTGGCCCTGGACCGACTGAACACCGTGCGCAGATCGTGATATTCCTCCGGCACCCCTGTCAAATCACCAGGCTCCTCCTGTGAAGAAGAGACAGAGGAAACAGGAGGGATAGCAGACATTAAACATTTCACATGACAAGAGACGTTCCAGGAGAGGATAGAATTACTAGACCAATTAATAGAAGGATTATGACAAACTAGCCAGGGATGGCCCAAAACAACAGGTGTAAAAGGTGAACGAAAAATTAAAAAAGAAATGGTTTCGCTATGATTACCAGAGACAGTGAGGGTTAAAGGTAGCGTCTCACGCTGAATCCCGGGGAGAGGACTACCATCCAAGGCGAACAAGGCCGTGGGCTCCCTTAACTGTCTGAGAGGAATGTCATGTTCCCGAGCCCAGGTCTCGTCCATAAAACAGCCCTCCGCCCCAGAGTCTATTAAGGCACTGCAGGAAGCTGACGAACCGGTCCAGCGTAGATGGACCGACAAGGTAGTGCAGGATCTTGAAGGAGAGACATGACGTAGGCGATACGAGCAGTGCTCCTGGAGTAAGTGTTGGGCTGGAGAGAAAACACAATATCACACTGGGTGAGGAACGAGCGGCATTCAGTGGGCTCCCCAGAGTAACACGGCGGGTTATTGATTCTGGGCTCCGGAGATTCGAAAGCCCTGGAAGTGGCCGGTGGATCGAGGCGGAGATGGTGAACCTGTTCTGTGAGGTTGGAGACTTGGGTGGCCAGGGTCTCAACGGCATGTCGAGCAGCAGACAATTCCTGCTCGTGTCTGCCTAGCATCGCTCTCTGGATCTCGACGGCTGAGTGGAGAGGATCCGAAGTCGCTGGGTCCATTCTTGGTCGGATTCTTCTGTTACGGTGCGTGAATGAGGACCCAAAAGCGAATTAACGTAAACAGAGCTTCTTTAATAACAAAACATACGTAGGCTCAGATGGACCGGCAGATTCCGACAGGACAGGACAAGGTTGCAGCAAACATGACGATAGTCTGGTTCAGGCATGAATAACACAAACAAGAATCCGACAAAGACAGAAACAAAAACAGAGAGAGATATAGAGGACTAATCAGAGGGAAAAAGGGAACAGGTGGGAAAAGGGGTGACGAGGTAGTTAGGAGGAGACAAGGAACAGCTGGTGGAAAGAGGGGGAGAAAAGGTAACCTAATAACGACCAGCAGAGGGAGACAGGGTGAAGGGAAAGGACAGAAACAAGACACAACATGACAATACATGACAAAAGGACCTGTGAAGATGCTGGAGGAAGCCAAAGAACACCATCCTAACCGTGAAGCACAGAGGTGGCAGCATCATGTTGTCGGGGTGCTTTGCTGCAGGAGGGACTGATGGACTTCACAAAATATACGGCATCATGAGGCAGGAAATTAATGTGGATATATTGAAGTAACATCTCAAGACATCAGTTAAAGCTTGGTTGCAAATGGTTGTTTCAAATGAACAATGACCCCAAGCATACTTCCAAAGTTGTGGCAAAATTGGCTTAAGGACAACAAAGTCAAGGTATTGGAGTGGCCATCACAAAGCCCTGACCTCAATCCCATAGAAAATTTGTGGGCAGAACTGAAAAAGCGTGTGCGAGCAAGGAGGCCTACAAACCTGACTCGGTTACACTAGCTCTGTCAGGAGGAATGGGCCAAAATTCACCCAACTTATTGTGGGAAGCTTGTGGAAGGCTACCTGAAATGTTTGACCCAAGTTAAACAATTTAAAGGCAATGCTACCAAATACTAATTGAGTGTATGTAAACTTCTGACCCACTGGGAATGTGATGAAAGAAATAAAAGCTGAAATAAATCATTCTCTCTACTATTATTCAGTGATTCTAACTGACCTAAGACAGGGAATTTTTACTAGGATTAAATGTCAGGAATTGTGAAAAACTGAGTTTAAAATGTATTTGGCTAAGGTGTATGTAAATGTCCGACTTCAACTGTAAGTATTGACCATTTAGGTTACTACCAATGTCCCGCCCACCGCTATTTTACTTCCTTCGACTAACTTTGAAAGGAAAATATCAATGTCGCACAAATTTGAATAATTAAGTAATTCAGTAAAAATGCAATTGTTGTCCATTGAATTGAGGTGCATCGTTGCAGAGATCTGCGAGTATCGTGGAGAGCATTTTGATGAGGAAGTTGTCGACCAAGATATCTTAATAACTGTCAGACACTGAGTTATTTATGTTCTGACGTTAGTTATTCATGTATCGCCTTGAGTTATTGACGACTACACTAGGGTGTGTGTGTGTGTGGTGCGTGCGTGCGTAGTGTGTGTTTTATTGATTGTACTGTCATTCTCAATGTCTCTATTAGTGATTATGTAACTTATACATGTCTACTGAATATAGAGCTGGTTACAAGGCCTCACAAACACAGACACACACACAAACACACACACTTCTTGTTCCTCAAAGGGCTGAGGCACACTGCAGACATGTGTCAGCGTGTCTGTTCGTCCATCTGTGTGTGTGTCCAGCTGTCTGTCTGTGCGTTTATACTGTATAAAGGTGTACCGCTTTTTTCTTACCTGGCGAAGAAGGACGCGGCAGCAGAGGTGGTGGTTGGTGCTGCCGTGGTAACCTGCATAGTGGGAGGGGCCTGCGAGGACGAGGGGCGATCAGCGTTGTAGCGGTTCAGAACTGCCTCCGTCACACCCTCTCGACACCCATCAGATATCATCTGGGAGATCTATACACGCACACACACACACACACGCACACGCACACGCACACACACACACACACACACACACACACACACACAGAGAGTTAGCCGTTATACAACAATAATAACACAAAAGAGGGAGGGACATGGACATGGGAGAGAGGTGGTCACACATGTCGTGTGACTGGAAGTGCAACAGACGGACGTGTGAACAGAAGTCAGGAGGAAGTACACTTCTCAGTTGGGTTTTAGGAGAGGAAATAACATGTTTTCCTCCCACTGGTGGCACAGTGCCAGTCAGACCAGAGGGAGACCTGCCTGCCACCCTTCACCATCTGTCAACTCCATACCACAGAGCAGTAAGCACTGGCACACAACTCTGCCTCTCTCTCTCACACACTCTCTATGTCTCTCTCTCTCTCTCTCTTTCTCTCTCTCTCTCTCCCTCACACTCTCTATGTCTCTCTCTCTCTCTATCTCTCTCACACTCACTATGTCTCTCTCTCACACTCTCTCTCTCTCTCTATTTATTTCTCTCACACACTCTCTCTCTATATATATCTCTCTCTCACACTGTATGTCTCTCTGTCTCTTTCTCTCTGACTCTTCCTCTTTTCGTTCGCTCTCGCTCTATCCTCCCCTCTCTCTCTCTCTCTCTAGCTCTATCCTCTCCCTCTCTCGACATCTCCTCCCTCCATCTCCCTCTGAGCCAGATGTGATAGAGATCTGATTATTCCTCTTGATTGTGTTGATCAAATTGACCTTAACAATGTCCTTCACGCACGGATGCATGCACACACATGCACACACACATGAGCACGGATACGCACACACACCTTAACTGTGCCCTTCCATGCCCTTCTGCCGACCCAGATGGCCCAGTGAACGGCAATATTAAAAGTCCTGGATGTATTCTGATCTCTCTCAGACAGGAGCTTATTAACTGATCACCAGATAAGACTGAGAAACACAATACTCTGTTCTCTCTCTCTCTCTCTCTCTCTCTCTCTCTCTCTCTCTCTCTCTCTCTCTCTCTCTCTCTCTCTCTCTCTCTCTCTCTCTCTCTTTTCTATCCTGCCTATTTCACTTGTAGGGTAGAGTGTGTTCCCCTTTTATATAGAAGACACTGTGTCACCTGAAAAAGACTGTAACTAAGATGGCAGCTACACATTTCTATGTTGACAGACTGAATATCAGCTGCACTGTGGACCCCTGTCTACTTGGCTTGTCACGCCCTGACCGTAGAGATCTTTTTATTCTCCATGTTTGGTTGGTTAGGGTGTGACTCGGTGGGAAACTCTATGTTCTGTGTTGTGGGTAGGTGTCTTTGTTAGTGGCCTGTATAGCCCTAGCAAGCTTCACGTTCGTTTTTGTTGTTTATTGTTTTGTTGGCGACATTACAAAATAAAGGAAAATGTACGCTCACCACGTTGCATCTTGGTCCGGTCATTTCCAAGACGACGTTCGTGACAGAACTACCCACCACAAATGGACCCAGCAGCGTGGCCGGGAGGAGCAGACAGAGTGGATATGGGAAGACATTCTGTAGGGAAAAGGATCCTGGACGTGGGAGGAGATCCTGGCTGGAAAGGATCACCTGCCGTGGGAGCAGGTGGAAGCAGCGAGGAGGGCGGAAGCAGCTAGTCAAGGGGACCAGCGTTACATAGGGTCAAGGCTGGCAAGTAAGACCGGGAGGCAACTCCCCCCCCCCAAAAATTGGGCGGAAGCACATGGAGAGGTTGGCGGAGCTAACTCCCCGTGCTCACGGCAAGGATAGTGGTACTGGTCAGGCACCGTGTTATGCGGTAAAGCACATGGTGTCTCCAGTGCGTGTTCACAGCCCGGTGTGCTACATTCCAGCTCCCCGCATTGGACGGGCTAGAGTAAGCATCAAGCCAGGACGGATGGTGCCGGCTCAGCGCGCCTGGCCTCCAGAGCGTCTCTTCGGCCCAGGATATCCTGCGCCGGCTATGCGCACTGTGTCTCCTGTGCGTCTGCGGGGTCTGGGTCCCGCACCAGAGCCGCCACCGTGGTAGATGCCCACCCACACCCTACCTTATGGTGTCCGCAACTTTGGGGGGGGGGGGGGGTACTGTCACGCCCTGACTGTAGAGATCTTTTTATTCTCTATGTTTGGTTGGTCAGGGTGTGACTCGGGTGGGAAACTCTATGTTCTGTGTTTCTATGTTTTGGCCGGGTATGGTTCTCAATCAGGGACAGCTGTCTATCGTTGTCTCTGATTGGGAATCATACTTAGGCAGCCTTTTTTCCTTTTGTATTTTGTGGGTAGGTGTCTTTGTTAGTGGCCTGTATAGCCCTAGCAAGCTTCACGTTCGTTTTTGTTGTTTATTGTTTTGTTGGCGACATTAAAAAATAAAGGAACATGTACGCTCACCACGTTGCACCTTGGTCCAGTCATTTCCAAGACGACGTTCGTGACATGGCTAGCTGTGGCTATCCCTAGCTAGCTGCAACACCTCAAGCTACACACCAAGGACAGACCTCAATTACCTCACTCACACACACACATGCACTCACACACACACACACACACACACACACACACACACACACACACACAGCAGGCAACTCAACGGCCACCCTGGGTGTCCTTGGCTCCCCCTCCATGCATTTTTATGTAATGTTTATGCTTGTCGCAGTGTGTGTGTGTGTGTGTGTGTGTGTGTGTATGTGTGTGTGTGTGTGTGTGTGTGTGTGTGTGTGCGTGTGTTTATAGATTTGGCACGTACAGCCTTGAAATACAGATATGGATTGTTAATTATGCTTCTTTATAACCTGCCAGCACTACCGTACAATGGTACGTAAATCCCAAGAATAGTGTGTGTGTGTGTGTGTGTGTGTGTGTGTGTGTGTGTGTGTGTGTGTGTGTGTGTGTGTGTGTGTGTTTATAGTGAGAGGTAAATCAGTCTATTTCTCCCCTTATAAAACAGAGGCACAGTGTGTATTTACTGCTTGATGCTCCAGGAGGACTAGTCTCAAATCAACCCCTCGCCCCTATCCCCATATCCCTGCCCCTGGACACCTGTTGTAAATCTGATTGATGGAACGAAGAAATTAAGGGCTTCATTCCAAGCTATACATACATTTTCAGAAATGTTGGTAAAATATGAGAACAGTAATATTTTACACACACATGAAGGTACCCATAAGCAATAATTAACCATATAAAGTCTTCAAATATTACCTCCACTTTAACTTTTGATTGTCTTTGTCTTTAAGATTGTCTGTGTTTACAAGTGTGTGTGTGTGTGTGTGTGTGTGTGTGTGTGTGTGTGTGTGTGTGTGTGTGTGTGTGTGTGTGTGTGTGTGTGTGTGTGTGTGTGTGTGTGTGTGTGTGTGAGAGAGAAGAAAGTGAATGGGCAGGGAGGAGAAAAGCGTAAGGGGGATGACAAAACAGAGAGAGAAGGGGATGAGAGAGGAGAAACAGAGCAGGGCCAAAGTAAACAATAATGAAAAACAGATTGAGACACAGGACACAGAGGAGTCATTGAGATGGAAGTGAGATGCGGACAACAGATGGGTGGGGCTTGAAAGAAAAACAGAAAGGGGAGAGAGAGAGAGAGAGGGAGAGAGACAGAGAGAGAGAGAGAGAGAAAAAAAACGAGCGAGAGAGGGGAGTTCATAAGAGATTTTAGCATGGTTTGATCGTAAACATTGTGTTGTGTTGTGTTGTGCCATGTGTTGAGTTGTGTCATGTTTACAGGGTGTGTCCTTCTAACTAACTCAAGCCTAACACGCCCTGCCCACCTCTCAACACTCTGACAGTCAGCACCACCTAACAGGCTCTGGGAGCTAACACATGTCTTCAGCTCTCAGACAGGCTTACCCATCACACTCTGTTTCATGTGCCCCATACATAGTCACCCAGATCTGGAGAATAAAACTGCATTGAAAAGGATGTCCATTGTGTTGTGACTGTGTGTTTGTGGCATCCTGTGTACATCCTAACCACTGTCATGGAATGCAATACATCTGAGAGGTTCAAATGAAACCATATGACTGTAATAGTCCTCCTCAGCCTGTTTCCATATGCTGCTTCCTGAAAGAAGGTATTCATCCTACACGACACTACCAACCATGCTAGATGTATTCTACACTATAGGCTGCAGTTTGGAAAAGAAACTGCAGCACATTTTGGATTCTCCGCAATGTGTGATCAAACCTAAGTCCTGACAAAGGTCTATTGATAGAAACATTGGTTGGCCACCCATGTTCGATATCAACAGTGAGAAGCATAGAACATATTCATAAGACGAATGGATATAGTGATTCATATAGTGTTTCTGACTGTAGGTCTTAAGGTGCTTTACAAGGTATGGGGGGGAAGACATCTGATTCACCACTAATATGTTGTCCCACTTGGATGGATGAAGCTCGGCAGCCATTTTGTGCCAGAAGGCTCACTTCATATCGCTGTATCAGCACTCTTTAAATGTCATCCCCTGATATAGGGAACAATTTCTTTACAGATCTCTCTCTCCTTCTCTTTTCTTCCTCTCCCTAGCTCCCTCTCCGTCTCTTTCCTTCCTCTCCCTAGCTCCCTCTCCGTCTAGACACACAAACACGCAAGCAAGCACATGCGTGCGTTCGTGTGCGTGTGGCTACTCCATCGGGTGCCAGCACTTGACCGCTAGCAGGACCCTTCCTGATTAGACAGCAGCAGTTAGACACTGCTAAAGCATGTTCTTCGTATCATGGGGCTATGCTACAGTCTAAGCTATACGCTACTACGGTATAATGGGAAGACAATGGGTGAATGATGTCTCTTTGACTGGGCGTTGTGCCCTCTCAGCACTCTCAAGGAAAATGAGAAAATAACAGCAAGAAAATTGACTCCTATATCTTCTCCTACCTCTATTCCACACCTGCACGGACACCCACGCATGTACACACACACACACACATACACAGTGTATTTCCAGTAGCACCCTGGGCAGTGTGCCAGGCAGGCTTCAGAGAGGTGACCTTGAGACAGGGCTGAGGGGGGATGGAGGAGAGAAAAGGAGGGATGGATGGAGAGTTGCTGAAATGAGTGAGGGAAGGGAGGGAGGAAATGAAGGATGCAATAGGGGTGTAAGGAATAAATGTGGCAGGGAGAGGAAAAAGGGCTAAGTGTGTACGCAGTGTTGGAAAAAGGGCTACGTGTGTACGCAGTGGTGGAAAAAGGGCTACGTGTGTACGCAGTGTTGGAAAAAGGGCTAAGTGTGTACGCAGTGTTGGAAAAAGGGCTAAGTGTGTACGCAGTGTTGGAAAAAGGGCTACGTGTGTACGCAGTGGTGGAAAAAGGGCTACGTGTGTACGCAGTGTTGGAAAAAGGGCTAAGTGTGTACGCAGTGTTGGAAAAAGGGCTAAGTGTGTACGCAGTGGTGGAAAAAGGGCTACGTGTGTACGCAGTGTTGGAAAAAGGGCTAAGTGTGTACGCAGTGTTGGAAAAAGGGCTAAGTGTGTACGCAGTGGTGGAAAAAGGGCTACGTGTGTACGCAGTGGTGGAAAAAGTACTCAAACATCATACTTGAGTCAAAGTAAAGATACCTTAATAGAAAATGACTCAAGTAAATGTGAAAAGTCACCCAGTAAAATACTACTTCATTAAAAGTCTAAAAGTCTTTGGTTTAAATATACTTAAGTATCAAAGGTAAATGTAATTGCTACTGTATACTTACTAAAATAAAAAAAGACAAATCATTTCAAATTCCTATTAAGCAAACCAGATGTCACATTTAGTTTATTATTTGTATTATTATTTACAGATAGCCAGGGGCACACTCCAACATCATTTACAAACAAAGCATTAACGAGGACAGGTGAAACAGATCAGGGTGTGACAACCAGATCAGAGGCAGTAGGGATGACCAGGGTTGTGAATTTGACCATTTTCCTGTCCCGATAAGCATTCCAAATGTAATGTAAGTACTTTTAGGTGTCAGGGAAAATGTATGGAGTAAAAAGTACATTATTTTCTTTTGGAATGTAGTGAAGTAAAATTGTCAAAAATATAAATAGTAAAGTAAAGTACAGATAGCCCACAAAAAGTACCTTACACCACTGGGCGTACAACAGGAGAGAGAGAGGGAGAAACGAGACAAGAGAAAGGGGGAACAAGGGGAGATGAGAGCGAGAGAGAGGGGGAACAGGGGGAGATGAGAGCGAGAGAGAGCGGGAACAGGGGGAGATGAGAGCGAGAGAGAGGGGGAACAGGGGAGATGAGAGCGAAAGAGATATATAGGGAGATGAGGGATGGAGAGAAATGTAAGTGTGGGACTGAGATGGGGGGGTTGAGGGGAAGGAGATGAGGGGGAACAGGGGTGCGACAGGAGAGTTCCCTAGAGTCCTCATTACCAGGATATGAATTATATTACACAGAATCAGAACATAAAGCACTAACACTACACTACATATCTCTCTCCCTCTCCCTCACATGCCCTCTCTCCTTCCTCCTGCTTCTACAGTTGAAGTCGGAAGTTTACATACACTTAGGTTGGAGTCATTAAAACACATTTTTCAACCACTCCACACATTTCTTAGTTTTGGAAAGTCGGTTAGAAAGTAATTTTTCCAACTGTTTACAGACAGATCATTTCACTTATAATTCACTGTATCACAATTCCAGTGGGTCAGAAGTTTACAAACACTAAGTTGACTGTGCCTTTAAACAGCTTAGAAAATTCCAGAAAATGATGTCATGGCTTTAGAAGCTTTTGATAGGCCAATTGACATCATTTGAGGTGGAGGCGGAGGTGTGCCTGTGGATGGATATGTACCTATTGGAGGTGTACCTGTGGATGGATTTCAAGGCCTCCCTTCAAACTCTGTGCCTCTTTGTGGGAAAATCAAAAGAAATCAGCCAAGACCTCAGAAAGAAAATTGTACACCTCCATAAGTCTGGTTCATCCTTGGGAGCAATTTCCAAACGCCTGAAGGTACCACGTTCATCTGTACAAACAATAGTATGCAAATATAAACACCATGGGACCACGCAGCCGTCATACTGCACAGAAAGTAGACGTGTTCGGTCTCCAAGAGGTGAACGTACTTTGGTGTGAAACGTGCAAATCAATCCCAGAACAACAGCAAAGGACCTTGTGAAGATGCTGGAGGAAACAGGTACAAAAGTATCTGTATCCACAGTAAAAGGAGTCCTATATCGACATAACCTGAAAGGCCGCTCAGCAAGGAAGAAGCCACTGCTCCAAAACAGCCATAAAAAAGCCAGACTACGGTTTGCAACTGCACATGGGGACAAAGATCATACTTTTTCGAGAAATGTCCTCTGATCTGATTAATCAAAAATATAACTGTTTGGCCATAATGACCATCATATGTTTGGAGGAAAAAGAGGGAGGCTTGCAAGCCGAAGAGCACTGTCCCAAATGTGAAGCACGGGGGTGGCAGCATCATGTTGTGGGGGTGCTTTGCTGCAGGAGGGACTGGTGCACTTCACAAAATAAATGGAATCATGAGTGAGGAAAATTATGTGGATATATTGAAGCAACATCTCAAGGCATCAGTCAGGAAGTTAAAGCTTGGTCGCAAATGGGTCTTCCAAATGGACAATGACCCCAAGCATATTTCCAAAGTTGTGGCAAAATGGCTTAAGGACAACAGAGTCAAGGTATTGGAGTGGCCATCACAAAGCTCTGGCCTCAATCCCATAGAACATTTGTGGGCAGAACTGAAAAAGCGTGTGCGAGCAAGCAAGGAGGCCTACAAACCTGACTCAGTTACACCAGCTCTGTCAGGAGGAGGCTACCCAACATGTTTGACCCAAGTTAAACCATTTAAAGGCAATGCTACTAAATACTAATTGAGTGCATGTAAACTTCTGACCCACAGGGAATGTGATGAAAGAAATTAAATCTGAAATAAATCATTCTCTCTACTATTATTCTGACATTTCACATTCTTAAAATAAAGTGGTGATCCTAACTGACCTAAGATTGGGACTTTTTACTAGGATTTTTACTTTTTTACAGGAATTGGGAAAAACTGAGTTTAAATGTATTTGGCTAAGGTGTATGTAAACTTCCAACTTCAACTATATCTCTCTTCCTAATCCGCCCCACCGCCCCCTCTCTTTCAATTACAATTTTTGTTAAGAGCCTCAAGGCTGTCCTTTCCCAGAAGCCTTTGTTCCAAGAGGTGTCCTCGCCTTCCTTCCAGTTACCACTCTAACCACTCTGGGGACAGCCTCCACTCACACACACACGCGCACACACATAGAAACACGCATGCACCCACCCACCCACGCACACACACACACACACACACACATGCACACACGCGCACATACACACGTGCACACACACACACACACACACACACACACACACACACACACACAGGCACACTTTGTCTGACCCCCATGGCTAATACACATCATCAGGGCCAATTATAGAATCTAATCCACCGTACATGACTCAACACTCGGCACAGACTGCGACTGGATTTCAGAGGACAAGTGAGGACAGTGGACAGACATAACCTCAGTTCAACCTCACAGTTCCTCCTCTCTCTTTGGTCAACAAAAGGAGGGAGACATTTTGAAAAACAAGGTCAATTCCTGTTGAAATGGGCCTCCAAAGCCTGACACAGAACATCAAAATTCCACATTTTCCACAGTTTCCAGATACAAACGTTTTGGATGCTATTCCGGCGTTATTTTATTTGTATCCCTTTTTTCCATTTCTTATCTGTCTCGTTCCATGAACAGAGTACATTTTTGGTCAAAGGAAACTATATGAATTTCACCAAATTTCTACATTATGTCCTAAAGAGCACAGGTTCAACTTCAACTTGACTATGGTAAGGGCCAATAACGTGCCATTAAAGTAATACGGTGGACCGTAGCAGGGTTGAGGCTTTCATCTAAAAATCAGCAATACATGCTGTTGTGACAGGGGGAATGGTAACCTTTTCCCCAGGCTCGAAATGCTGCCGCGTAGAGCCTGGTAACACTGTGCTACAAAGTGGGAGAGGAAGTGAGACTGCTCCAACTTTATTAGATGGGACTTTGAAAAATGGCGAAAATTGCCATTCAAAATGCCATGTTTTATTACACTGACCATATTCTTTTTGGAAAGCCCAATTGATTCTGAGTTTGGGCATTTAACGTTTATGTGTGAAAACAATTTCTGAGACGTGTATTTCAGACATTTCCGAAACCCACTTCCTTGTTTAGTACACTTGCGCTGTTCGCACTCTGAAGTCCACAATGTAGGGAGGAGGTTCTAAGGGTTGTGCTAGACGGTGATGGACTGAGAGATTAGCCAATTAAAACCAGCGGTTGTTTCAACTGCTCTTGCCATAGACTTCCAGTGAAGTCCCGTGCTGAATCTCTGTAAAACCAGACGGTTTGACATACAGTAGAGAGAGCCTGCTGGTGGATGGGATGAATGGAAGCCTGTTGTGTGCAACAGGGAGGGGCAATTGAATGATTGAATGCCAGCTTCTCAGTTGTTTTTCAATTGTTTAAAAAAATTCTAGTCTATCTATCTATGGGTAACAGGGTTGAAAATATTATGCTCGAACGCACTCAATTTTTCACCACAAAACACCAGAAAATGGACAAAATGAATAGAACCCTCTCACCTGCTTTTACACTATGATTTGACTGTTCATAGTTTATTTTGAAATAATAATTTTAAGAGGAATCGTTTCACCATATTAAAACAAGAGTTCAGTTCGCGTAACAGGGTTGACCTTGAAATGAGGGACAGACGTAAATGAATCACTAATCACATGAAATAAATAATCATCTTCAGATGTATAAAATGTTCCACGTGGTCTATATTAAAGGGCACTTCATGGAACATAACAAGATTTTTTTTTAAATGCAAAATGCACTCTATTCGTGGAACGCCCCCATCTTCTTGCATTTCCCGAAAGTCTATCATCCCACACGCACGTTCGCACCCAATCCCAAGCATGCACAGACATAGCATACCTGGTAGGGGTAGAGTGTGACTCCTCCTCCGTTGGTGCGAGACATGTACTGGTGAGCCTGCAGTGCTGCTGTACTCAGCACTGCTCCACTCCCAGCATTGTTCCCGTTACTACCGGGGCTGTTGGGCGGCTGGGCCGACGGGACACCGGTGGCCTTACTGGAGTGTGCCGGGGAGCCGTTCCTCCTCTCCATCCCGAGGCCCACTCCTAGGGAACTGGGCTTGGAACCTTGGCGGGGTTGCCCTCCCTGGTGCACCGGGGATGGAGCCGGCGATGAGGACGCCGGGGCCGGCGCAGAAGAGGCTGCATGGGTGGATGTTTGAACCACAGAAGTTGCACCTGGGCTGGGGTTGGAAGCAGCTTGGCTGGGGCTGGAGAAGGACGCAGTAGAGGATGTTGGAGGCATGGTAGGGTGGTGTGGGTTTGGACGGGGATGGGGGTAGGCTGCTGCGGCTGAAGGGAGGTAGGCCCAGTCCCATGGGGCTGTGGGGCCCTGTGGAGGGCCACTGTGGCTGGGCAGGGTGGGGGGCGAGCTGGGGGACAGGTCCCATTGGTCCATGGTCAGCACCATGTGGACTGCTTCCTGTTTCAGCTGGGTCAGGTGGGTGGAACACACATCACAGCGACTGTCACGCTCATTCCAGGCCCGCCCCGAGCTGTTGGGCACCTGAAGCTTGTCGTGGAGGAGCAGGGAGAAGGACGGATCCTGCAGAGAGAGAAAGAAAGAGCTGGTTAGTTAAATGATTTCAGTCATTTCAGTAATTCATATGGATTCCTATCACTACATCTAGACACTGCACAGGACTGTAGAGCTGAAAGACGCTGTGGTTGATTCTGATGCTAGTGTAAGTAAAGCAAACAATGCAGAAGCTTATATGCACATACACAGACACACACACACACATATTTGAGCACTTTGAAGCTCTCTGTTCAGAGGAATAAAACAGCCAACTGAACAAACAGAAACGTCTTTCTCCTGCCTGACTTTGTTTGCTTGTTTGGTTACGCAGAAGAAGAAAGACAAAGGCAAAACTCATTAACCAAGTTGATCAGAGAAAGATAGAAACTAGAGACAGAGAGAAAGAAATGGAGAGAATGGGAAAAAGGAGAGATAGAGGGGGGAGAGACAGATAGAAAGAGAGGGAGGGAAGGAGGGAGGTTTTCAGTGGCTGGCAGGCCTCAACAGTAGACTCCTAACCAAACGTACAGCCTGCAGACACACACAGACCTGACCACAGCAATAAATTAACAAAATGAACAAACAAAAACACACACATCATACATGCACGCACGCACGCACCCACACACACATACACCCACCCATTCTATTCTATTCCCTCAGCAATTAATGATATGCCTGATATAAATGAGCTGAGAACACTCCCTCTCTCTCCCTCCCTCTCTCTTCCTCTCTACTTCTCTTTCTCTCACTCTCTCTCTCTCTGCCTGACTCTCCCTCTCTCCATCTCTCTTTCTCCCCCCGCTCTCCCTTTCTCTCCCCCTCTCTCTCTCTCAGTCCTTATCCCTCCCCCTCTCTCTCCTCCTCTCTCTCCCCGTCTCTCTTTCTCTCCACCTCTCTCTCTCCCTATTCATAACATCAAACAGAATGATGACTGAGGGTGAAAAGGCATTCGTCCTCACTCGGACACTCTCCAACATATATAAAGCCTGCAGCCTGAGGCCAGCGAAATTCTCTAGCACACCGTCCACTATGACTCCAATATGTCTATCATTAGGGAATGTGTGTGTGTGTGTGTGTGTGTGTGTGTGTGTGCAACGGCGGGATTTGTGGGTTCGATTCCTATTGGAGCCACACATGCATGACTAAGTCGCTTTGGACAAAAACACACACACACACACACACACACACACACACACACACACACACACACACACAGGGCTCTCTGTCTGATCTTTTTATTTATAGACCAAATCAACACCACTAAACAGGGCCACACTAACACACACTCACACAGTTTCCTCCTTAACACAGCTCAATGTAATGGGAGCTGGAATGAGCTGTGACCAATTACCCTCTGTGACACACACATAAACAACCCAGCTCCTCTGGTCCTGCTCAGCTAAGGGTTGCCAGGGAGGGACGGAGAGTAGAACACACCTCCTTCCATAGAGCTCCCTCAGCTCTAAACCCTCCTTAAAACCCATCTGATGTGACCCAATAATGACGTCCTTCTTTACACTATTATTCCAGGATTGTTACAGCTGTTATCTCTACTACTTTTACATGTATACTACAACTAGTAATTACTACTACTACTATTATATAGGCACTATACTACTACTGTACTACTGTAATAGTCTGAAACATCTCAGACCCACTGTAGGATGTATGGAAGCTGTAGTACGTTCCTCATTAAACAATAATCCAATGAAGACACACACACACACACACACACACACACACACACGTCTCAGCCAGAGAGACTACCCTACCCTCTGACATTATAAACATTTCCTATATACCAAAACTAGCTCTTACGGACCATACATCTACTTAACAGGACAGCTTTTGAGTCAATGGGCAGTGTTTATGAAATGCTGTCTCAATAAATGAATGTGATTTATTGTCAACCAGAATGTCAGTCAGGTCATCACTAGTCACCACAGCCACACAAGTCAGAAGGCTGTTCGACCAATTAGTTCAGGGAGTTTGATGACCGGCTTGCAGGGTTAGATGAGACACGCAATTCTTTTATCTATTAATCCATCAATGATTTGGTTATTTGTTAGATACAGTAAAACCAACAGTAAAAATGCAAAGTGTTAACTGGATGTTTCATTCAAACGTATCATGATGTCTGCCTTTGACTCATAGCTATAACAGAGTTATTCCCATATCTGCATTGTTTTTTCAATCACATGTAGACAAACAAATTGACTTCTTGATTTTTTTTATTTATTACAATCCACAAGTAATACATACAGTTTCACAGAAATGTTCACAAATTGGCATTTTTTGGCTGATTTAACATGAAAACGTCAACCCTGTTACTTTATTTTGGCACCGAGGCACTTATTATAATCAGTTATTTATGTAACTTAATATAGCCTTGCAGTCCGCCTACAAAGGCATAGTCTTCAAGCTATGGCAAAACATTTCATCATAATAATAATACTTGATTGGACTTAAAATGCACTTTTCTAGACACCCAAAGCTCTTTACAGTGTAAGGGGAAACTCACCACCCTCACCCCACTCTATACAGGGGAAACTCACCACCCTCACCCCACTCTATACAGGGGAAACTCACCACTCTAACCCCACTCTATACAGGGGAAACTCACCACCCTCACCCCACTCTATACAGGGGAAACTCACCACTCTAACCCCACTCTATACAGGGGAAACTCACCACCCTCACCCCACTCTATACAGGGGAAACTCACCACCCTCACCCCACTCTATACAGGGGAAACTCACCACCCTCACCCCACTCTATACAGGGGAAACTCACCACCCTCACCCCACTCTATACAGGGGAAACTCACCACTCTAACCCCACTCTATACAGGGGAAACTCACCACCCTCACCCCACTCTATACAGGGGAAACTCACCACCCTCACCAAACTCTATACAGGGGAAACTCACCACCCTCACCCCACTCTATACAGGGGAAACTCACCACCCTCACCCCACTCTATACAGGGGAAACTCACCACCCTCACCCCACTCTATACAGGGGAAACTCACCACCCTAACCCCACTCTATACAGGGGAAACTCACCACCCTCAACCCACTCTATACAGGGGAAACTCGCCACCCTCACCCCACTCTATACAGGGGAAACTCACCACCCTAACCCCACTCTATACAGGGGAAACTCACCACCCTCACCCCACTCTATACAGGGGAAACTCACCACACTCACCCCACTCTATACAGGGGAAACTCACCACCCTAACTCCACTCTATACAGGGGAAACTCACCACCCTCCCCCACTCTATACAGGGGAAACTCACCACCCTCAACCCACTCTATACAGGGGAAACTCACCACCCTAACCCCACTCTATACAGGGGAAACTCACCACCCTCCCCCCACTCTATACAGGGGAAACTCACCACCCTCAACCCACTCTATACAGGGGAAACTCACCACCCTCAACCCACTCTATACAGGGGAAACTCACCACCCTCAACCCACTCTATACAGGGGAAACTCACCACCCTCACCCCACTCTATACAGGGGAAACTCACCACCCTAACCTCACTCTATACAGGGGAAACTCACCACCCTAACCCCACTCTATACAGGGAAACTCACCACCCTCCCCCCACTCTATACAGGGGAAACTCACCACCCTCAACCCACTCTATACAGGGGAAACTCACCACCCTCAACCCACTCTATACAGGGGAAACTCACCACCCTCAACCCACTCTATACAGGGGAAACTCACCACCCTCAACCCACTCTATACAGGGGAAACTCACCACCCTCACCCCACTCTATACAGGGGAAACTCACCACCCTCAGCCCACTCTATACAGGGGAAACTCACCACCCTCAACCCACTCTATACAGGGGAAACTCACCACACTCAACCCACTCTATACAGGGGAAACTCACCACCCTCAACCCACTCTATACAGGGGAAACTCACCACCCTAACCCCACTCTATACAGGGGAAACTCACCACCCTCAACCCACTCTATACAGGGGAAACTCACCACCCTCAACCCACTCTATACAGGGGAAACTCACCACCTTCAACCCACTCTATACAGGGGAAACTCACCACCCTCAACCCACTCTATACAGGGGAAACTCACCACCCTCACCCCACTATACAGGGGAAACTCACCACCCTCACCCCACTCTATACAGGGGAAACTCACCACCCTCAACCCACTCTATACAGGGGAAACTCACCACCCTCACCCCACTCTATACAGGGGAAACTCACCACCCTCAACCCACTCTATACAGGGGTAACTCACCACCCTCAACCCACTCTATACAGGGGAAACTCACCACCCTCAACCCACTCTATACAGGGGAAACTCGCCACCCTCACCCCACTCTATACAGGGGAAACTCACCACCCTAACCCCACTCTATACAGGGGAAACTCACCACCCTCACCCCACTCTATACAGGGGAAACTCACCACCCTCAACCCACTCTATACAGGGGAGCCTCACCACCCTCAACCCACTCTATACAGGGGAAACTCACCACCCCACTCTATACAGGGGAAACTCACCACCCTAACCTCACTCTATACAGGGGAAACTCACCACCCTAACCCCACTCTATACAGGGGAAACTCACCACCCTCCCCCCACTCTATACAGGGGAAACTCACCACCCTCAACCCACTCTATACAGGGGAAACTCACCACCCTCAACCCACTCTATACAGGGGAAACTCACCACCCTCAACCCACTCTATACAGGGGAAACTCACCACCCTCAACCCACTCTATACAGGGGAAACTCACCACCCTCACCCCACTCTATACAGGGGAAACTCACCACCCTCAGCCCACTCTATACAGGGGAAACTCACCACCCTCAACCCACTCTATACAGGGGAAACTCACCACACTCAACCCACTCTATACAGGGGAAACTCACCACCCTCAACCCACTCTATACAGGGGAAACTCACCACCCTAACCCCACTCTATACAGGGGAAACTCACCACCCTCAACCCACTCTATACAGGGGAAACTCACCACCCTCAACCCACTCTATACAGGGGAAACTCACCACCCTCAACCCACTCTATACAGGGGAAACTCACCACCCTCAACCCACTCTATACAGGGGAAACTCACCACCCTCACCCCACTATACAGGGGAAACTCACCACCCTCACCCCACTCTATACAGGGGAAACTCACCACCCTCAACCCACTCTATACAGGGGAAACTCACCACCCTCACCCCACTCTATACAGGGGAAACTCACCACCCTCAACCCACTCTATACAGGGGTAACTCACCACCCTCAACCCACTCTATACAGGGGAAACTCACCACCCTCAACCCACTCTATACAGGGGAAACTCACCACCCTCAACCCACTCTATACAGGGGAAACTCACCACCCTCAACCCACTCTATACAGGGGAAACTCACCACCCTCAACCCACTCTATACAGGGGAAACTCACCACCCTCAACCCACTCTATACAAGGGAAACTCACCACCCTCAACCCACTCTATACAGGGGAAACTCATTACCCTAACCCCACTCTATACAGGGGAAACTCACCACCCTCAACCCACTCTATACAGGGGAAACTCACCACCCTCAACCCACTCTATACAGGGGAAACTCACCACCCTCAACCCACTCCATACAGGGGAAACTCACCACCCTCAACCCACTCTATACAGGGGAAACTCGCCACCCTCAACCCACTCCATACAGGGGAAACTCACCACCCTCAACCCACTCTATACAGGGGAAACTCACAACCCTCAACCCACTCTATACAGGGGAAACTCGCCACCCTCAACCCACTCCATACAGGGGAAACTCACCACACTCAACCTTCTCTATACAGGGGAAGCTCACCACCCTAACCCCACTCTATACAGGGGAAACTCACCACCCTCAACCCACTCCATGCAGGGGAAACTCACCACCCTCAACCCACTCTATACAGGGGAAACTCACCACCCTCAACCCACTCTATACAGGGGAAACTCACCACCCTAACTCCACTCCATACAGGGGAAACTCACCACCCTAACCCCACTCTATACACGGGAAACTCACCACCCTCAACCCACTCCATACAGGGGAAACTCACCACCCTCAACCCACTCTATACATAGGAAACGCGCCACCCTCACCCCACTCTATACAGGGGAAACTCACCACCCTCAACCCACTCTATACAGGGGAAACTCACCACCCTCAACCCACTCTATACAGGGGAAACTCACCACCCTAACCCCACTCCATACAGGGGAAACTCACCACCCTAACCCCACTCTATACAGGGGAAACTCACCACCCTTAACCCACTCCATACAGGGGAAACTCACCACCCTCAACCCACTCTATACATAGGAAACGCGCCAGCCTCAGCCCACTCTATACAGGGGAAACTCACCACCCTCACCCCACTCTATACAGGGGAAACTCACCACCCTCAGCCCACTCTATACAGGGGAAACTCACCACCCTCACCCCACTCTATACAGGGGAAACTCACCACCCTCAACCCACTCTATACAGGGGAAACTCGCCACCCTCCTCCCACTCTATACAGGGGAAACTCACCACCCTCAACCCACTCTATACAGGGGAAACTCACCACCCTCAACCCACTCTATACAGGGGAAACTCACCACCCTCACCCCACTCTATACAGGGGAAACTCACCACCCTCAACCCACTCCATACAGGGGAAACTCACCACCCTCAACCCACTCCATACAGGGGAAACTCACCACCCTAACCCCACTCTATACATAGGAAACGCGCCAGCCTCACCATTCACTTACATACTCTTTATTTGTGTTTATTGTATTGTCCCATCCACCTCCTCTTTGTTTTACATTTGACATTTTTTCAGATTCTGTATTTTATTACCATTGTATTATTCATGCAGTTTCCTACACAGTATCACATGATATAAATACTGTTTGATATACACATGCAGTGAAAACAGAACAAATATAAGCAACACCAGTTGGGACACAAGTTTAAATTCTTAAAAGTTATTAAGGAACATTCCATTGTTAGTTAGTACTTCAACACTATTGCAATTAAACGAATGTCATGAAAGTGTATGGTATAAGTGACAGTGATTAGTTCTTTAAATTCTTGTTAATTTCAGCAGCATATTTCTCTGTGGCTTTTGTTTGTCAGTCTTTTTGCCCACAACTTGAAAGGGAACAACATTGAATGGGAGACTTTTCCTCTCCACACTGACTTGTTTTTCTGCCAAAGCCTGAGCATCTGTTGAAGGTCAACAATATGATATATCACTATTAGAATGAAAGGCTTGTAGGGACACTAACAATGTTTCTCTACCAAATAGAATAACTCTCCTGTGCTTGGAATGGAATCCCTTATCCTAGATAGCTAGATCATTTTAGATAAGAGTAGCAAAAGTTAGCTACTAGTTATCTAAAAAATGAAAAACAACTTATCATTTTGTCCAAACCTTTTCTCCTTTCTCAATGTTATGCATTTTTGTGACATTGCCAGTTCTTGTTACCGAACGTATCTAGATATTTGGTCCTCAAACTTGAACTCGAGATACACTATTTTGAAAATGAGGCGCTTCCCGCAAACCAGAATATGCTCATCACATTCCCTCATCTGATTGGTCGAGTGGGTGGGCCTTCTGACTTTGCAGCTGTGGTAACTAGTGATGACCCCATCAATCAGGGCTCTTTTGTTCAACTTCTGTTCACAACATCACTAAAACCAACCATGATAACTGACAGAGCAGATATTGTGCTCTGGAGTGTGTGAATGTATGTTTGTGTGTGTGGAGGGGGACATGGTTCCCTCCGTTCCTTGTCCACACCGATCCACTCCCCTCCTCCCCTATTCCCTTGCTCCTTCCATCCCTCCCGCTATCCCTCACTACCTCTCTCCTCAGTATAATGAGCTGTAGTCTAGCTGGGTTTTCATCCTGCAATTGGAAGCATTCAGACGCTACAAATCTCTTACCTCCCCAGCTCCACTCTAGGTATCAAAGCAAACAAACTCGCGCACACACACACCCACACCCCCACCCACACACACACACCCACACACACACACACACACACACAGCTCTCAATATATATATCAAAGTAAATAAACAACATTAATCCCCTCTGCGTCTCCCTTGTACTCTCCCCCATCTTTCAATCCCACCTTTATTAGCATAGAAATAGTGTGTGTGTGTGTGTGTGTGTGTGTGTGTGTGTGTGTGTGTGTGTGTGTGTGTGTGTGTGTGTGTGTGTGTGTGTGTGTGTGTGTGTGTGTGTGTGTGTGTGTGTGTGTGTGTGTGTGTGTGTGTGTGTGTGTGTGTGTGTGTGTGTGCGTGTGTGTGTGTGTGTGTGTGTTATTAAAACCCTTTCACAGAAGCTTGGCTGAGTCAATTACCATACCCATACAGAGGACGTCCCAGTGCACACCAAACACACAGACACACACACATAGGTCCCATTACACCAAACCCCTGGAGCTAGGGGTGAAGGGTCAGAAGTTACAAAGGAGCTACTGACAAGTCTCCAGAACTTTCTATACCGCATATTCTCCGGTGGGGTGGAACTGAAACGTATGATTCACAAACGTGTACAGGTACAAAGATCTGATGTTTCTGCATACTGAATGCGACAAAACTATTTTTAAGTCTAATGACATCATAATGCAGACAGTAAACCAAACAGAACAGGGCCCCAGGAGCATGCTAAATGGGCCACCAACTGGAATGCGTGGTATTGCAGCGTTCGTTCACGTTACATTTCACATTCCTGCAGGCACATTGCCTGGTGGCGTTTATTAATGTTTACATACTGTACCGTTTATTTTTTTTTAAATGTCACCAGAAGTATTTGTGTTGAGGATACAGTATTCCAGGCTATTCCGACTATGCCATATCCTGCGTCTTGTATGAAGCATGTTCAGACATTAAGTTTAACTGGCAATGGATAAATTGGTTAATATCTTCTCAATGGACTGACTGTTACGCTGTTTAAACAGAATGTATACCAGAAGGCTCCCGAACCTCTCTCAATCACACCTCTGTTACCATCTGTGCTGCTGAGACTGACCTGTGTGTTTGTGAGGGTGTGTGTGTGTATGTGCAACAAGATCTCACGAAAGTATGACATTTACTTCAGAATCTGACACGTGTACAGTGAGGGGAAAAAGTATTTGATCCCCTGCTGATTTTGTACGTTTGCCCACTGACAAAGAAATGATCCATCTATAATTTTAATGGTAGGTTTATTTGAACAGTGAGAGACAAAATAACAACAACAAAAATCCAGAAAAACGCATGTCAAAATGTTTATAAATTGATTTGCATTTTAATGAGGGAAATAAGTATTTGACCCCCTCTCAATCAGAAAGATTTCTGGCTCCCAGGTGCCTTTTATACAGGTAACGAGCTGAGATTAGGAGCACACTCTTAAAGGGAGTGCTCCTAATCTCAGTTTGTTACCTGTATAAAAGAAACCTGTCCACAGAAGCAATCAATCAATCAGATTCCAAACTCTCCACCATGGCCAAGACCAAAGAGCTCTCCAAGGATGTCAGGGACAAGATTGTAGACCTACACAAGGCTGGAATGGGCTACAAGACCATCGCCAAGCAGCTTGGTGAGAAGGTGACAACAGTTGGTGCGATTATTCACAAATGGAAGAAACACAAAAGAACTGTCAATCTCCCTCAGCCTGGGGCTCCATCCAAGATCTCACCTCGTGGAGTTGCAATGATCATGAGAAAGGTGAGGAATCAGCCCAGAACTACACGGGAGGATCTTGTCAATGATCCCAAGGCAGCTGAGACCATCGTCACCAAGAAAACAATTGGTAACACATTACGCCGTGAAGGACTGAAATCCTGCAGCGCCTGCAAGGTCCCCCTGCTCAAGAAAGCACATACATGCCCGTCTGAAGTTTGCCAATGAACATCTGAATGATTCAGAGGACAACTGGGTGAAAGTGTTGTGGTCAGATGAGACCAAAATGGAGCTCTTTGGCATCAACTCAACTCGCCGTGTTTGGAGGAGGAGGAATGCTGCCTATAAACACCATCCCCACCGTCAAACATGGAGGTGGAAACATTATGTTTTGGGGGTGTTTTTCTGCTAAGGGGACAGGACAACTTCACCGCATCAAAGGGACGATGGACGGGGCCATGTGCCGTCAAATCTTGGGTGAGAACCTCCTTCCCTCAGCCAGGGCTTTGAAAATGGGTCGTGGATGGGTATTCCAGCATGACAATGACCCAAAACACTTGGCCAAGGCAACAAAGGAGTGGCTCAAGAAGAAGCACATTAAGGTCCTGGAGTGGCCTAGCCAGTCTCCAGACCTTAATCCCATAGAAAATCTGTGGAGGGAGCTGAAGGTTTGAGTTGCCAAACGTCAGCCTCGAAACCTGAATGACTTGGAGAAGATCTGCAAAGAGGAGTGGGACAAAATCCCTCCTGACATGTGTGCAAACCTGGTGGCCAACTACAAGAAACGTCTGACCTCTGTGATTGCCAACAAGGGTTTTGCCACCAAGTACTAAGTCATGTTTTGCAGATGGGTCAAATACTTATTTCCCTCATTAAAATGTAAGTCAATTTATAACATTTTTGACATGCGTTTTTCTGGATTTTTGTTGTTGTTATTTTGTCTCTCACTGTTCAAATAAACCTACCATTAAAATTATAGACTGATCATTTCTTTGTCAGTGGGCAAACGTACAAAATCAGCAGGGGATGAAATACTTTTTTCCCTCACTGTACAAAGGAGGATAAATATTGATTTTTAACGGGGATAAACTTAGATTTTTTTACAGTTCCTTTTAGGCATTAATTCTGAACGGTTAAGGTAAGGGATAAGGATAGGCTTAAAACATAAATATGTGTCCTAGCACAGGGATTTAACCCAAGAGACTTGGAACCAGTGCGAGCGGCATACTGGGATTGAACCCGCGATCCTTGGAACCGGAGCGCGCGGCTTACATCCATCCGTCATCCCCGTCCACAACGCCCTAGCAAGCCGCGAGCCTACTTGATGGTAACAGGGCTCACCGTTGCCCCTAGTGGTCGGTATTGAAGCCGATTGCCGATGCCCTGGGAACCTGGACGGAGGTCGAATATCGCCTTCGATTTGGTGTTACTTGGCTGATGTGAGTGAGTGAGTGAGTGAGTGAGAGTTTGTGTGTGTGTTTGTGTTTGTCCATGAATTTGCAATTAGACCACAGACAGGCCCACAAAGCAGCCCTTCATACCAACACAGAACACACACACACCATCATGTTCTGAAAGACCACCCCGCGATCCTGAAACCGAGCATTAGCCTACGTCAACAAATCAGACCCACAACAGCGAGAGGACACACACATCGACTGTCAGTTGAGGGATTGTGTGTGTGAGGGAAGGAATGAGGTTTAGGTGGGTACCCTGGTCCTACATATACAACAATGCCTTCCCATATGGACAGAATGACAGACAGACAAACATTCAAACAAAAGACACATGTTCATTTGTGGCTGACATGACCCAGTACACAAACACACCCTCCCCCCGCCAAGCTAAATGAACTACGTTTGCTTCGGCTTGTTCTTTCAACTCTGTCAGTGTTCTCTTTCCCTCTCTGTCCACCCTTTCGATGTTCTCTCTCTCTCTCCAGCATTACCTCTCTACACTGCAAAGGAAAAGAAAACCAAGCAAAACGAATACGCTCCTGCTGACTAACAACCCTTGTTAGAGAGTTTTATGTCCAAGAGAACGAGAGGGGAGGAGAGGAAAGAGAGGGGACAGAAAGGGAGAGAGAGAGAGAGAGAGAGAGAGAGAGAGAGAGAGCGAGAGCGAGAGTAGGAGACAGAAAAGCGAGAGTAGGACAGGGGGAGAGGGCGAGAGAGCGAGAGAGAGAGAGAGAGAGAGAGAGAGAGTGAGAGAGACAGAGAGAGAGAGAGAGAGAGAGAGAGAGAGAGAGAGAGAGAGAGAAGGAGACAGAAAAGCGAGAGTAGGACAGGGGAGAGGGCGAGAGAGAGAGAGAGAGAGAGAGAGAGAGAGAGAGAGCGAGAGAGAGAGAGAGAGAGAGAGAGAGAGAGAGAGAAGGAGACAGAAAAGCGAGAGTAGGACAGGGGGAAAGGGCGAGAGGGTGGAGGAGGACATCTTGCCAACAGGTAATATACCCCGTTCAGCCTGTAAACCAGTTACACAGACACACACACACAAACCAGCACACACACCAGAAAATCAGCCAAGAGAACAATAAAGGCAACATGGTGCCCAGTGTCTGAGATGAGGACCTCGTTGTTCTAAATTAGCTGAGGTTGGGGAGGCTGCCAAAACGCCCGAACAAAAAGAAAACAGCGAAGCTAGAGCAGGATTTTTTTCAGATCGGAATGATGAATGTGGGTGTGTGTGTGTGCGTGTGTGTGTGCGTGTGTGCTTGTACGTGTGTGTGAAAGCAGATACTGTAGATAGACCCACACAAGAAGTGTATACTAAATCACAGCACAGCCTTTCACTCCGTATTACCTCGGCTTATAGCCCACTCCCACAGCCACTTTGAGTTTGACTTTGAGTTTATTTTATTTTTACAAGGGACAGTGCACATTAATCAACGTTTCAGTAAAAGTGGCGGTTTGTTTTAGCCAGCCGGCTAATTTTCAACCGCAGTCCCTGGCAGGTTATTAAAAACAATTACAATATACAATATAACAATAATACAATAGCAACATAGGACAAGCAAGACATAGCATACAGACAGAGCAACATAGGACAAGCAAGACATAGCATACAGACAGAGCAACATAGGACAAGCAAGACGTAGCATACAGACAGAGCAACATAGGACAAGCAAGACGTAGCATACAGACAGAGCAACATAGGACAAGCAAGACGTAGCATACAGACAGAGCAACATAGGACAAGCAAGACGTAGCATACAGACAGAGCAACATAGGACAAGCAAGACGTAGCATACAGACAGAGCAACATAGGACAAGCAAGACGTAGCATACAGACAGAGCAACATAGGACAAGCAAGACATAGCATACAGACAGAGCAACATAGGACAAGCAAGACATAGCATACAGACAGAGCAACATAGGACAAGCAAGACGTAGCATACAGACAGAGCAACATAGGACAAGCAAGACATAGCATACAGACAGAGCAACATAGGACAAGCAAGACATAGCATACAGACAGAGCAACATAGGACAAGCAAGACGTAGCATACAGACAGAGCAACATAGGACAAGCAAGACGTAGCATACAGACAGAGCAACATAGGACAAGCAAGACGTAGCATACAGACAGAGCAACATAGGACAAGCAAGACGTAGCATACAGACAGAGCAACATAGGACAAGCAAGACGTAGCATACAGACAGAGCAACATAGAACAGAAAGCAGCAAGACAAAATTCATAAAAGCAACAAAGTGTTTCCACACCTCACAAGCTACAGACAACAGACACTCTAATAACAACACCTTTGAGGACTTGGACACCCTCATTCTCTCCACACTCTTTCCCCAATCATCTCTTCCTTTCTCGGTCCTCAGCCATAGCCCGTTAATGATGAGTGTATTAGACAGAGGTGATAAATGTATGAGATAATTCCATCTGAAGTTTTTGTCTCAGTTCATCTCGCTGTCTGATGCAGAGTCCACTCATATCTGTGTGTCTGACTGAACAACCAGGCATGCCAGTGACAACGCTTTGCAACAGTCTGTGTGTGTGTGTGTGGGTGGGGGGGGGGGGGGGGGGGGGGGGGGGGGGGGGGGGTGGGGGGGGGGGGTTGTGTGTGTTATCACTGCTGTATGTCCAACATGCCTCAGGACACTGACTAGCCGACACACAGACTCTATGGAGAGAAACATTTGTTTATAAATAGGCCAGTCGCAGCAGACAGAACAGTCTCTCCTCGTCCCCTCTGCTACAGTCATACAGACTTACTGTAGCTACACACAGCCTGTGACTGAAAGGGGACTCCATTCCCTACGTAGCACACTACTTTTGACCCAACAAGCTCTCACAGTCTGAATGCAGAATTAGACGTTCATCAGCGTTTCTCCAATCAAAACACCCAATCTTCTGATTCAGAGTCATGGGATTACGAGTTGCTCCAAATGTCAGAATTTAGGTTAAGTGTTAAGGTTTTGGAAAGGGTTAAAAGATGACGTTCTCTGAATGGTTTCGGAGCACCAACTTAATCACTTTGAAATCTGACATTTGAAACAACTGAAATTAGTTTGAGCAACAAGCCCGAAAGTCTAATTGTGATGTGAAACTGTGAGAGCTTGTTGGATGAAACAGGACAAGCTCACGCTTTTTATTTGTCTCTGTGTGTGTGTGTCAGGTAAATGGCCTGCTCTAGCTGGAGAGTCAGAGAATGGTCTTGAAGCCAAGACAGTGATGACCACAGAACACAGACAGACAGCACACACGCACACACACTAATCTCTCCTATGTGCTAAACTCAGCCTCTCTGTCTCTATCTTTTGGAGATCTGCCATAAAAGCACCCTTGGCCGACATTGCTATGACCCCTCCCTCTCTCCTGCCCCCTCCTTCCATTCTCTCTCTCTCTCTCTCTCTCTCTCTCTCTCTCTCTCTCTCTCTCTCTCTCTCTCTCTCTCTGCCTCTCTCTCTCTCTCTGCCTCTCTCTCCTACCTCCCTCTCTCTCTCTCCTACCTCCCCCTCTCCTCTCTCGCCCCTCCTCCCCCCTCAGACTGGAAATAGGAAATTAGAGCTCGGAGAAAAGCAACGAGAGAGGAAGGAGGGAAGGGGAAGGAGGAGAGGATGGGAGAGGGGGGTGAGACAGGAAATGGAGCAAGTCTTACCCAGAATGCCGAGGGTTTATCGGCGTGTAATAAGTTCCAGATGGCTGCACACGGAAGGTGAGGCTGAAAAACCCCCTCTCTCTCATGCTTTTCCTTCCTCTCTCTCTCTCCCCCTTTTTCATCTCTCTCCTCCATTTTCCCCTTTCTCCCTCACTCTCATTTAGTTTTTACTCTACCCTTACCTTACTGTCTGTCTCTTTCGCTTTCACATGAACACAAAGGCATCTTCCAAAGACAAACTCACACACACAAACACACATACAGTCTTGTACAACTAACCTTGTGGGGACACATAATTCTATTCTATTCTATTTTTCCCTAACCCCTAACCCTAAACCTTAACCCTAAAACTAACCCAAGCTCCTAAACCTAACCCTAAACCTAATTCTAACCCTAACACCTACATGCCATTGCATGTTAAAAAAAAGCACACACACACACACACACACACACACAGGTGCATTCTCAGCAGGTCTGAGATCAGTTTATTGGTGCAGAAGAGAAGGATCCGGTCTATAGCACCTGCTCTGAGCACACGCGCACACAAGCGCACACACACACACACAGTAGGCGAGGTTAGCTGAAGAGTTAGTGAGACACAGAGACCCAGTGTTCACTGTAAGAGAATTAGCTACGTAAACACTCACTCCTGTACATCTACTTATTTCCACTGAGTAGTGCATGTGTTTCTGTGTGTGTTTCTGTGTGTGTTTGTTTGTGTTTCTGTGTTTGTTTGTGTTTCTGTGTGTGTTTGTGTTTCTGTGTGTGTTTCTGTGTGTGTTTGTGTTTCTGTGTGTGTTTCTGTGTGTGTTTGTTTGTGTTTCTGTGTGTGTTTGTTTGTGTTTCTGTGTGTGTTTGTTTGTGTTTCTGTGTGTTTGTTTGTGTTTCTGTGTGTGTTTGTTTGTGTTTCTGTGTGTGTTTGTTTGTGTTTCTGTGTGTGTTGTTTGTGTTTCTGTGTGTGTTTGTGTTTGTTTGTGTTTCTGTGTGTGTTTGTTTGTGTTTCTGTGTGTGTTTGTTTGTGTTTCTGTGTGTTTCTGTTTGTGCTTCTGTGTGTTTGTTTGTGCTTCTGTGCGTGTTTGTTTGTGTTTCTGTGTGTGTTTGTTTGTGTTTCTGTGTGTGTTTGTTTGTGTTTCTGTGTGTGTTTGTTTGTGTTTCTGTGTGTGTTTGTTTGTGTTTCTGTGTGTGTTTGTTTGTGTTTCTGTTTGTGATTGTTTGTGTTTCTGTTTGTTTGTTTGTGTTTCTGTGAGTGTTTGTTTGTGTTTCTGTGTGTTTTTGTTTGTGTTTCTGTGTGTTTGTTTGTGTGTTTCTGTGTGTTTGTTTGTGTTTCTGTGTGTGTTTGTTTGTGTTTCTGTATGTGTTTGTTTGTGTTTCTGTGTGTGTTTGTTTGTGTTTCTGTGTGTGTTTCTGTGTGTTTCTGTGTGCGTTTCTGTGTGTGTTTGTTTGTGTTTCTGTGTGTGTTTGTTTGTGTTTCTGTGTGTGTTTCTTTGTGTTTCTTTGTGTTTCTGTGTGTGTTTCTTTGTGTTTCTGTGTGTGTTTCTTTGTGTTTCTGTGTGTTTCTGTTTGTGTTTCTGTGTGTTTGTTTGTGTTTCTGTGCGTGTTTGTTTGTGTTTCTGTGTGTGTTTCTGTGTGTTTCTGTGTGTGTTTCTGTGTGTGTTTGTTTGTGTTTCTGTGTGTGTTTGTTTGTGTTTCTGTGTGTGTTTGTTTGTGTTTCTGTGTGTGTTTGTTTGTGTTTCTGTGTGTGTTTGTTTGTGTGTTTCTGTGTGTGTTTGTTTGTGTGTTTCTGTGTGTGTTTGTTTGTGTGTTTCTGTGTGTGTGTTTCTGTGTCTGTGTGTTTGTGTTTCTGTGTGTGTTTGTTTGTGTTTCTGCGGGAGCCCGTAGCGAATGAATGGAATCGAATGTTCGCTTTTCGAATCGAAAGCCTGTTTTGACTAGAGTGATGCTTAGAATTCCATTTTGCCTAAACAGCACAAAGAAATGTATCCCTTTTGATTTGACCACTCCAATCTGTTCGTCGGACGAAGCTGGGAAAAAAACAACTTGTGTAGAAAGTAAACATCCGCATCTCGATGGTGTCAACTGTGCTTATGTCCTCGTAATGAGAAAGTAGGGGAACAATGAAAACTACGGACTATTTCTGATCTAGTGAACGATGACAAGCGAGCTCGCTGCCCAGACTTACACAATTACAAAGAGGAGATTCTCCTGATTAAAATGGCGACCGACTTGAAAAAAAATCTAAATATCCACATTGTGAGATATTTGTCGAACTAGACCGGTGTGCCTCTCCACAGGAAAACAATGGGGGGAGCTCAGTGTTCCAAGGGCAAATAGTATTTTGGGGCTAGCATTTGATGACAACCGAGCTCGCTGCCCAGACTTACATAATTAGAAAGAGGAGATTCTTATGATTAAAATGGAGTCCGACTTGAAAAAATCCAAATGTACACATTGTGAGATATTTGGCAAAATAGACAGACGCCTATATTTCCCCTATCGGAATCAATAGGACAACCTCAGAGTTCCATGAGTCATGTTTTTTTTTGTTCACACTTTAACTATAAACAATGTGAGCAGGTGTCATTGCCAACAATAGCGAAGCAGGCATTGTGACGTAAAGCAAAAAGCTGGGAATAGAACGTTCGGAAGGCGAGTTGGTGCCGCCGTGCTCAATAGAACTAATATGAGCTGGCAGGTTGAAGAATGACCTAAAAATGACCTAAAATAAGGCCTGTTTTTCATGATTACTTCAAAACGATGGCCAGCAGCTGGGAAATATGGTCATATTATGAAACTGGGAAACACGGCGGAAGCAATGAACTAGCTTTTATCAGAAAAAAGCATTGTTAAAAATGTCATGTGTCCAGCCTACTTGTGGGGACTAACAAAATGTCCCAAATTGGTCAAGTTTTGGTCGTTTACTATTCTTGTGGGGACTTCCGGTCCACACACAAACAGATATAGGAGCAAGGAGCAGTAACCAGTAAACAGAATAAATAATGCAGTTTTTGAAACTGGCCTTGGATAACGTGTCATCTGTAAATTGTTAATTTTTCTCACTTGATGTGTTTTATTTCTGTGAGGGAAATGTGCTAACTGTAAATCTCATTGCTGGCCTAATTCATTCCCATGTCCTCACAAACACTATGACATCAGGGTTACACTAACGTTATTCATACAGCTGGAACCCCCTCTGTAACTGATGGATGGCTCTCAACTTACAGTGTGTGTGTGGTATGGGTTAGATGGATGGGGCCCCATGGTGGGGGGGGGGCTACTCCACAAATGGGGGGAGAGGGAGACCATTAAAGGGGGGAGAGATGTAGATATGGGGAGGGAGATCAGGGGGTGAGAGAAGGGGGTAATAATAGCAGGGGGTGATATCGAGGCATTGTAAAAAAGAAGAGGAGGAAAGAGAGGAGAAAGAATAGAGATGTAATGGAGAGAATGCTGTGACTTTATGTTGCTAACAGTTCCACGTCCTCTGGCGCATGAAGGAGAATGATGATGGACTGTGTGTGTGTGTGTGTGTGTGTGTGTGTGTGTGTGTGTGTGTGTGTGTGTGTGTGTGTGTGTGTGTGTGTGTGTGTGTGTGTGTGTGTGTGTGTGTAATGATGCAGTCTGGTGTGTTACAGTTGAGAGAACAGTGGGGGAAGGTCAACAAAACAGAGGTTATAAACAACATCAAAAACACTGCTATCATTTACCCCGCCATAGATCTCACACACACACACACACGCACGCACGTACAGCTAGGCAGAGACCAGTGCTGTGATGAACAGTAGTGTGTGTCTGTTATACCTCCACGGTGATGTCTACTCAGTGAGATGGATGCTGCCACAGCAGACACCATCTCTCAATCTCACACACTCCGCGCTCAGTCAGCGTGAGCTGGCCCCTAGCATTCCTGTCTATAGGACATTGACTTCAGATCCACACACACACACACACACACACACGCACGATTATAACACAGGGACAAGGTACTTCTGAGTGATGATTGTTTACATATTACAGCATACCAATGAATAATTGGTGTTTTATATCACTTGCATTTCTAGATACTAGATACCTAGTTTCCAAACAGGGCAAAACAGACCAAAAGGTTAAATGCTCAACCATTAAAGGTTTAAGACTTGCTGCTTCTCCAATCTGTGCACTATGCATTTTAAATGAAGAGGGAATATAACCACACAGTTAAATTGGTACAATATTTTCACTAAACAGAAACACACAGAAAGACAAACAAACACACACAGAAACACAAACAAACACACACAGAAACACAAACAAACACACACAGAAACACACACAGAAACACAAACAGAAACACACAGAAACACACACAGAAACACACAGAAAAATAAACAAACACACACAGAAACACACAGAAACACAAACAAACACAAACAGAAACACAAACAAACACACACAGAAACACAAACAAACACACACAGAAACATAAACAAACACACAGAAACACAGAAACAAACACACACAGAAACACAAACAAACACACACAGAAACACACAAACAAACACACACAGAAACACACAAACAAACACACACAGAAACACAAACACACACAGAAACACAAACAAACACACACAGAAACACACACAGAAACACAAAGAAACACAAACACACAAAGAAACACACACAGAAACACACACAGAAACACAAACAAACACACACAGAAACACACACAGAAACACACAGAAACACACAGAAACACACAGAAACACAAAGAAACACACAGAAACACACAGAAACACACAGAAACACACAGAAACACACAGAAACACATGCACTACTCAGTGGAAATATGTAGATGTTCAGGAGTGAGTGTTTACGTAGCTAATTCTCTTACAGTGAACACTGGGTCTCTGTGTCTCACTAACTCTTCAGCTAACCTCGCCTACTGTGTGTGTGTGTGTGTGTGTGTGTGTGTGTGTGTGTGTGTGTGTGTGTGTGTGTGTGTGTGTGTGTGTGTGTGTGTGTGTGTGTGTGTGTGTGTGTGTGTGTGTGTGTGTGTGTGTGTGTTATTTAAGGCCAAAATACCACCTGGTTAGCGTATGCAGTGGGGCTTTTACTACATCCCATTGCATGTTAAGAAAGTACACACACACACACACACACACACACACACACACACACACACACACACACACACACACACACACACACACACACACACACACACACACACACACATCCATCCATCCCATTCAGTGGTTGTGTAAGAAAGTGAGGCCAGTTATGAGAGCTGGAGGTTTATGGAGCATGCTGTTACAACTCTGTTCATACTGGCATAGAGTTTCAGCTTTTCAAGTTCTTATGTCACGCGCACAAAATAGTGAGACCCAACAATACAATACCAGAAGAAGAAAAAAACACACGAGAAATAAGAACACAATAAGTACAGAGTTTCAATACCATATTTACAATGAGCAGGGATACTGGAGTGATGGAGGTAGATGTGTATAGGAGGAAGGTGACAGGGACACTGGAGTGATGGAGGTAGATACAGTGCCTTGCGAAAGTATTCGGCCCCCTTGAACTTTGCGACCTTTTGCCACATTTCAGGCTTCAAACATAAAGATATAAAACTGTATTTTTTTGTGAAGAATCAACAACAAGTGGGACACAATCATGAAGTGGAACGACATTTATTGGATATTTCAAACTTTTTTAACAAATCAAAAACTGAAAAATTGGGCGTGCAAAATTATTCAGCCCCCTTAAGTTAATACTTTGTAGCGCCACCTTTTGCTGCGATTACAGCTGTAAGTCGCTTGGGGTATGTCTCTATCAGTTTAGCACATCGAGAGACTGAAATTTTTTCCCATTCCTCCTTGCAAAACAGCTCGAGCTCAGTGAGGTTGGATGGAGAGCATTTGTGAACAGCAGTTTTCAGTTCTTTCCACAGATTCTCGATTGGATTCAGGTCTGGACTTTGACTTGGCCATTCTAACACCTGGATATGTTTATTTTTGAACCATTCCATTGTAGATTTTGCTTAATGTTTTGGATCATTGTCTTGTTGGAAGACAAATCTCCGTCCCAGTCTCAGGTCTTTTGCAGACTCCATCAGGTTTTCTTCCAGAATGGTCCTGTATTTGGCTCCATCCATCTTCCCATCAATTTTAACCATCTTCCCTGTCCCTCCTGAAGAAAAGCACGCCCAAACCATGATGCTGTCACCACCATGTTTGACAGTGGGGATGGTGTGTTCAGCTGTGTTGCTTTTACGCCAAACATAACGTTTTGCATTGTTGCCAAAAAGTTCAATTTTGGTTTCATCTGACCAGAGCACCTTCTTCCACATGTTTGGTGTGTCTCCCAGGTGGCTTGTGGCAAACTTTAAACAACACTTTTGATGGATATCTTTAAGAAATGGCTTTCTTCTTGCCACTCTTCCATAAAGGCCAGATTTGTGCAATATACGACTGATTGTTGTCCTATGGACAGAGTCTCCCACCTCAGCTGTAGATCTCTGCAGTTCATTCAGAGTGATCATGGGCCTCTTGGCTGCATCTCTGATCAGTCTTCTTCTTGTATGAGCTGAAAGTTTAGAGGGACGGCCAGGTCTTGGTAGATTTGCAGTGGTCTGATACTCCTTCCATTTCAATATTATCGCTTGCACAGTGCTCCTTGGGATGTTTAAAGCTTGGGAAATCTTTTTGTATCCAAATCCGGCTTTAAACTTCTTCACAACAGTATCTCGGACCTGCCTGGTGTGTTCCTTGTTCTTCATGATGCTCTCTGCGCTTTTAACGGACCTCTGAGACTATCACAGTGCAGGTGCATTCATAGGGAGACTTGATTACACACAGGTGGATTGTATTTATCATCATTAGTCATTTAGGTCAACATTGGATCATTCAGAGATCCTCACTGAACTTTTGGAGAGAGTTTGCTGCACTGAAAGTAAAGGGGCTGAATAATTTTGCACGCCCAATTTTTCAGTTTTTGATTTGTTAAAAAAGTTCTAAATATCCAATAAATGTCGTTCCACTTCATGATTGTGTCCCACTTGTTGTTGATTCTTCACAAAAAAATACAGTTTTATATCTTTATGTTTGAAGCCTGAAATGTGGCAAAAGGTCGCAAAGTTCAAGGGGGCCGAATACTTTCGCAAGGCACTGTATGTATAGGGGTAAGGTGACTAGGATACTGGAGTGATGGAGGTAGATATGTATAGGGGGAAGGTGACAGGGACATTTGAGTGATGGAGGTAGATATGTATAGGGGTAAGGTGACAGGGATACAGGAGTGATGGAGGTAGATATGTATAGGGGGAAGGTGACAGGGATACTGGAGTGATGGAGGTAGATATGTATAAGGTGACAGGGTTACTGGAGTGATGGAGGTAGATATGTATAGGGGTAAGGTGACGAGGCAACAGGATGTAAGATAAACAGAGTAGCAGCAGCTTGTATGTGAGCGGTGTGTGTGTGTGTAGAGTCCGTATAAATGAATGAAGGAATTACATTTGATTTCTGTGTCCAATCGCCAGTAGGCAACCCATCCCATTGACACATGAACAAACATTACAATAATTCACTGTGATAATTCTTCTTCAGGTGTTCTCTGCAGTGCACATCACATAAAGAGTGAAAACATTTAAGGTATAAATCAATACATAATAGTAAATAAGGTTATCCAAACAATAATTATATCCCTAGAGCAGTAAAAAAAATATACATACATGTACATACTGTATACAGACATACATACATACATAGACACTGTAAATATACACATACATTCATACATATATACAAACATACATGCATAACATACACGGATAAATAAATACAGAATAATTAAACAGAAGGTATTTGAACCTAGTCTGGCACAAAGAGAATATTCATGTGGGAGAAAAGCCTATACACAATCTAGACACACACGTGCCCTTAAACTCATAGAAGCTAAATATTTGTATAATTTCATTATAGGTAGCCCTTCTTATTTTATTCCAGGCTTTATCTAAATATTCTGCATACGGAAATACACAATGGACAAAAAATAATTACAATGTATCCTCATCACTCAGCCACATAATGTCAGGGTATATCTGGTGGTCTGTCTCCTCATCACTCAGTCACATAATGCCAGGGTATATCTGGTGGTCTGTCTCCTCATCACTCAGTCACATAATGTCAGGGTATATCTGGTGGTCTGTCTCCTCATCACTCAGTCACATAATGCCAGGGTATATCTGGTGGTCTGTCTCCTCATCACTCAGCCACATAATGCCAGGGTATATCTGGTGGTCTGTCTCCTCATCACTCAGTCACATAATGCCAGGGTATATCTGGTGGTCTGTCTCCTCATCACTCAGTCACATAATGCCAGGGTATATCTGGTGGTCTGTCTCCTCATCACTCAGTCACATAATGCCAGGGTATATCTGGTGGTCTGTCTCCTCATCACTCAGCCACATAATGTCAGGGTATATCTGGTAGTCTGTCTCTTCATCACTCAGCCACATAATGTCAGGGTATATCTGGTGGTCTGTCTCCTCATCACTCAGTCACATAATGCCAGGGTATATCTGGTGGTCTGTCTCCTCATCACTCAGCCACATAATGCCAGGGTATATCTGGTGGTCTGTCTCCTCATCACTCAGCCACATAATGCCAGGGTATATCTGGTGGTCTGTCTCCTCATCACTCAGTCACATAATGCCAGGGTATATCTGGTGGTCTGTCTCCTCATCACTCAGTCACATAATGCCAGGGTATATCTGGTGGTCTGTCTCCTCATCACTCAGCCACATAATGCCAGGGTATATCTGGTGGTCTGTCTCCTCATCACTCAGCCACATAATGCCAGGGTATATCTGGTGGTCTGTCTCCTCATCACTCAGCCACATAATGCCAGGGTATATCTGGTGGTCTGTCTCCTCATCACTCAGCCACATAATGCCAGGGTATATCTGGTGGTCTGTCTCCTCATCACTCAGCCACATAATGCCAGGGTATATCTGGTGGTCTGTCTCCTCATCACTCAGCCACATAATGCCAGGGTATATCTGGTGGTCTGTCTCCTCATCACTCAGCCACATAATGCCAGGGTATATCTGGTGTGCTTTCTGGAATAAGAGCAAGCGTATATTGTGGTAGAAAAGACAATAGAGGATAGAATGAGTGTCATTCGCTTATTTCTTCGAGGTCACAATAGTTACATAGTGTTTCCTCTTCCATTTCACCACGATTCCGACCGGTTTCAATACACAGAGGCAATATCCCTAATCTGACCTGTTTCAATACACAGAGGCAATATCCCTGATCTGACCTGTTTCAATACGCAGAGGCAATATCCCTGATCTGACCTGTTTCAATACGCAGAGGCAATATCCCTGATCTTACCTGTTTCAATATGCAGAGGCAATATCCCTGATCTGACCTGTTTCAATACGCAGAGGCAATATCCCTGATCTGACCTGTTTCAATACGCAGAGGCAATATCCCTGATCTTTCTTGTTTCAATACGCAGAGGCAATATCCCTGATCTTACCTGTTTCAATACACAGAGGCAATATCCCTGATCTGACCTGTTTCAATACGCAGAGGCAATATCCCTGATCTGACCTGTTTCAATACGCAGAGGCAATATCCCTGATCTTTCTTGTTTCAATACGCAGAGGCAATATCCCTGATCTTTCTTGTTTCAATACGCAGAGGCAATATCCCTGATCTGACCTGTTTCAATACACAGAGGCAATATCCCTGATCTTACCTGTTTCAATACGCAGAGGCAATATCCCTGATCTTACCTGTTTCAATACGCAGAGGCAATATCCCTGATCTTACCTGTTTCAATACACAGAGGCAATATCCCTGATCTGACCGGTTTCAATACACAGAGGCAATATCCCTGATCTGACCTGTTTCAATACGTGGAGACAAAATCCCTGATCTGACCTGTTTCAATACACAGAGGCAATATCCCTGATCTGACCTGTTTCAATAAGCAGAGGCAATATCCCTGATCTTACCTGTTTCAATATGCAGAGGCAATATCCCTGATCTTTCCTGTTTCAATACGCAGAGGCAATATCCCTGATCTGACCTGTTTCAATACGCAGAGGCAATATCCCTGATCTGACCTGTTTCAATACACAGAGGCAATATCCCTGATCTTACCTGTTTCAATATGCAGAGGCAATATCCCTGATCTTACCTGTTTCAATACGCAGAGGCAATATCCATGATCTTAGCTTTGCATATAGCGATCTATTGCTTTTAGGTAGGTTATACATAATATACAGTAGGAGTCAAAAGTTTGGGCACGCCTACTGATTCCAGGGTTTTTCTTTATTTGTACTATTTTCTATATTGTAGAATAATAATGAAGACATCAAAACTATGAATTAACACATATGGAATCATGTAGTAAGCAAAAAAGTGTTAAACAAATCAAAATATATTTTAGAATTTAAATTCTTCAAAGTTGCCACCCTTCGCCTTGATGACAGCTTTGCACACTCTTGGCATTCTCTCAACCAGCTTCATGAGGTAGTCACCTGGAATGCATTTAAGTTAACAGCTGTGCCTTTATTTCTTCCCTTCTTAATGCGTTTGAGCCAATCAGTTGTGTTGTGACAAGGTAGGGGTGGTATAAAGAAGATGTATTTCGTAAAAGACCATGTCCATATTATGGCAAGAACAGCTCAAATAAGCAAAGAGAAACGACAGTCCATCATTACTTTAAGACATGAAGGTCAGTCAATGTAGAACATTTCAATAACTTTAAATGTTTTTCAAGTGCAGTTGCAAAAACCATCAAGTGCTATGATGAAACTGGCTCTCGTGAGGATCGCCACAGGAAAGGAAGACACAGAGTTCCCTCTGCTGCAGAGGATAAGTTCATTAGAGTTAACTTCACCTCAGATTGCAGCCCACATAAATGCTTCACAGAGTTTAAGTAACAGATACATCTCAACATCAACTGTTCAGAGGGGACTGCATGAATCGGTCCTTCGTGCTCGAATTGCTGCGTTCAACTACTCGGCATCTGCCCGTAAGGCCCTACCGAGGGTAGTGTGTACGGCCCAGTACATCACCGGAGCCAAGCTTCCTGCCATCCAGGACCTCTATGCCAGGTGGTCTCAGAGGAAGGCCCCACATATTGTCAGAGACTCCAGTCCCCACGCAGCAAGCGGTACCGGAGCGCCAGGTCTAGGACTAAAAAGCTGCTTAACAGCTTCTACCCCCAAGCCATAAAACTGCTGAACAATTAATCAAAATGGCCACTGGACTATTTACATTGACACCCCCTCCATTTGTTTTGTACACTGCTGCTACTCGCTGTTTATTATCTATACATAGTCACTTCACCCCTACCTACATCTACAAATGACCTCAACTAACCTGCACCCCCGCACATTGACTCGGTACCGGGAACCCCTGTATATAGTCTCATTATTGTTATTTTAGAATTTGTCATTTTATTTAAAAAATTATAACTCTTTCTTGAACTGTATTGTTGGTTAAGGGCTTGTAAGTAAGCATTTCACGGTAAGGTCTACACTTATTGTATTCGGCACATGTGACAAATAAAGTTCGATTTGAAAGAAACCACTACTAAAGGACACCAATAAGAAGAGACATGCTTGGGCCAAGAAACATGAGCAATGGACATTAGACTGGTTGGAATCTGTCCTTTGGTCTGATGAGTCCAAATGTGCGATTTTTGGTTACAACAGCCGTGTCTTTGTGAGACACAGAGTAGGTGAACGGATGATCACCGCATGTGTGGTTCCCACTGTGAAGCATGGAGGAGGAGGTGTGATGGTGCTTTGCTGGTGACACTCAGTGATTTATTTAGTATTCAAGACACACTTAACCAGCATGGCTACCACAGCATTTTGCAGCGATACGCCATCCCATCTGGTTTGCACTTAGTGGGACAATCATTTATTTTTCAACAGGACAATGATCCAACACACCTCCAGGCTGTGTAAGGGCTATTTGACCAAGAAGGAGAGTGATGGAGTGCTGCATCAGATGACCTGGCCTCCACAATCACCCGACCTCAACCCAATTGAGATGGTTTGGGATGAGTTGGACCGCAGAGTGAAGCAGCCAACAAGTGTGGGGAACTCCTTCAAGATGGTTGGAAAAGCATTCCAGGTGAAGCTGGTTGAGAGAATGCCAAGAGTGTGCAAAGCTCTCATCAAGGCGAAGGGTGGCTACTTTTAAGAATCTAAAATAACACTTTTTTGGTTAACATATGATTCCATATGTGTTATTTCATAGTTTTGACTTTTTCACTATTATTCTACAATGTAGAAAAGAAAAACTATTGAATAAGTAGGTGTGTCCAAACTTTTGACTGGTACTGTATCCCTCACACAGAAATCCACCCTTAATCAAAGGAAAGGTTCTCAATTTGGGTTTATGATTCATCTCCTCCACCCATTTTTTTTCATATTGCATCAAAGGTTTAAACATTTTTTTTAAAAATCATATCTGTCTCCCTTATTTTGGTTTTCGTACAGATGTTCACAATCGGATTGTTGAAAAAGGTCAGACATTTCAGTTTCCCAGGCTCCCCCTATGGGTAGATCCCGTTGAAAAACTTCACAAGCTATTCTGGCAGTTGGCATATGCATCACCCCGAATGCATTACCTGTGTTTTTGTCTGGTTGATCATGAGTCTCCATCTTTTACGCCAATTGACTGTACATAATAACACGTTCTGCAGGTCTTGTTCAGTTTCTGCCGTAAAAATAATATCATCAGCATATAAAAAGATACTTAGCATTTCATCATCATATCTCACTCCAATATTGAACTGTTTCATTTATTTTGCCAAATCGTTTATAAACATAGCAAACAAAGTCGGTGACAAGGCGTCTCCTTGTTTTACACCCGAGGGTGTGGGAAACCAATCTGTACAAGATTCATTAACACATACACAAGCAATTGTGTGTAAAGAGACTAGATTGCGTGATAAAAATGTCCCATCAACCCCTGTATTTAACAAACTATAGGCTAAAAGATCCCTGTTTACAAAATCAAAAGCTTCCTGGAAATCAATGAAACGTGCAAAAGCAGGCTTCTCTTTGTGGAATCTATTTCTGATTATTTTACAGACTGATTATGTGCACATTATGTGTGAGTGAGCAGATGATGGTGTGTGTGTGTGTGTGTGTGTGTGTGTGTGTGTGTGTGTGTGTGTGTGTGTGTGTGTGTGTGTGTGTGTGTGTGTGTGTGTGTGTGTGTGTGTGTGTGTGTGTGTGTGTTTGTGTGTGTGTGTGTGTGTGTGTGTGTGTGTGTGTGTGTGTGAGAGTGTGTTGGGCCCTGTGAGTGTGAATAGAGACAATGCACAAATAAAAGTCAATAAAGATACAAGGTAACTCAGATAGTCCATGTAGCTATTTTGTTATCTATTTATCAGTCTTATTGCTTGGGGATAGAAGTTGTTCAAGAGCCTGTTGGTGCCAGACTTGATGCACTGGTACCTCTTGCGGAAGCAGAGATAATAGTCTATGGCTTGGGTGGTTGGAGTCTTTTAATGATTTCCCTGGCCTTCCTACCACACCGCCTGATATAGATGTCCTGGATGTCAGGGAGCTCGGTCTCAGTGATGTACTGGGCTGTCCGCACCATCCTCTGTAGCCCCAAGCAATCGAGGGCGGTGCTATTGCCATAACAGGCAGTGATGCAGCCAGTCAAGATGCTCTCAATGGTACAGCTGTAGAACTTTTTGAGTATTTGAGGGCCCATTGCCAAACTTTTTCAACCTTCTGAGGGGAGGTTCTTTAGCTATTTAGACACAGAGGAACTTGAAGCTCTCCACCTGCTCCACTGCAGCCCCGTCGATGTGGATGGGGGCGTGCTTATCCGGTGTCCTGTGTGAATTTAGGACCATGCCTCAGGACCATGCCTCAGGACTACCTGGCATGATGACTCTTTGCTGTCCCCAGTCCACCTGGCCGTGCTGCTGCTCCAGTTTCAACTGGTCTGCCTGCGGCTATGGAATCCTGACCTGTTCACCGGACGTGCTACCTGTCCCAGACCTGCTGTTTTCAACTCTCTAGAGACAGCAGGAGCGGTAGAGATACTCTTAATGATCGGCTATGAAAAGCCAACTGACATTTACTCCTGAGGTGCTGACTTGCTGCACCCTCGACAACTACTGTGATTATTATTATTTGACCATGCTGGTCATTTATGAACATTTGAACATCTTGGCCATGTTCTGTTATAATCTCCACCCGGCACAGCCAGAAGAGGACTGGCCACCCCACATAGCCTGGTTCCTCTCTAGGTTTCTTCCTAGGGTTTGGCCTAGCCACCGTGCTTCTACACCTGCATTGCTTGCTGTGTGGGGTTTTAGGCTGGGTTTCTGTACATCACTTTGAGATATCAGCTGATGTACGAAGGGCAATATAAATACATTTGATTTGATTTGATTTAGAAGTGTGTCCATCTGGGATGGTGGTTAATGTGTGCCATAACCAGCCTCTCAAAGCACTTCATGATTACAGAAGTGATTGCATCAGGGCAGTAGTCATTGTGGCATAAAGCCTCAGATTACAGACTGGGACAAGGAGAGGTTGAAAATGACCGTGAATAAGCCTGCCAGCTGTTCTGCTCATGGTCTGAGAACACACCCTGGAATACCGTCGCGCCCCGTGGCCTTGCGGGTGTTGACCTGATTAAAGAGCTTTCTCACATCGGCCTCGAAGATCACCCAATCCTCGGAGTTGGTGACGGCCCTCACACCCGGCACAATGTTGTTGTTGTCTAAGCGTGCATTGAGTTTATCTGGTTGAGAGGCATCGTTGGCCAGATCACGGTTGGGTCTTCCTTTTTAATCCGTAATGGACTGTAGCCCCTGTCACATGTCGCGGGATTCGGAGTCTGTGTAGTGTGATTCCAACTTATTCCTACATTGTCCTTTTGGTCGTTTAATGACTCTGCGGAGGGACATCTTGTACTTCTTCCTGTCTTCGGCCGTAGCCTCAGGGTTGTCTGTGATTGATCTGTGTACGGTAGCCCTGCCCTTTATGTTAATAGCCGACCTCTGTGTTAATCCAGGGCTTTGATTGGGGAAGCAGTGAACCCTCACTGTGGGTATAACATCACCGATACATTTTCTAATGAAGCTGGTGATGGAGGTGGTTATCTCAGTGTTATCGGTGGAGTATCTAAACATATTCCAATCAGCGCTAGCAAAGCAGTCCTGTAGCATAATCTCTGATTCTGGCAGAGTTGGGACCAAGTCATTGTTTTACAAGTCACAAGTAAGTCCCAAGTTTTAGCACTCAAGTCCCAAGTCAAGACAGGCAAGTCCGAGTCAAGTCTCAAGTCAAGTCTCAAGTCCTAAACTTTCAGTTTCGATTCCTAAACAAGTCATAATGTGCTCTTCACCAAATGTAATACCATTTCATATTTTTAACAAAAGTAATAGTTAGTATATTACATTTCCGCAAATCATGCATGCTTTAAAAAAAATATATACATATTACTTTCCAAATAAACTTTATATGTCCATGGAAATAAATGGGTAGCCATGAGAAAGACATGAGAATAATTTTGCACGCCCGATTTTTCAGTTTTTGATTTGTTAAAAAAGTTTGAAATATCCAATAAATGTTGTTCCACTTCATGATTGTGTCCCACTTGTTGTTGATTCTTCACAAAAAAATACAGTTTTATATCTTTATGTTTGAAGCCTGAAATGTGGCAAAAGGTCGCAAAGTTCAAGGGGGCCGAATACTTTCGCAAGGCACTGTATATACAGCTGTCGGCTATATTAGCCACGATTTACTGTTCTTTGTTCAGCTTCAAATGTCGAACAAAGTTTGAAGTTGTTGCACCTCCATCTGTAACTTTCTTACTGCATGTTTTGCAAGTTGCAATCCGTTTTTGGATGACTACAGTGTAGTCTTCATATCAGAATTTTTTTTTTTTAAGTATCATCTTTCCAAGGGCTCCATCTGAATGCACTGCCACGCACAACTTTTTCTCAGCTGGCACAATTTGATTGGCTGCTGTCCGATTCAAACTGTAATCCATTAAATGAAGAGTTGATGCACTGAACACTTTTTAACAGCATAGTTTTTATTATTTGGGCTTGGAGAGGGTATCAAGTCAGTTCGAGTCAAAGGCTCAAGTCCAAGTTAAGTCACGAGTCATTGGCGTTAAAGTCAATGTCGAGTTGCAAGTCACCATATTTGTGATAGTTCCAATTCATATGACTCGAGTCCACACCTCTGGATTCTGGTGACCATTTCTCAATGGAGCGAGTCATGGGTACTTCCTGTTTGAGTTTGTGCTTGTAAACAGGAAGCAGGAGTATGGAATCATGATCTGATTTGCCGAATGGCAGACGAGGGAGGGCCTTGTATGCTTGCTTGTGGGTAGAATAACAGTGGTTTAGGACTTTATCGGCCCTAATTGCGTTGAAGACGTGTTGATGGAAGTTAAGCATCACGTGTCTTAGTGACGCAGAGTTAAAATCACCGGCAACCAGAAAAGCAGCCTCTGAATGTAGGTTTTCTTGCTTATTTTATAGCCTTGTACAGTTCATTAAGTGCCAGCTTGTTATTTTTCTTGTCCTGAGGTAGAATGTAGACAACTGCCAAGATAACAGCTGAAAACTCCCTCGGAGGTAGAAGAGTCGGCATTTGACCATATTCCAAGATGGGTGAACAGTGGGTCGACACTTACACCGCGCTAGAGTTAGCACACCAGTTGGTGTTGATGTAGGAACAAACCCCTCCCCCCTCAATTTCCCCGACTCCACAGTCCTGTCCGCCCTGTGAATGGCGAATCCATTGAGTTGGATAGCCATGGGGGGTATCTTGTCAAAGAGCCATTTTTTTTTTTAAAGCAAAGAATATTGCAGTTTTGAGAGTCCCGTTGTCGGAGGTTGTCCATCTTATTATCGAGTGACTGCACATTGGCCAGTAGAATGGAGGGAAGAAGTGGCTGGTTTTCCCTTCGCCTTAATCTCACCAGCATTACCCCCCTATTGCCTTTTCAACGGCGGTGTTTCCTCTTGGGGAGCACGGAAATTGGGTCGGAATTTACAGAGAGAGCACAGGGCAGAGTCGAAGTTTAAGCCGGAATTGGGGTAAGTGACTGCTGTTCTTGTCAGTTGTGAGAAATTAATAGCGGATACATTTCTTGAAAATAAAGTAAAAATGAACAACAAAATAATCACAAAATAGCAAAGTTGGCGCTTGCAAAACGGTGGCCATCCAATACGGCGCCATCTAGAGAGATGGAGGGGGGAGGCTGAGTGGAGAATTGCAAGAGCAAGGAGGAGAGAGGCAGAGGGAGATAAAGGGAGGAAGGTATATGTCTGAGAGAGAAATATGTCTGAGTGTGGCGGTAAGCTGCAGAGGTGAGTCTCCTCATTGCTCCCTTCCCTGCCCACCCCAACCACACACACTCCACCGGACAAGCTGCACTGTCAGAGATAGCATAATGTCTCTCTTACTGGCCGGCAGACACACACACACACACACACACACACACACGCATGCACGTATGCACGCAAACAGACGCACTGACTGCCTGAGACACCATTTCCCAAGCAACCCTGCATCTATGGAAAACAGCAGGTAATGAATCATCTTGAGTTGCTATGGCAATTAATGGAGCATGTTGCCATGGCAACAGAATGCTTGCAATGTTTTTTCTTTGTTATTCATCTACTGTACATCACAGGAGAGCTGTGAGTAGTCATGCGTAGTGTCTAGTTGTACATGTATACAGTGCCTTCAGAAAATATTCATACCCCTTGACTTTTTCCACATTTTGTTGTGTTACAGCCTGAATTTAAAATAGATTACATTGCGATGTTGTGTCACTGGCCAACACACAGTACTCCATAATGTCAAAGTGGAATTCTTTTTTTTAGAAATGTTTACAAATGAATTAAAAATGAAAAGCTGAAATGTCTTGAGTCAATAAGTATTCAGCCCCTTTGTTATGTCAAGCCCATATAAGTTCAGGAGTGAAAGTTTGCTTAACGAGTCACATAATAAGTTGCATGAACTCACTCCGTGTGCAATAATAGTGTTTAACGTGAAGAATAAATGAATTCTCTCTTAGTCAAGCAGTGAATTTCAAACACAGATTCAACCACAAAGACCAGGGAGGTTGTCACGACTCCTACCGAAGGTGGCTCCCCTTCCTGTTCGGGTGGTGCTCGGCGGTCGTCGTCACCGGCCTACTAGCTGCCACCGATCCCTTTTTCCCTTTTCTGTTGGTTTGGTCTGATTTGTTTCACCTGTTTCTTGTTTAGACTTTTAGTTTGGCTATTTAAGTCGGCCTGCTCTTCGTGCGGGCTTGTTAATTCCCACTTTGTATGTGTGGTTGTGCGATCTTGGTTAGGTTCCTGTTTTGGGCATTTGTTTTATGACGCTCAGTTTGGTTGTATAGACTATTTTACCCAGTGCTGAATAAAGTGCTATTCAAAACTTTCTGCCTCCTGCACCTGACTCTGCACCCACTACGCCTAAGATTGTTACAGAGGTTTTGCAATGCCTCGCAAAGAATGGCACCTATATTAAAAAAGCAGACAATGAATATCGCTTTGAGCATTTTGAAGTTATTCGTTACATTTTGGATGGTGTATAAATACATCCAGTCACCACAAAGATACAGGCGTCCTTTTTAAACCAGTTGCCGGAGAGGAAGGAAACCGCTCAGGGATTTCACCATGAGGCCAATGGTGACTTTAAAACAGTTGAAGAGTTTAATGGCTGTGATAGGAGACAACAGGATGGATCAAATATTGTAGTTACTCCAAAATACTAACCTAATTGACCGAGTGAAAAGAAGGAGGAAGCCTGTACAGAATCAACATTTTCCGAAACATGCATCCTGTTTGCAACAAGACACTAAAGTAAAACTGCCAAAAAGTTGGCAAAAAAACTTTATGCCCTGAATACAAAGCGTTATATTTGGGGCAAATCCAACACAACACATCACTGACTACAACTCTTCATATTTTCAATCATGGTGGTGGCTGCATCATGTTATGGGTATGCTTGTCATCGGCAAGGACTAGGGAGGTTTTTAGGAACATATAAATGGAATAGAACTAAGCACAAGCAGTAACCTAAAACACAAGGCCACCACCATGATTGAATAACCTAAAACACAAGGCCAAATATACACTGGATTTTCTTACTAAGATGACATTGAATGCTCCTGAGTGGCAGAGTTAAATTTTTGACTTAAATCGGCTTGAAATCTATGGCAAGACTTATGGCTGTCTAGCAATGTGTTTGTGTGAACTGATCTACTTCTAAGCAGACTGTATTTAGTCTCAAGCAAATAAATAGAAAAAACACTCACACACTCACAGGCCCAAATACTGTCTCTCTATGCCTACTTTCCTATTTCTCTCATCCCTCTCTACCAGCCTCCCTCAATCCCAAGATTGGCCAGAGGACCAGAACCCTGTAGCTACACAAACACACGCACACACACACACACACACACACACACACACACACACACACACACACACACACACACACACACACACACACACACACACACACACACACACAGAGAGACTCACTCACTCACTCACTCACACACACACAAACAATCCAATTAGAGCCAATCCAAACGTAAACAGGGTCAGCGAGAGAGAGGGAGCCAAGTGAAAAGGGATTGACAGAGAGAACCCTACTTATCTCCCAATTATTCCCTCTATCACCTGTCTCTGTCCAGAGCGTAGTAAACAACAGCCCCGCTCTCGGCATCTCTCAGTAATTGGAAAAGTTTAACAAGGGCCAGTTTCCCATTAGAGAAAGGTTGTGGGTCAGAACAGACAGGCAATCTCTCCTCTCTCCTCTCCTCCCCCCTCCACCCCTCATCCCTCTACCACCCTAGCTCACAGAGAGATTGGAAACAGAGGGAACAGAACATCAAAGCAGAGCTAGAGAGGGATGTTGTTTGTTGAGGAGGAGAGCGAATGGACAGCAAATTATATTTGTCTTACAGAGGGAGGAGGATGAAGGTAGGAAGAGGAGAGAGGGAGGAGAGGAGAGTTAGGAATAGCACAGCAACTGTAATGGTCAGTTATATAACTGTCGGATTTCAAACTGGGTGGGTGCTTGTAGCTGTCTTCATGAACACACACACACACACACACGCATCTTTCCCTATAGAAAACTGACCATATCTGCAGAAACAGAGGGGAGGTTGAAGGGTACAGAGAAGTGAACCCGTCAAGTCTTCCAGTCTTCCGGTAAGCGAGCCAGTCAGCCAGCCAGTCAGTCAGCCAGCCAGCAAGTCAGTCAGTCAGTCAGTCAGTCAGTCAGTCAGTCAGTCAGTCACTGTGTGTTTGTGTGTTTCTACCTCCAATCCATTAGCCGTAATATGCAGCATCTTATCAGTCCAGCGGGTAAAGGAAGCAGAAATTAGCATTACATTAGATAGAGAGCAGACACAAAGCAGCCATGCTGATGATTATCTATCAAGATATATTCTCTAAAAGTAATTCAAAAGCTCTTCCTGATCTGTCTCTAAGTCTGTCCCAGTTGCTGAAGCAGTCTCTGTTTCTCTCTCTCTCTGCCTCTCTTTTTTCTGTGTAAAAGACGAGCTATCATCACAGTGCTAATGTCAACTAAATGTAATATCTACCTATTTCCCCCCACCCCCAATTCTCATATCCATTCTTACTTTTTTGTGGTTGCCCCCCCCCCCCCCACTCATGTGGTTATCCCCCACCTCCAACACACACACACACACACACTTAACCCCTGCGCATTTAACTCAGGAATGCACTTACAGAGCTCATAAAACATGCTCTCTGAGAGCTAGAGTGTGTGTAAGTAAGGGCCTCTGGGTCTAACCTTTAAAGCTGTATCCTCTATTACCCCCCCCCCCCCCCCCCGTACTGCTGGTCAATAACAGGACAAACACACACACACATACACCGTGATGCATACTTAAAGGTATTCCACAAAATGACTGAAACTTGAAGTGAAACTCTGGGATAGTTCATAGCTGTCCAGCCCTCTTATAACCAGGTGCAAGTAGTTTCTTATTAACCTCTCCCAGGACTATCCCAAAACCAATTGAGGCTGATCACCCTAAGCATCATCATCATCAGTGGAACAGAACATAGACGTGTGTCCATATCTGAACCTAGCTATTGTAGCAAGCATTCTAAGTAAAAACCTGGTCGGAAGATTCCCGGAATGATGAGGAAATCAGTAGGAAATCCGGAATCCTCCAAACTGGATTTGTGGAAAAACTGGGATTTATTTGTATTTTTATCTGCAACCCTATTCACAGCTCAAGTCTGTTCACCTGCTTAGGGCCCAAAATGACGACCCGGCGAAAGATACTGTATACAAAACATTTTTTATTCTGGTGCAGCAATAAAGCACTTCATGGGAGTAGCATTTTCAGATTATACCCCAGTTTGAACCTACCCACTGTGGGCACAGACTAGTTTTGATTTGCATTTGGTTGAGTTGTCAACGAACGTGCATTCAACGTGAAATCAACAAAACAAATCGCCATGTCATTGGATTTAGGTTTTAAAAAATTATACAAAATTCCCTTACGCTGACAACTTCTTGAAAACATTTCAACATTGCTTCAACGTCATCACATAGATTTTTGGGGGGGTTGAAATGAGGTGGAAACAACGTTGATTCACCCAGTTTTTGCCCAGTGGGCAGCTGCTTCTACAGCACATCATGCAGCCTGATGTGAACTTAGCTGGCTGCTGTATCTATCCTTCTCTTCTTCAGCCCCTATAGCTGTAGCCGTTCTCTCTTCTTCCTTCCTCCCCCTTAAGCTGAGCAGCCTCCTGCACTAACTCACCAGAGAGAGAGAGAGAGAGAGAGAGAGAGAGAGAGAGAGAGAGAGAGAGAGAGAGAGAGAGAGAGAGAGAGAGAGAGAAAAGCTACTGATACTTTCCTTAGAACTGAACACATACACTGCATTTCAATGTTTTTATGATTTGTCATTATCTCAACCCCTTTCGAGCCCACAAAGAGGCACATCTGTACTGACACATAATTTAAACTTTCAGCTGGCTCCTACCTGACTTACAGGTATATTGGTGTAGCCTATTGTAGTTCTATACGGTATAAACAGCAGTAAGGTGAGATCCCACAATCCGTAATTACTTCTGTAATAACATGTGTGTTCCCTGTACTGACATCAACCATCCTTGAGCTATAATACTGAGCTGGACACAGGGGAACATAGTTAATCAGGTTCCCTATAGATCCAGCTTCGCCTCTCAAGTCAAACCTTCATAACTGAACAGCGATAACTGTTTAAGTTCTCTCTCTCTCTGTCTGTCCCTGTCTCTGTCTTTCTCTCTCTCTGTCTCTCTCTCTGTCTCTCTCGCTCGCCTCCTCCCCTTTCTCCCTCCCTTTATATATCTCTGTCACACATACACAAACACTCCTCCAGTCTCCGACACGTTCAACACCTCCGACTCAGAAATAACCGTCAGCCAGCGTCAGTGAGAGCTGGGGGAGATGAGAGGAGGAGCATTTAGCACTACTGGAAATAACAGCTTAGTCATCCACACATCTTCTGTCGTCTGCCTGGGAACAACAACACTAGTGCTGTTTTCATGGGTCCGTCTAGCACCCTATGAAAAGAGAGTGTGTGTGTGTGTGTGTGTGTGTGTGTGTGTGTGTGTGTGTGTGTGTGTGTGTGTGTGTGTGTGTGTGTGTGTGTGTGTGTGTGTGTGTGTGTGTGTGTGTGTGTGTGTGTGTGTGTGTGTGTAAATGCACGCGTAACGTCATATGCTATTTGGAGAGAGAAGCTGTAACATGTATATATATATATATATTGAGTAGAGTGAGCCAATAAGGCTCGTAACAACCAAGCTAAAACCAGACCATCTCTGACTGGTCCGGCTGTTACACCTCCACAGAGACCCGTCAATCACACCACATACACTACATGATCAAAAGTATGTGGACACTCGCTCGTCGAATATCTCATTCCAAAATCATGGGCATTAATATGGAAATGGTCCCCTTTTTCTGTTCTAACAGCCTGCACTCTTCTGGGAAGGCTTTCCACTAGATGTTGGAACATTGCTACGGGGGCTTGCTTCCATTCAGCCACAAGAGCATTAGTGAGGTCAGGCACTGATGTTGGGCGATTAGGCCTGGCACACAGTCAGTGTTCCAATTCATCCCAAAGGTGTTCGATGGGGTTGAGGTCAGGGCTCTGCGCAGGCCAGTCAAGTTCTTTCACACCGATCTCAACAAACCATTTCTGTGTAGACCTCGCTTTGTGCATAGGGGCATTGTCATGCTGAAACAGGAAAGAGATTTCCCCAAACTGTTGACAAAGTTGGAAGCACAGAATCGTAATGTATGCTGTAGAGTTTAGATTTCCCTTCACTGGAACTAAGAGGCCTAGCCAGAACCATTAAAAACCGCCCCAGACCATTATTTATCCTCCACCAAACTTTACAGTTGGCACTATGCATTCAAGCAGGTAGCGTTCTCCTGACATTCGCCAAACCCAGATTCGTCCGTCGGACTCCCAGATGGTGACGCTTGATTCATCACTCTAGAGAACGCATTTCCAGTGCTCTCGAGTCCAATGGCGAGAGCTTTACACTACTCCAGCAGACGCTTAGCATTGCGCATGGTGATCTTAGGCTTGTGTGCGGCTGCTCGGCCATGGAAACCCATTTCATGAAGCTCCCGACAAACAGTTATTGTGCTGACGTTGCTTCCAGAGGCAGTTTGGAACTCGGTAGTGAGTGTTGCAACCGAGGACAAACAATTTTTACGTGCTACGCACTTCAGCACTCGGCAGATGTGTTCTGTGAGATTGTGTGGCCTACCACTTCGTGGCTGAGCCATTGTTGCTCCTAGACGTTTTCACTTCACAATAACAGCCCTTACAGTTGTCCGGGGCAGCTCTAGCAGGGCAGACATTTTACAAACTGACTTCTTGGAAAGGTGGCATCCTATGATGGTGCCACATTGAAAGTCACTGAGCTCTTCAGTAAGGCCATTCTACTGCCAATGTTTGTCTATGGAGATTGCATGGCTGTGTGTTCAATTGTATACACCTGCCAGCAACGGGTGTGGCTGAAATAGCCACATCCCCTAATTTGAAGGGGTGTCAACATACTTTTGCACGCACACACACACACTCTGTGCAGAAATAAGGGTGACAGCCCAACAGCAGCATGATAATCTAAGATAATGTCATACCAACCACACACACACACACACACACACATATATATACAGACCCTCTAGAGTGGGGCAGGGAAGTAAGGGCAGAGGGAGGGAGGGAGGGGTAAAAGCTTGTAGGGATCTTGCATCCAGCCCTGTGCAACCATGCTGGTTTAAACCAACAAAGTAGGAGCAGCTTACACTCACCTGCTGGGACACAATCACACTGCCCAGTGTGCACGCTTGTGTGTGTGTGTGTGTGTGTGTGTGTGTGTGTGTGTGTGTGTGTGTGTGTGTGTGTGTGTGTGTGTGTGTGTGTATAAACTGATCGAAGCAGACTGTATTTGGCCTCAAGAAAAGAAATAGAAAAAACACTTGCTTTACAGAAACACACACATTCTCCTTTACACACGAGTACACTCACAGACCCAAATCAATGGAGAGAGGCACACACACAGACACACACCCACAACCTCACACACAGACACACACAGACACATACTCACTACCACAATCATACACACAGACACACACCCACACACAGACACACACCCACAACCACACGCGTACACGGCTCATCAGCTGCTGTAATTGATTATTCAGACATGCACTGTCTTGAAATAAGTCTGCATTTCTGCAGTGTTTGGGGTGTGTGTGTGTGTGTGTGTGTGTGTGTGTGTGTGTGTGTGTGTGTGTGTGTGTGTGTGTGTGTGTTTCTTCAGCAAAACCCAGTAGCTGGGACAGAGGAAGAAAATGCATTTTCTCCACTTGTTTTTATTTATTTCCGAATACATTAATATATTTGTCATTTTGTTTGAGGAGGGAAATGGAGCTGGCACTCGGTGTTGCCATGGTAGCAATGGCCCAATGTTCCAAATGACACGGCAGGATACATGCTTCCAAACACACAACCAATAAGGTAGACAAGCTGACCCTTTATGGTGCCGGACGAACCTCTCTCTCTCTCTCTCTCTCTCTCTCTCTCTCTCTCTCTCTCTCTCTCTCTCTCTCTCTCTCTCTCTCTCTCTCTCTCTCTCTCTCTCTCTCTCTCTCTCTCTCTCTCTCTCTCTCTCTCTCTCTCTCTCTCTCTCTCTCTCTCTCTCTCTCTCTCTCTCTCTCTCTCTCTCTCTCTCTCTCTCTCTCTCTCTCTCTCTCTCTCTCTCTCTCTCTCTCTCTCTCTCTCTCTCTCTCTCTCTCTCTCTCTCTCTCTCTCTCTCTCTCTCTCTCTCTCTCTCTCTCTCTCTCTCTCTCTCTCTCTCATTAAATCATCCCCAATACACCCTCTCGTCGCCCCTTAATTCATGTCATGAAACATTAACAGAGAGGAGTTTGAATTGGCCTTAAAAGTAGGTCAGAAAGTTTGTGAACCAAACCAGGATTACACACGTTCAATAACACTTAGATGGAGGGAAGGAAGAAGGAGGAAGGAGGAGAGAAAGGAAGGATAGTCGGGAAAGGAGGAAAAGGGGCAAGGACCTAAGTACAAAGCAGCATCATTATCATGAAAGGCCAGGAGAATGACACATTGACACGCACATATGCGCGAACACACACACACACACACACACAGTTTCCAGTTCATTTAAAGCCCCTGATGACAGAGGCATGGTGTGTGTAATTAGTCATGTTTGCTGGGTGATTATAAGTGTGATTATATGTGTGGGTTTTCTCTTCATACTGTAATAACACAATTAGGGAGGAAAGAGACACTTCCCGGCACAGTGTGTGTGTGTGTGTGTGTGTGTGTGTGTGTGTGTGTGTGTGTGTGTGTGTGTGTGTGTGTGTGTGTGTGTGTGTGTGTGTGTGTGTATTCAATATCAGGCTATTTTCCATCCCTGCCCTGTCCTCGGCTGTTCCACAGCCTCATAAGCTAACTTGTCTTACTTACAGAGTATTGGAGTTAATTAATTCTTTATGCATTTGCATAACCGCAAAAGTCAACACAGAGTACTTGATGCAATCTTCTGCACAGTAAGACAGAAATAATGGTGTTCCAAAAAAGGCCCAGCTGCCAGGACCACAAATACAAACTCCATCTAGACACAGTTGCCCAAGAGCACACAAAAAACTATACCTTCCTCAGCCTAAACACAGGTAACTTCCACAAAGCTGTGAACGATCTGAGAGACAAGGCAAGAATGGACCTTCTACGCCATCAAAAGGAACATCATATTTGACATCCCAACTAGGATCTGGCTAAAAATACTTGAATCAGTTATATAATCCATTGCCCTTTATGGTTGTGCGGTCTGGGGTCCGCTCACCAACCAAGAATTCACAAAATGGGACAAACACCAAATTGAGACTCTGCATGCAGAATTCTGCAAAAACATCCGTGTACAACCTAAAACACCAGATACTGCTTGCAGAGCAGAATTTGGACGATTCCCATCTAATTATCAAAATCCAGAAAAGAGATGTTCAGTTCTACAACCAAAACTTCCATAATAAACATTCCATAACTAGAAGTGTTCTCTAAGAAAGCTGGTCCTGGGGCTCTGTTCACAAACAGACCCCACAGAGCCCCAGGACGGCAACACAATTAGACCCAAGCAAATCATGGGAAAACTAAAACATAATTACTTGAAACATTGGAAAGAATTCACCAAAAAACTGAGCAAACTTGAATGCTATTTGGACCAAAACAGAGAGTACACAGAATACCTGACCATTGTGACTGACCCAAAATTAAGGAAAGCTTTGACTATGTACAGACTTCGTGAGCATAGCCTTGCTATTGTTCGAGGCTACCATAGACAGACCTGGCACACGGCCCACAAAATGAGGTGGAATCTGAGCTGCACTTCCTATCCTTCTGCCAAATGTATGACCATATTTGTCAAGTATACTCCCTCTCTGGGGCTCTAGGTCACCAGGTTGCTCATTATTACACACACCTGTCACCAGCGCCTCATCAGACTCACCTGGACTTCATCACCTTCCTGATTACCTTCCCTATATCACTCCCTTTGGTTCCTTCCCCAGGCGTTATTGTTTCTGTTCCGTTGTTTCAAGTCTGTACGCTGCTCGTGGTTCGTCTATGTTTGTTTATTTATTAAATGATTCACTCCTTGTACTTGCTTCCCGACTCTCAACGTACACGTTACAATGTTAGAGACACATATTTCCCTCGGATTACACAGACCCACAAAGAATTTGAAAACAAATCCAATTTTAACAAACTCCCATATATATATATATATATATATATATATATATATATTAGCGAAATACCACAGTGTGCCATCACAGCAGCAAGATGTGTGACCTGTTGCCACAAGAAAATGACAACCAGTGAAGAACACACACCATTGTAAATACAACCCATATTTATTTATTTTCTGTTTTGTATTTGAACCGGTTGCACATTGTTACAACACTGTACATTGCCATAATATAACATTTAAAATGTTATTTTGATTGTAATGTTTACTGTTCGTGTTTGATTGTTTATTTCACTTTTGTTTATCTATTTCACTGGCTTTGGCAATGTAAACATATGTTTCCCATGCCAATAAAGCCCTTTGATTTGAAATTGAATTGACTTGAAATTGAATTGACTTGAAATTGAATTGACTTGAAATTGAATTGACTTGAAATTGAATTGACTTGAAATTGAATTGACTTGAAATTGAATTGACTTGAAATTGAATTGACTTGAAATTGAATTGACTTGAAATTGAATTGACTTGAAATTGAATTGACTTGAAATTGATTTGAGAGAGACAGAGAAAGAAAAAGGAGAGAGAAAAGTAGAGAAAATGAAAAGAGGGGAGAGGGGGAGAAGTGAGAGAGAGACGAAATGAAAGAGAAGTTGAGAAGTGTGGAGGGTGACACTTCAAAGAGAGAGGGAGCAAGTGATAGTGGAAAAGAGAGTAAAGGGAAAGAGACGGATACAGAAGGAGCCACTAAGAAGTCTGTATGAGAAGCTCTTCCATTCAGCCGCCATCAGCATCCCTCCCTCCCTCTTCCTTTCTCATCCATCCATCCCTTCTCGCTGTATTGACGAAGGGACCTCTTTATATGGTAATGCCTTTCCCACCTGAGAGGCATGAAGAGGACATTAACGCTCACGCTCACACACACACACACGCACGCACGCGCACACACACACACAGGCGTGAAGAGCACATTAGCGTTGACTGAGATATGTATGCAGCTCACATCTGTCATATGTCGCTGCCGTAGCAACGGAGGGTGCCACGGTTACGAGAGCGATGATGTGTGTGTGTGTGTACGTTCGTGCATGCGTGTGTGCGTGTGTGTGTGTGTACAAGGCTAGGTGGTAATTTACCAACACTGCTCTAATGTAGTGGTACTGTATGTTACAGGGGAGTCCGTAAGAGAAATTAAACCTCTCCAAACTGAGATCTGAGCCAGCGACACTCCTACTTGTACATTCTAGCACATATTCCTCATGGCTCACACAAACACACACACATCACACACGCACGTCACACACTCTGATCCACTTTACTGAGCTGAACCTGACTAACCAAGAACAGACCGCTCACCAGCTACGATTTGGGTTTGGGACACACACACACACACACACACACACACAGGAACCAGGACTTGAATGACTTCAGCTTTGGTACCAGATGTGCCTCTGAGCCTCCAGCTACAAATATGTCTATAAAAATCCTCCCATGCGGTGTCACTGACATCTACCTCTTTTTCCCTGACCCGTCTCCTCCCTCCATCTCTCCCTCACTCCCTCTCCTCCTCCCTCTCCTCTGCCATTATTACTAACACAACCCCTCTAGAGGCCATATCTTGCTCTCTTCACTCCCTCTATTCGTACATTTCTCTCCTTCCTCCCATACATTGTCTATCCCTGTTCTTCTTTGAGAGCCCTCCTCCTCTTTCCTCCTGTAGTTGGTTGGTCAGTCATATACCTTAACCACAGCACAGCTAACAAACACATCCACTTCAAAGAGAAAGGAAAAGACACGCAAACACACACACTGTGTGATTTCAGATCTCTTCATTAGAAATAGACAGATGAGGGGGAGGAAGGAGGAATGGGAAGGGAGAATGGGGGAGGCAAAAGCCCCTTCCTGCTCTGCTGTACCTAGTCATGCAAATTAGGTAAATTAGGCTACACTTATTCCCTCTCTTTCACTTTTTTCTCCTTTGTTCCTTCTCTCCATTGCCCTCCAACCCCGAGCCTTGCAGACACACATGGCAGTGGCAGGTTGCAGCGAGTGACATTTTCCGAACATGGACTCCGTTGCTGCACTCTTCAACTGTGTGGTGTTGTGTGTGTTTCTGTTCCCCGTGCGTTGTGTGCGGACGCTCAGCAGAGACTGAGAACCAGGTCTCTCTACAGTGGCTCTGTGAAGGTCATGATTAGCATAGCAATACTCATGTCTGTTGGGTCTGTCAGAGGGGGGGGGGGGGGTAGGAAGCAGGAGAGGTGATGGATGCACCGTGGCCGCGTCCCAAATTCCACCCTATTCCCTACATAGTGAACTGCTTCTGACCAGGTTCCAATGGGCTCGGGTCAGAAGTAGTGCACTATGTAGGGAATCGGGTGGTATTTGGGACAGAACCCGTGTCCCTTGTCTCCTCTGAGAGACCTACTAGCTACCAGCCATGTTCCTGTCAGAACAACAGAGATTTGCCCAAACAACAACCCCTCAAACTCTCTCTCGTCCCATCACTAATAGCTTTGTACGAGCCAGAACAGCTCTGGACATGAGGACCCGAGTCTATTGCAGGGCCCCTTCCATAATAACAGTACTCTTTTTTTTCTTTCCCAACGATGAGAATACAAACTCATCATATCAAACCATTCCATTTGTGTCTCTCTCCTGATAAGAAAGTTGCCCAGCCAGAGAGCTCAAACAGCAACTAAAGTCAGTCAACGTCCCTTTACACCAATCATCAATATGACTGCACTCCAATAATAATGATACTGATGCTGATGACGCTGATGATGATGATGATGACTCCGATGATGAGGATGATGACTCCGATGATGATGATGATGACGATAAGTGTCGGCCGTTCCAAATGGCCTGCCACATATGGCTGCCCTCCAACATGGCTCTGAATGGAAAAGTCTGTTATGTCCGTTCTTTGAATTACAATTCTATGTGGAAGCCTGTGCATTTACCTGCTGAGTGCAATTCACTAGGAGAGTGTCAAACGTTCAACCTGTAATCCACTATAATACTAACATACCCACACTCTCCAGTCAATTACCACTATGTAATGGAGGCTGGGAAAAAGGTTAACTTTATCTGAACCCTCTCTCTCTCTCACACACACGCACACGCACACACACACGACTAAACAGTGAGATTCTCCCACCCTTAACAATACCGCGCTCCATATGACCCCTTCACTAAACCTGCAGCTTCCAGAAGGTGTCCATACGAACATCGTGTATCATTTATATTGACTTAATCAACAAGACAGTTCATTGTTCAAGTCAAGATCCTGATGTTAGATAGGGATTTTGCAGGTAGAGACCTTGGGACTATCTGCCATTTTTGTCAAAAATGAGTTAGCCGCATATAATTAATCTTTAAATGGTTCTTCATATGTTTGTGATGTTAAAAAAAAAATGTAAGTCAATTGTAAGTGTTTTTTTTTTTTTTTTTTACTAAATCAAACCAAGTCTAAGTTCATTGGTCGCGTACACAGATTTGCAGATGTTAATGCAGGTGAAGTGAAATTCTTGCATAAACCCTTCATAAACCCTTATCTAAGGTCCAATCACAAGCCTGAACAAATACAGAGGGACCAATCAGAACACATCTTTGCAATCTCCCTTTAAGTATGGTCTAGGCTAGTCTGGACAGCAATACTGGCACGCAAGCAAAACTAAACAACACTGTCAGAAACCTTAAATGTTGTCACATCGTTGTTCAGTGATGGCAGTTAATAATTAGTCTGGTGAGCATAATACATTTCTTCATGTATTTGAGGATGTGCTCTGACTATCTTGGTAAAATAGTGTCATTCTATCATTTATGTATTCTACAGTTGTACAAAAGCTACAGTTGTCATAAAGAAAGAAGAATTTACTACAAAACAGTTCTGAGATCAGAGATGTGAAAACGTTCATGCTCAATATCTCAGAACTATGCCTTGTGCAGATAGAACCTTATAGTCCCAAGGTCACGAGGTGGTCCCCAAAATGTTTTTGTTTCTCCCAGTTCCCACTATGATTTCAATAGAAATCTGTTCAGTTTCCACTGCAAGTTGACCCTGTGTCTGAAACTTCACCCCTGGTTGTTCGGTCTGATAGGTGAGCTCCTCAACGTTGTGCAACATTGATTTCAGATAGAAATACACCATGTAGAACAAACACCCCTCTCTGACATTTAGAAAAAGGCAGGGCTGCCCAACCCTCTTCCTGGAGAACTGCTAAATTAGGATTGGGCTGAAAACCTACAGGACAGTAGATCTCCAGGAAGAGGGTTGGGCTGAAAACCTACAGGACAGTAGATCGCCATGAAGAGGGTTGGACTGAAAACCTACAGGACAGTAGATCTCCAGGAAGAGGGTTGGACTGAAAACCTACAGGACAGTAGATCTCCAGGAAGAGGGTTGGACTGAAAACCTACAGGACAGTAGATCTCCAGGAAGAGGGTTGGGCTGAAAACCTACAGGACAGTAGATCTCCAGGAAGAGGGTTGGGCTGAAAACCTACAGGACAGTAGATCTCCAGGAAGAGGGTTGGACTGAAAACCTATAGGACAGTAGATCTCCAGGAAGAGGGTTGGGCAGCCCTGGAATAAGGGATCGTGTCAGCTCTATTGATGGCATTTCTATCGGCAAAGTTCCACAACTTTTGCCTACTGAACGAGGCCCAGCTGTCTGTTGCTATACAGCACCCCGTGTCCCTACTGAGGACTGCTCTGGTCCCTCACTTATAGGCCTACCACTCACTCATCACCTGTGCACTGTCAGCAGTGACCACGGTCAGCAACCATGTCTCAGAGCAACCTTCTCTATTGCCAACAAACAGTAGGGCGTGCTGTAGATACAACCACACCGTAATGGCAGACTATGGAGAGAACCCTAGACCTTCAAACACGCTTGTTCTCAAATACAGTACCAGGCTGAAAGAAAATCCAACTTTTATGCACGATGGTTAGGCTCGGCTAGAATGGGGAGATGGTTCAGAGAAAGATTGAGTTTAAGCATAAGGTTAGAAGTTCATAAGCACTCTACATCCCCTCAGAATAGACCCGTGGATGAATGGGCCAATTACGCACATTGGGAGTCAAAACCGAACTCATTTTAATCGGTTTTAATTGGGATCCCACCAGTACCACCCCTCCCCCTGCGGTCTTAACGACCCGTGGTCTTTTTACAGCAGCCAGGATCATGACGCGGTTCCTCTGTTCGCTCTGGGTTGACTGTACGCGCGCTGTGCCACGCAGAACGCTGCTATTTGTAACCAATTAACACCGTCCCCGCGGGCTGCATTCGTCTGTAGGACCTAGACTCTTGGCAATGCAGATAACTTGGCAAGGCCGCCTAAAATCCGCAACATGTTGAAAAAAAACAACTCAATCGGGCATATAGGCCTATTGTGCTCTATAGCGAGAGAACCCTCTTTACGCACACACACGCGGGCGCGCAAACAATCACACGCGAGCACAGGCACGCGTGCACACACACACACACACACACACAAATATACATACATACACACACACCTGCACAGTGAAACGAGTCTGTGCCTCTGACAAAATTCATTTGTAGCATTCATTTATGACAGTGGGAAATACAAATACATAGGTAGCCAAATACCACAGTAAATAACCCAACTATGGACACGAAAAAAACTATCGGCCTAATGGAAAGCATCCATTATATTAATCGCCAAAAAAATGCGTAATGAAGCAAATTGAACTCATTTATTTACATTTTGGATAAAGCTGATGGACAAGAAATCAAATTGTATTATCATATTTGTTTTGGCATAATACCAGTTATAGAACGAGCACCCCGCACAAAGCTGTCTGCCTTTGAACTGAGCTTTTCCCATAGGCTCTCTGGCTCTACAGCCCAAGCACAACACAACACAAACAGGGTAGTAGTCAGATTTACCATTATCCAACTCACTATCCAACTCCAACTCACTACTCATATCATGCGTCTTTTTACATGGAAACAGAAAACAGTCATTCCATGTATGGAGATGTCAATATTCCCAATATGGTACGTCTGATGGTCTTTGTAGAGTTCGCCAGATTCAGAGGATGCTATAGCCGAGCAGCATTGCATATAGCCGGGCTTACCTTGCTGGAGTAGGGGCCGGGAATCAGTAGCTTCAGCGCCTGTCTCTTCAGCTCCGCCAGCCGGGCATTGCAGTGCTCACACCATATCCCCCTCTCCCTCTCAGAACCAGGGGAGCTCCCGCTGCCAGAGCCAGGCGAACCTGTACCGAAACCTGGCGAGCCACCTAGAGACCCAGGGGAACCGGTCCCGATCCCTGGAGATATGGTCCCGGGGGAACCGGAGAAGGATCCCGGGGACGAGGTGCCAGATCCTGGGGAGGGGGTGCCTGTGGAGCTGGGCATAGATCCGGCTCCCTCTGGAGCTGGTCGGCTGCCGGTCCGGGACTCCTCATAGGCCTTTCTGTACCATGTCTCCGGGGAGAAGGAGGTTGATTTTGTCGGGGAGGTGTCGGTAATCTGTTGGGAGCAACATAAAGGCAAGCCTACCTTTAATGGAACATTTAAATTGGGGAGACGCACAATAACGCACTAGTCACTATACGCGGTCTTTGCAATGTTAATAAACTGCACCACAGCCGAACAAAATCCACGTAGGTCTAAAGTTTGAACACAAATTGCAAAAAAGCATTTAAAAAACTAAAGGTGAGTATGATATTTGCGTTCCCTAACTATAGCCTACTCTCTTCGCCGCAGTAATTAAGTGCCTACCTACACTCAAACCTGTAGCAAGCATACAGTTACTGCTCTGTTGGAATGCATGAGCGCTCATCAGTAGTGCACGACTCACTGTTGTTGTTGCCACAATTATCACTGATATAATCATCCAATCCATTTATACTACTATTCATTAGAAATACTTACCCCGTATTTTCTGCTCCTGCTGGTCACAGACCTCTCTTTGGTCCCAGACAGAGAAGTCATGTTGAAGGTGAGGAGATGGGAAGGGAGGATTGGGGAGAAATAAATCTCGGTTGTTTTACATCCAAGAAGACCAAATAGATTTAAATTAATTCCACGCCCCTCCGCGCTTCTCAATCATGAACCAATATCACGCAGATTGGGTATCCATATAGCCTACTGTATTCAACCATGAAAAACAACGACCTAACAGTAAGTCCACTCAAATTGATCCAATAGGCGCAATAATTAGTTCCAATCCACGGTCTCCTTTAGCGACTTGAAAGTGGGGGACAGACGGGTTTCTCTCTCTGGGAGCGGCGAAGTGCAGCAGGCAAGGCGGTGGCAGAGTGAATTCTGCCGCTGCCGCACAGGCTCAACGTTGAGACAGTGGGGACGCCGCGTCTGCAGCGCTATAGCCCACACCACAGTCCAAGGCAGAGCAGAGGCACAGCCGTGGTATTCCTCTGGCTGTCTGTACGCCTGCAAACTGCAGGAGGCTCCGTGCTCATCTGAAGGCAGAGGTGCAGACTGGAGAGAGTGGCGCTCACATCTGGCTGGGGGAGGGTCCTCTCTGCCCCCTCCTCACTGGCCGACCAATACCGTATCAATGCTTGGTTGACTGACAGGTGGCAGCTAATTTCCTATGTCAACTTTTGGAGGGGGTAAATTCTGACTAGGGAGTAAGGTAGTAACAGATGCGTAGCCTATGATAGACTATGGTTGCAAGAGAGTGGTGTGCATTAAAAAGGTACCTGGATCAGGGGTGTGCTATGTATAGTTGGATCAAAGAGGTTTAGGCCTAATCAAGAATATAATTCAGAATTATCATCATCTTCACCACCACTACCACAGAAACGAGGTATATTTCTAAGCAATAAGGTAGTATTAAATCATTCACTGGAGAGGTTTTACACAAAACACAATCACTCAACTCAAACCCCCCCAAAAAGCTTGAGTTTATTGTCCTATTCATGCATAGTCTCGTTCAATTAATTTGTGTTTTGCTTTCTGAGGATAATGCACATAGGGGGTGCTGGTGGTGTCATGTTAATGAAAGCATATTGCTGATGTGATTTATGGGATTGACACAGCGTGGGGTTTTGATGTTGTTTGTGGATGCACAGCGCCATCTGGTGTCACTGCATGGCCTAGCACAACAGATGAAGATAAAACAATGTTTTATGTCACTGCAAATATTTACAATACCTCAATATATTCTGTATCAGATTTTGAATCTAAAACAATACAACAATTGGGCAAGATGATGGTTACATTTGTCATTATTCTCAGAAGGTGTGAGTGTGTGAGTGTGCGTGCATGCAAGAGTGTGTATGTGTGTGTGTGTGGGGGGGGGGGGGGTCATCCACGGTCATCATGCTAACAAAGTCTTTGTAGACGATGGCGTTCTTGGCAGGTTCCAGAACAGCTGACATAATCTCCTCCATCTCCTGCTGGGTGAAGAGCTCTCCTGCACAGAGGAACTCATTGGAACAATAGATCTTTATTCATCCATTATACAGACACAATCACAACTTTCGCTAACACAGTACCAAACACACCATACACGCACACAACACGCTGGGAGCAGCACGGTGTCCACCACAGAACAGCCAGCCCCTGCAGTTTAAAGTGGGCCTTGCTCAAAGTCACAACGGCAGTAGGTGGCTCCTGAGATAGTGATGGCAGTTGCCTTTATAACTTTCAGGCTACCGCCACCCCTTAGCAGGGTTTCTCAATGTTGATTCTGGGGACACACTCTTTGCTGAATGTCACTCCAGCTGAGCATCTGTTAGATACTAATAAGTGCATCTGCTTGGTCGAAGGGAACCAGTAAACTGGAAGTGATCTTTTCTTGAAATATGCTCAGAATTAATACTGTAGTCAACCAGAGACTATATTGCTGATCTGGGAGATATCATCATATCATGTTTGTACAGTAGATTGTTATCTGTCAGTAGCTGTCAAAATCTTTGACCACTGGAGGGCATGAGTACTGTAATATCACCTTGCTGTAATCAAAGAACACATTAATGTTAATACAAAGTGACAAGATGCAACAGATTTGTGATTTCGGGCCAATGATTCTGTGGTTTTCTATGTTGCTTCCACATTACCTGCCTGTGTCAAGTACTTCGTGACTCGTTATCTCCTCCGGTTCCAAATGTCCCTTGTTCAACTGATCTGATGCAAAATGAACCCAAGGTATGGTCCTAAACAGTCTATAAAAGAAGGAATCTAACATAAGAGCCTACAGTTTACATACAGAAACAAAACAGGCTACATACAGAAGCAAAACAGTCTACTTACAGAACTTAGACAGTCTACAACATATAACCACAAGATAAGAATGTTTACAATCTACATTCAGAACCTATACAGTCTGCAATAGAGGGAATTAACCCAAGATAACCAATACAGTCTACATTCAGAACCCATACAGTCTGCAATAGAGGGAATTAACCCAATATAATCAATAGTCTACATTCAGAACCTATACAGTCTGCAATAAAGGGAATTTACCCAATATAATCAATACAGTCTACATTCAGAACCTATACAGTCTGCAATAGAGGGAATTAACCCAAGATAACCAATACAGTCTACATTCAGAACCTATACAGTCTGCAATAAAGGGAATTTACCCAAGATAACCAATACAGTCTACATATACATCCTCAAAGGCCTGGAGCAGCATCCTCAGGGATGGGCCAGAACCTGCATACCTGCACACACACACGCACGCACACACACACACACACACACACACACACACACACACACACACACACACACACACACACACACACACACACACACACACACACACACACACACACACACACACACACACACACACACACACACACACACACACACACACTCCGGTGTGCTGGAGTTTCTTTTCCAAACTGCAGCCTATAGTGTAGAATACATCTAGCATGGTTGGTAGTGTCGTGTAGGATGAATACCTTCTTTCAGGAAGCAGCATATGGAAACAGGCTGAGGAGGACTATTACAGTCATATGGTTTCATTTGAACCTCTCAGATGTATTGCATTCCATGACAGTGGTTAGGATGTACACAGGATGTCACAAACACACAGTCACAACACAATGGACATCCTTTTCAATGCAGTTTTATTCTCCAGATCTGGGTGACTATGTATGGGGCACATGAAACAGTGTGATGGGTAAGCCTGTCTGAGAGCTGAAGACTTGTGTTAGCTCCCAGAGCCTGTTAGGTGGTGCTGACTGTCAGAGTGGTGATAAGTGGGCAGGGTGTGTTAGGCTTGAGTTAGTTAGAAGGACACACCCTGTAAACATGACACAACTCAACAGATGGCACAACACAACACAACACAATGTTTACGATCAAACCATTATGAACTCCCCTCTCTCTGTCTCTCTCCCTCTCTCTCCCCTTTCTGTTTTTCTCTCAAGCCCCACCCATCTGTTGTCCGCATCTCCCTTCCATCTCAATGACTCCTCTGTGTCCTGTGTCTCAATCTGTTTTTCATTATTGTTTACTTTGGCCCTGCTCTGTTTCTCCTCCCCCTTTCTCTCTCCGTTTTGTCATCCCCCCTGTACTTTTTCTTCTCTCTCCAGCCTGAGGCTCAGTGGACACAGGAAGTAGTTAAGTGTTGTTGGAGTGTCTCTCAGATAGTCTGTTACTCCTCGGGTGCTTATAGAAACAGTCTGGACCACACACGCATACACACACCTTTAACACAATCTCATACAGAACATCCCTGCAAGTAAGTGAAATATATCAATCACATCATGTTTGTATAAGGTGTCACAAAGTGCCACGCCAGTGACAGGCAGACAGTTAACAGAAGTGTTATCCCATACTAAGACCGGGTAGTAAAAGGTGGGAGTGATTATGCCTGTTTCATCAGCGAGCTACAACCTTGTTTCTTATCTTTATAGTGAATCCCACCTCCTTCTGGACACACGTACTCTGTCTATATTTGGAGTGAACTGATCTAAGGTCAGTTTTGCTATGTGTAAGAACAGAGGCAGTATTTTTCTCGGGTAATTCAGGAATAATTTATATATTTGCATTTCTTAATTATTACATTTTTCAGGGGGTGTTGCAGCACCCTCAGCACCCCTAATTCCCGCAGCTATGTGTAAACCTGTTAGTAGGCCTGGCCATATCTGTGATAACTTAGGTCAGGAATAACCAGGGTGAATTTAATGAGAAAAAAATCCCTCTGGAATTGATCACTGTAAAATAACCAATTAAGGCCAATGTTGCCACTTAGCCTTCCATAGCTACACTATATATACAAAGGTATGTGGACACCCCTTCAAATGAGTGAATTCGGCTATTTCAGTCACACCCGTTGCTGACAGGTGTATCAAATTGAGCACACAGCCATGCAATCTCCATAGACAAACATTAACAGTATAATGGCCTTACTGAAGAGCTCGCTAGAGCTGCCCCGGTCAACTGTAAGTGCTGTTATTGTGAAGTGGAAACAGAACAGGACTGCCGAGTGTTGAAGCGCGTAGCATGTAAAAATCATCTGTCCTCGGTTGCAACACTCACTACGAGTTTCAAACTGCCTCTGGAAGCAACGTCAGCACAAGAACTGTTGGCTGGGAGCTGCATAGTGTCAACTGTAAAGTTTGGTGGAGGAGGAATAATGGTCTCGGGCTGTTTTTCATGGTTCTGGCTAGGCCTCTTAGTTCCAGTGAAGGGAAATCTTTTAACGCTACAGCATACAATGACATTCTTGACAATTCTGTGCTTCCAACTTTGTGGCAACAGTTTAGAGAAGGCCCTTTCCTGTTTCAGCATGACAAAGCCCCCTGTGCACAAAGCGAGATCCATACAGAAATGGTTTGTTGAGATCGGTGTGGAAAAACTTGACTAGCCTGCACAGAGCCCTGACCTCAACCCCACCATCGCCTTTGGGATTAATTGGAATGCTGACTGCGAGCCAGACCTAATCGCCCATAATCAGTGCCTGACCTCACTAATGCTTCCCAGAAGAGTGGAGGCTGTTATGGCAGCAAAGGTGGACCAACTCCATGTTAATGCCCATCATTTTGGAATGAGATGTTCTACGAGCAGGTGTCCACATACTTTTGGTCAAGAAGTGTACGTGTATACCAGAGGCGCATCTCTAGCATAAATATTGTTACTGTCAGAAGGTGCAAATCAAATCTGGATAGCTGAAACAGGTGACACCTTTAAAATGTATGTCAAATTATCTTTAAGGGTTCGTTAGAGCAATATAAGAACTAGCTTTTGATTAGCAGAAGGTTCTTTCATTGGTCCTAATGGGAGGACCCATGGAAATAGAATCTAGTCTATATTATATTTATATGGGAGGACCACTCTAAACTAGTTGATATTATTCCAGAAGTTAGATGCAGTATTTTACAGCAAAAGCACCAATTGAAATAGGGAAATAAATGGTCAAATAGAAGACTCTGGCCATGCACACTGCCAGTGAATGTGTTCTGATGTCTCATTTATAAAAATAAGTATATTTCTATTGATTGCTCTGGGCAAAGACAGACATTTTGATTGAGTAACAAATTGTGAAAAAATCTTAGCTATATTTTGACAGACTTTGGCCACAGTGACAGATAAAAGCCACTGAATCAACAGCAGTTATGTGAAAAGAGCTATTGAATAAAAGCTGACTGGTGTTTTCGCGTCATTACGGTAGGGCTATATTGCTGCCACTAGGGACTTGTGTAGAAAAGGTGGCGGCTTGGCACAGTGAAAATTCTAGGCGACTGCTATCACCAAATTGCCACTGCAAAGCACTTCTGTACGTAGCCTAATGGTTGTTGGCAGTTTAGCTAGTTAGTGATAGGGAGGGTTACGGTGAGGGCTTGCGGGATGCTGTCACCGACTAAAGAAAATATTGGTCGACCGAAAGTAGTCTGTTCTTTCGACCAATCGAGTGCTCAAAATGTTTTTTAGTGTGTATTTTTCCATATATAGACACACCTCGTGTGTTTTAATAAAACCAACTATGTGCATTGAGCTTGTCTGATGCTTTACGCTTACGGGTTGATGCTTCACGAGGGCGCCAGAGATCAAGATATGCACGAACTCTTCTGAACTGTGTCGGCTGGGAAGCCACTAGAGCAGGGTTATTCAACTCTGCGAGGTGCGGAGGCTGCTGGTTTTCTGTTCTACTTGATAATGAATTGCATCACCTAGTGTGCCAGGTCTAAATCAGTCCCTGATTAGAGATGACCAATGAAAACAAGCCGAGTTTGAGGGCACTAGAGCATCGGGTCAATATAATGGTCGTCAGTAGTTACCACAGCCAAAAAGTCATAAACCCGCCTATTTCTTAAATGTTTCTTTAAAATGTGATTTTAAACTCTAATCTTAACAACGCTGCTAACCTTAAATTAAGACAAAAAAGCATTTATATTTTTATGGACAATTTTGCCTTTGGCCCTGACAACTAGTGGAAACCCAGTATAATGGATAATCAGTGGATCGTCACTATCAGGGGTCATTTGGACGTCCATTTAAATAGTTACGGTTAGGGCATAGATAGAACAATGAGAGGTTTAGTTAATCTTTGGTTAGGGTTTAGGGTAGGGCCGTCCCAAGGATCTCAGATTGCACCGACCAAAACGTGGCCTTAGCCAGCTACTTCCGCTTTCTTGTCACTCCCCCTCCGCAGCTTCCTGGGGCTGACCCTGTATTCACGCTTGAAACCAACAACACAACCGCCTCCTCAGGGACACTTGTTTTGTCAATCCAGTTTGTTTGCTAGACTCGTCGTAGCTGTTGCCTGGAGGACCGCTGGCCAGTCCACAGCCACTGGCCATGGAGCACGGAAGCGGGTTTTCATTCATGAAGTATGGGACTGCAGCGTCCCTCGCAATGGTTCTGCTGGCGTACTGGTTCCGATCTCCAGGGGAGTCAGGACTAGATAACAGGCTTGACACGGTGCTGTCCTCCCTACTGCGGGCTGAAAGCAAAGTGGGGATGAACAACGCCAGACCCAGGGTGGCGATAGGTGAGAATCCTAAATGACAAGCTAGCCTAGCATCAGTTACCTAGCTAACGTCAGCTAACCTTAGTCCTTACTTTGATGCGCAGAGAGGAGGGTCATTCCTACAAACCAGTGCCTTTTGGATAGTATATCTTTGTATTTTTGTTGTTGTATTCTACCAGAGAAAGGACGTTAGACTTTCAGAAAAATATATTAGTCAAACTCGGCCACTTAACATTTGTTGGTACATTTTCCCAACGGTTAGGTTCATAATCCTAACAGGGTGGATGGAGGAACCTTACAGGTGTAAATTAGCAATAGCTCTGTGAGTGAGCTGATTGAATTAGCATAATGGTGAACACTTGAACAGTATTTTAACTTCTCTATCAAATATATTTAGACATTTTTGTTAATTTTCTCTAATTTAACCTAACAGGGAGGAAATGTATGAGTGGGAAATACAGACTAACAACGTGAAAAATATACAACTGCGTGTTTTATATTTATTGAACTTTGCACCGTTTTTGCACAAAATAAATGACGACACTGAATGTGGTGTTATTGTAGGAAGGAGTTGTTTTCTTAAAGGAGAATTACAACAAACTAACAGGGTGGAAAGTGATATTAGTGACACGCACATCTTAAATAAAATAATTATAAATACAGTAATCATGAAAAAAAGTTATTGATGAGAGACTTGAACTATGGTTATTATATGATGAATTTGAACTATTTTTATGGCTTCTATTTCTGGTGGAAGTTGATGAATGACGGGGACATGGCGAAAACGCCAACATCTACTGAAAAAATGTAAAAAAAAAAAAAAAAATTATAGCTTTGATGTTTAAACGAGTTTGGGATGGTTAATGTTTAGAAAAAAAAATCCCTAACCGAAAACCTTTATTTTATTTGCCGCGGATATAAAGTGCTCCGCACGTCATGCTCATTAACAGTTGGAAAAAATGGCAGATAGTGAGTTAGGGAAGCGACAGCAGCGAAGTCCTCTATGGCAATACTTTTGAGAAGTTAAATGAGAAGGTGATTAAATGCAACCATTGCGTGGTGGAATTGTGCTGCAGTACAGGTGCAATGCTCAAAGGGAGACCCAACCCTTTGATGGCACCAGTGCGACAATGATCAAATGATTACAGAAATGATTGCAGTTGATATGCAGCCAATAGTAGAGAATGTCAGCATCAATACCCTAATAGCATATCTAGAACCAGTCTAAAAGATGCTTTGATGAAAAACCGTAAAGGCCCTGATGGAGAAATTGTACAATAATTGCCCTGCAAGCACAAAGCGCAAGCTCTCAAAACACCATACGTGGCATTAACAGATTGTTGGACGTCTATGAAACACACTGTCATACCTCACTGTAACGAGCCATCACATTGATGAGAAGTGGGACATGAAGTCCCATGTACTGACAACTGAGACCATGGAGGAAAGAGACAAGAGAACCTAAAACGGCATTAATACCATTGTTGCTGAGTGGGTGGGGACAGCAGTAAGGTAAACGCTGTCTGGTTAGGTTGTCAGGACTGCGCCTCCTTAGTGGTCATATGCAGGACCATATCTGAATTGTGAAACACGTACTTTTATGATTAAAAAAACAACGTTAAAATGACAACAAAATGGCAGTTTAAACTTTTTTTATTTGTACATTTGTCACATCCCAATTCAAAATGCATAAAATTCAATTTCAAGTTCGATAATTTTGTGTTAAGGTAAAGGACACCTGCCCTTATTGAAAGCCTTTTGGAATCTTACACTAAATAAGTGATATTTCCTGGGGACAGAAAAGGCACCGCACACTAGGAATGACGAAGGTGGTTTTTGCCTTTTTATGGGGTTTTGGATTGCATGAAAACCATCTGGCCAAGCAAGCACCAGCAGCTTTTTATAAAACCATTTAAACATATTTACAATTGTGGTTGATGTATCTTATTAGCTAGCTAGCTGATGTATCTTATTAGCTAGCCAGCTAGCTAATGAGCCAATAAATCAATGCAAATTACTTGGTCTGATTATTTAGGCTGTAATACACCCTGAAACGAATGCCAGCAAAATTGTGTACATTTTCCTTACAAGCCAGAATGTACCCACAGAAAAGTATTGTTTACCAAACCTTTTAGAGAGTCGTTAGGTACATGGTTCAGTTTGGCACCGAGGTAAAGTTAGTGACTTTGCTGTTACTGTGTGTTGACACATTTCTGAATGGACTTTGCATGCACCTTGATTTATGGTAGCATATTTACGAAGCACAGAGTACTGTAGTACAGTTGAAGTCGGAAGTTTACATACACCTAGATTGGAGTCATTAAAACTCATTTTTAAACCACTCCACACATTTCTTGTTAACAAACTATAGTTTTGGATAGTCGGTTAGGACATCTACTTTGTGCATGACACAAGTCATTTTTCCAACAATTGTTTACAGACAGATTATTTCACTTATAATTCACTGTATCACAATTCCAATGGGTCAGAAGTTTACATACACTAAGTTGACTGTGCCTTTAAACAGCTTGGAAAATTCCAGAAATTGTCATGGCTTCTGATAGGCACATTGACATAATTTGAGTCAATTGGCGGTGTACCTGTGGATGTATTTCAAAGCTTACCTTCAAACTCAGTGCCTCTTTGCTTGACATCATGGGACAATCAAAAGAAATCAGCCAAGACCTCAAATTTATGTAGACCTCCACAAGTCTGGTTCATCCTTGGGGGCAATTTCCAAACGCCTGAAGGTACAACGTTCATCCGTACAAACAATAGTACGCAAGTATAAACACCATGGGACCACGCAGCCGTCATACCGCTCAGGAAGGTGACTCGTTCTGTCTCCTTGAGATTAACATACTTTAGGTGCAAAAAATGCAAATCAATCCCAGAAAAACAGCAAAGGACCATGTGAAGATGCTGGAGGAAACAGGTGCAAAAGTATCTATAGCCACAGTAAAACAAGTCCTATATCGACATAACCTGAAAGGCCGCTCAGCAAGGAAGAAGCCACTGCTTCAAAACCGCCATAAAAAAGACAGACTATGGTTTGCATTTGCATATGGAGACAAAGATTGTACTTTTGGAGCAATGTCCTCTGGTCTGATGATGTAAAAATAGAACTGTTTGGCCATAATGACCATCGTCATGTTTGCAGGAAAAACAGGGAGACTTGCAAGCCGAAGAACACCATCCCAACCGTGAAGCACGGGGGTGGCAGCATCATGTAGTGGGGGTGCTTTGCTGCAGGAAAGACAGGTGCACTTAATAGATGGTATCACGAGGAGGAAAATGTGGCTATATTGAAGCAACAATTGTGGCAAAATGGCTTAAAGACAACAAAGTCGAGGTACTGGAGTGGCCATCACAAAGCCTTGACCTCAATCCTATAGAAAGTTGTGGGCACAATTGAAAAGCGTGTGCGAGCAAGGAGGCCTACAAACCTGACTCAGTTACACCAGCACTGTCAGGAGGAATGGGCCAAAATTCACCCAACTTATTGTGGGAAGCTTGTGGAAGGCTACCCAAAATGTTTGACCCAAGTTAAAACATTTAAAGGCAATGCTACCAAATACTAATTGAGTGCATGTGAACTTCTGACCCACTGGGAATGTGATGAAATAATTTAAAATATTAAATAAATCATTCTCTCTACTATTATTCTGATATTTCACATTCTTAAAATAAATTGGTGATCCTAACTGACCTAAGACAGGGAATTTGTAATCTGATTAAATGTCAGGAATTGTGAAAAACTGAGTTGAAATGTGTTTGGCTAAGGTGTATGTACACTTCTGACTTCAACTGTATCTCACTCCCCTCTGCCACTTAGTACATCTGTCAGAGTACTGGGAGTGTTACCTCTCTCACTCTGTATGAATGTTGGGGCAGGCAGGCGGGGCAGTGGAAGTAATTGGGGGGGGGGGGGGGATTGGTGGCTGTGCTGGGGGCATCAAATTATGTTCTCTCTGTGTCTCTGTCTCTGAGATTCGGGGGTTGCTTTGTGATTGTGTAGAGTTAAATACTGTTCTCACCGTTTCTCTCTCTTCCTCCAGGTTTAGGGGGTTGTGTTGACGTCATCGTGGATGGGGTGACGTTGCTGAATAAGATCGGCCTGCCGCCCACAGGCCAGCCTCTCCACCATGACTACATAGAGACCGCTGATCAGCTGGCACAGAGCTTCGCTTACTTCTTTGCCCCGGGAGCCGCCTCAGAGTAAGTGGCCAAGTCCCCTTGTGTGTGTGTGTGTGTGTGTGTGTGTCTTGTGACATTTCTAGTGCACAGTGTTAATGAACAACTAAAGGACAAAGTCTGCAATCCTTTACAAAGGCATTCGGTTACACACACACACACACACACACAAACACAGATATGTGTTCCTTACAGACCAGGTCAATATACACAAAATAAATATTTTAGTAAATAAAGTGATAAGCACACAGTAATTAGTCTCTACCATCGTGTGCTCTTATTGATGGTTTATGGTGTTGAAGACAATTGCATGTTCTCAATATTTGGCTTTGGAATTTCAATTAAAATGTAATAAAATAATTAAGGTCATATTTCATAATGCATTTAATTAAAACATTTTTATTTGAAACTGAACTCAAACTGTGATACATTTTTGTTAGATCTTCCTCCGTAAATCTGATACCCCAATTAAACAATAACGGGCATGGTTGACGCCCCCCCCCCCCCCCCCCCCCCCCCCCCCACCTTTCTCCCGGCACTTATCATTCTAGCGTGTCTTCTTCATATAGCGTTACAGTTCATCTTCCCAACAGCACATGTAACTCTTGCCTGTCACATTTGATGGCCCTTGGTAATGTCCCGATTTTTCAATATCCAAATAAGTACACAAGTCTCTCACCTGAGCTACCACCATTCTCTCGTCCATTTCTCCCACCAGTACACCAAGAGCATGAAAGAAGTTTGAATGGGATCTCACTCCACATGCATTCACACAGGGTTTGTGTGAACCTCAAAACCTACCATGCATTAAGTGATACCTCACTCCTACCATGCATTAAGACACAATCTGACGTCACCTTCCATGATAACCTCAAGAGAGAACAGATCAGAACAACAGTTTAGTTCAAGTAATTCTGATTCAGGAAATCCAGAAAAGCATTGACTATGACATTGTTACATTCCAAATTTTCTTAACATTATCTCTATGACAAATATCAAAGCATAACAACATACTGTTACTGTTGAAACCATTTTCAAAATTAGTTCATACTCCCTTATTTTTCTGGCGACCTCTCGGAAGAGTTACCAGATCAGGGAGTTAGCACCATAGCCCATGAGGGAATCCCAACAATCCAGCATACCCAATCTGGTGAAATTTGTATCAAAACAAAGACAAAAATGAGATCAGCAATTACACATCACAATCCATTTGGAGTAACTGTCAACTCTCATTAACATATATTTTTCCTTCTCTATGCAGACTGAACAAAATACATTTGTGTATTTACCCAAAGACCAGGGTCCCAGGGAACTGGTAGTTTCCCCCCTTTGAACACATGATTCACATTGCTAAATCAAAAATAAACTAACTTGAATAACCAATCAACTTAGAATTACAACTCTTAAACTCCATAAGGAAATAATGATATCCCATAAAGTAATGGTAAAATAGAATAGAAACTGGTGTTTCTCATTCATTTTTATAATTAAATCCCACCTGTTTCGATCATTTCTAGTGAGATTGATCTGGCCTCACCAGAAAGTCAGGTGACTTTCAAATATTTAATCTCCCTTTTCTTTACCTGTCCTTCCAAAACACTTTAAAAAAAAAAAATCTAACATTTCCATAATTCTGCATACCAAATTGAAAAGACCCCACAAAATAAATCTCCCAGTATCAACACCACTAACGCATATTCATAACTGGTAAGTTGTGTGAGCGTGCTGGTAAACCGTAGGTCAAGAACACAGGAACAGGCGCTATCTGGGAACCACTGTCCTTACGCCAATCCTTAAATGTTTGTTTTAATACACCCCATCGTTTATTTAGCACATGGTGACATTCTCGCCACCGAGTCTTAACGATTCACAGGTTCCCCATGATTCTACATAACCACTGCACCACCATGTTCATGAACTAAAAAAAAATGTAAAGTTCATTTTAGGTTTGGTAAACCCCTGTGCTAATTCCTCGTGACCCCTCCACCCTTTCGTCCATTCTAGAAATCTATTTCAGAATAAGACAACATAAAATGTCAATCTATTTCCTAATAAAATTACATAATGTCTCATGAGATTAAAAACCTCCCATGGTTTTGTGAGTTTGCGAGGAGTGTTTGGCCAGATAATTATAATTTGTTATGTCTTTAGAATCCATCCCCTGGCATGTCGCCTAGATTCTTCAACCCAAAATACTTTTCCCTGTGGCAAATTTAGCCAATTTCTCATCATAAGGAATCCGCAATATTTAATCCCTGCCATCTATTAAAAAGTTATCTCTGAACCACTGTTGATCGAACGGAGGCCATTCACTGCTATGTAAAATGTTCCTGTCTTGCTGCTCTCGAGGATTTGTTGCAAACACTTGTATAGCAGCATTTCCTCCAAATACAGCAGGTTCCAGGACCTCTTTCTTCCAATGCCCGATAGCTCCCTGTTTTAGTCCCACATCGATCACCCTACGCTTTTGTTTTTTTCTCCACTTTTCTTTGTCTTACCTTGGCCATTGAAACCACTGTTAGTGACTTTCACTGTGGCCGTATTAACCCCTCGCACGTCTGCAAAGTGAGAGGAGTATTATTCCACTCAAAGCATCCTGCTCTATTTCATCCACTACCCCCGCAATTGCCGTTTTGATCACCGGTTTCAAACCTGCCATCAAAGCCGAAGTGCAAATTCTATCAGTGCACTCACGTACCGTCTTTTTGCAGCTGAGGAATCTACTCATTTCATTTCTATAATTTCCATACTCTGTTGATAAAACGGCAACATTAACACTTGGATATTGAGCTTGCAATTTCTCAATGTCGTCATTGTGAGTTCTTTATTTGATTAGAATTTTCCGTCAGTAGGGAAATGTTGCCCAATTTTATCCAGTTTGCAAAATGTTTCCCATATTTGAGCCGAATTGGTAGAATGCTCGTGCGCTTCTTTCAGCGCCTCCATGGCTTTATTAAAATCCTCTAGCTCCGCTTTACAGGGTGAATCGGGGGCCGTCTGTCGCCATTTCAATAATTATTCTTCCGAAACCTCTCCCGACTATGTCCAGGGTGTTAATATTTCTTCACTCCCGTCTCTAATATACACTTTCTATTAACTATTTTCCAAGGTAGCGCTACCCACTCCCCCAGAGAATGGTAATGGTATTTCTGCCTATTAATTGGTCACGGCACTTAATACCTTGTATTAGAACCAATGCTGTAGCGTCTGCAAATGTATTACTGGAGAATACGGATGACCTAATGTCTTGTTCCAGTGTTACGCCTCAAACATCACTGTTGTTGATAACACACATTACCAACATTATTCACACTTGTCATCCTATTTCCACATAATGTTATGGTTCCCTCTCCCCATAGGGCATAAACCAACCTTTCTCCTTGGTGCTACTGCTGAGCAACGTAACGCAAACAGTGTTTGAATATCTTATTGCTTTTCTTTTAACCATGCATGTGGCTTTACTTCAGAATTTATAGGCAACCTTATCATTATCCACATACACTCTACTGCCTCACTGTCACTGCAGCTGGGACTTTCATCCCTTTAACAGATCTCACAGGGGAATACCCCTACTAGGGACCTATCCTATGCAGAACCTACCCTACACTGTAATGTCACTCATGGATCTCGCAGAGGAACCTCCACTCGGGACCTATCCTTATGGAGCCTACTAGAGGGTCGACCGATTTTAACCGGAATGGACGATTTTTAATTAGGGCCGATTTCAAGTTTTCATAACAATCGGTGATCAGCATTTTTGGACACAATCATGGCCGAATACATTGCACTCCACGAGGAGACTGCGTGGCAGGCTGACTACCTGTTATGCGAGTGCAGCAAGGAGCCAAGGCAAGGTGCTAGCTAGCATTAAACGTATCTTATAAACAACAATCAATCTTAACATAATTGCTAGTTAACTACACATGGTTGATGATATCTAGCTTGTCCTGCGTTGCATATAATCGATGCGGTTCCTGTTAATTTATCATTGAATCATAGCCTACTTCACCAAACGGGGGATGATTTAACAATCGCATTCGTGAAAAAAGCACTGTCGTTGCACCAATGTGTACCTAACCATAAACATCAATGCCTTTCTTAAAATCCATACACAGAAGTATATTTTTTAATCCAGGTTCACAGGCAATAATAAACTAGGAAAATTGTCACTTCTCTTGCGTTCCGTGCACGCAGAGTCAGGGTATATGCAACAGTTTGGGCCGCCTGGCTCATTGCGAACTAATTTGCCAGAATTTGACGTAATTCTGACATAACATTGAAGGTTGTGCAAAGTAACAGGAATATTTAGACTTATGGATGCCACCCATTAGATACAATACGGAATGGTTCCGTATTTCACTGAAAGAATAAACGTTTTGTTTTCTAAATGAGTTTCCGGATTTGACCATATTAATGATATAAGGCTCGTATTTCTGTGTGTTGTTATGTTATAATTAAGTCTAGGATTTGATATTTGATAGAGCAGTCTGACTGAGCGGTGGTAGGCAGCAGCTGTTGTCGATGTGTTCCTGGTTTGAGCCCAGGTAGGGGCGAGGAGAGGGACGGAAGCTATACTGTTACACTGGTAATACTAAAGTGCCTATAAGAACATCCAATAGTCGAAGGTTAATGAAATACAAATGGTATAGAGAGAAATAGTCCTATAATAACTACAACCTAAAACTTCTTAACTGGGAATATTGAAGACTCATGTTAAAAGGAACCACCAGCTTTCATATGTTCTCATGTTCTGAGCAAGGAACTGAAACGTTAGCTTTCTTACATAGCACATATTGCACTTTTACTTTCTTCTCCAACTCTTTGTTTTTGCATTATTTAAAACAAATTGAACATGGTTCATTATTTATTTGAGGCTAAATAGATTTTATTGATGTATTATATTAAGTTAAGTGTTCATTCAGTAAAGTTCATGTTGTAATTGTCATTATTACAAATAAATGAATAAAAAAATCTCCCGATTTTTAATCGGGATCAGCTTTTTTTGGTCCTCCAATAATCTGTATTGAAAAATCATAATCGGTCGACCTCTAGAACCTACCCTACACCATATTTACCTGGTTCTCGCAGAGGAAAGGCTCCACTCAGGACCTTTCCTTATGGAACCTTCCCTACACCATATATTTATGACCTTAAAAAGCACTAATCTCTCAGCACTAACACACACACTTCTTAAACGTTTTCCTGGGCTTGGTTGTGTAACTCTTTAAAAGCTGTGGAGTTACTACATTCTAACCCTCCCTCCTTTTTCTGGTACCCCTTCAACCCCCCCCCCTCTCCTCTCAGGCGGTTTGTGATAAATGACACCTTGTTCAGTCAGCTGGTCGAGGCATCCCGTGAGTTGCCCGACAACCGCTGGGCCATAGGTGGCAACGCTCCGGTGATGGCTGGTCGCATGGCAACCGAGGGCTGCGACGTGTTGCTAGGGGGGAGCTTCAGCCCCGACTTCGCTGACATACTGTCCCAGCACATCACAGGTACACACACACACACACACACACACACACACACACACACACACACACACACACAGTACATGCGTAACACCTCCCTCCTTGATGCCATCCCCCACCCACCTCCCTCCCCCTCTGTCTCTCCAGTTGCAGGTAATGTGGTGGAGGAGCCTGATATCCATCTGATCCTGGAGTACCCATCAGGAGCCACCTGGGGCCAGTACACCGCCCGCAGAGCCAACAGGTGTGTGTTAATACTAGAGGGTGTGAGATGAACAGAGTTAGATTATTCATGGTGTGGTTGCATATCAGGACCTTCACTTTGTGTGTGTGTGTGCGCGCGCGTGTACCTGTGAACCTATGATGTAGTCCATTATAACCCTTGCCCTGTGTCACTAACCTGTGTGTGTCCAGGTACATAGTCCACAGTGATGACCATAACCCGTACCTGGCGTCGCTTCAGGACTTTGAGGTGAAGCTACAGGACTTCCACCCTGACCTGCTGGTGGTGGGCGGGCTCCAGATGATGGACAGCTTCCCCTTCCAACAGGGTGAGAGGATACTCTGCCACCCTGTTCGTCAGCTTGTTCCCCAATTGGCAGGTGTTTTCAGAGCAGAGCTGGTTCCCATTGAGTGACAGACTGTTGGTATTATAGTGGTCTGTGTTGCTGTGAGGGAGAGAGTAGCGGAGGGAAGGATAAGAGAGCGGAGGGGAAGGCAGGGTTGGTTCCCATTGACGTGCAGACTGTTGGTATTCAAGTGGATTAACCCTGCCTGCCTCTATTCAATAGCTCTGCTGCCTCAGTCACACAGGCCTCTAGAACTCAGCCGGCATAGGAAGCACATGTGTGTGTATAGGGAGGGTGTGGGGATGTATCCAATGCTGTGTTTTCTTTGGCCAGGAACATGCCTTTGTGCTGTCAGACTGGTTTTACTACTTTGAATAAGTTCTCTCCCCCTCTAACAGCATCTCTCTCTCTCTCTCTCTCTCTCCAGGTGAGCGGGAAGCACTGCTCTCTCGGCTGGGCAGTCTCCTCTCCTCCTCCTCCCCTCGTACAGGCGTCCATTTTGAGATGGCCAGCTTCGTGGATGAGGGTCTAATGGGGGACCTGCTGCGTCTGGTCCTGCCCCACGCTGACTCTCTGGGGATGAACGAGCAGGAGCTGCCCAACTTGCTCAGCCTTCTGAGGGGCTCCAACATCACCGTGCTCTCTGACCCTAACCCTCGCGTTGCTACCGTCCTCGACCAGATGAGGGCGCTCTACCGCCTGGTCAACCAGCGCTACCGCGACGCTAATGAGGATAGCGACATGGGCGCTTACGCCACTAGTGCCAAAGGCCGGCCGCTGACCCGGCTCCACGTACACACCCTGGCGTTCCAGGCCATGATCGTGACGTGCGGCTCCCAGTGGAAGAACACCATGTCTGCTGTGGCCAAGGCCTCGCTCACCGCCAACCGCCACGTGTGTGGCTCGCCGGACATCGACCCCAGCAAGGCGCGCCTCATCATGGACGAGTCGTTCTCGGTGAGTAGTAAGGAGGGCAGCCAGCGGATCCCTCTAGAGGAGACCAGGCCCGTCAGCTGCTGGGACGAGGAGGACTACGAGATCTGTGTGGCGCCTGTCCTGGTGTGCACCGAGGTTTACCAGACGGCCGGGGGAGGGGACAACATCTCTGCCGCAGGACTGGTGCTGCAGATCTGAGCCATTGATAGCGACGAACGGCTAACTCTGACTAAGCGTTAGCTTAACAGGGGCTGCCAACTCTGCTCCGGGGGGGTGGTGCACTCTTTTGCTCCAGCCCTATTCTAACACACTGAATTCAACTATACAAGATCCTCATGAGTATCTGATAGGTAGGTCCAGAGCAAAAGCCAGCACACCTCGTAGCTCTCCACTAGGATTGGCCCCCTAGGATTCACCGCTAGGCTAACGCGCCAAAGGGTAACACAGAGAGCTATGATAGCTGGCTCACTCTCTGGAGCTCCACAGACTTCTTGAATAAATTCCACGTGTGTTTTAAGTCAGTAAACCGAACGGACAGAAAGACAGACAACCCTTCCCATAACATGTGAAGACTTTAGGCATTCTGGTTTTAGGTGTGTTGATTTTTGGTTTTGATTGTTTCATGTTGTGTTGCCGGTGCAATGCTAACACAGGGTCCAGTGTGTCTGTGGCAGGGCCTGCTCCTCTTCTCTCTCTCTCTCCTTTTATCTCCTCTCCCCGCTCTCCTCCTGAGCTCATTTCTCTCCTGTCCTCTCTGAGCAGTATGACGCGGGTGAGACTCACACACTCCAGACTTCTATACTTCCTGTCAAACAGACCGTGTCAAGACAGGCAGCTCGTTCTCTCATTCCGTCAGAAAATGGAACACATCTAATAATAATACTACCCATAAACCCCCCTGGGATATATATCAATCAATCAAATTTATTTTATATAGCCCTTCGTACATCAGCTGATATCTCAAAGTGCTGATATAGTATTTCCTCAACCAGAAACAAAAATAAAAAGTTTATTGGACACATTCAAATAGGTCCCTCCCTGTTCTGTTTAGTTCCTCGTTAATACACCCCTGCTGTAGGGTTTTCCTCAACCGTGTGTGTCGGTCGGTCGTGCAACGGTCCAGACACGCATCACATATCCACTATTTTCCCTGTAGTCTTTTACATAGATCCGTATCTGCCTTGGAGCTGTTATCATAGTTATTCATCCCATTCTCTCCCAGGATATCAACACAAAAACCCAACATTCCATCAGTCCCACTATTTCAGACGTTCTGTCCCTGTGTCCTAATGTTTTGATTATTTTTTTCCACAAGGGAAAGCTTTAGTTTGATATCTGTGATGTTTTTTTTTGGGGGGGGGTTTCATGTAAACCAGATTTAATGCTGGAGGCATATGAGACTTAACTCGTATGTCTAGGTCTGCGTTCATACAGGCAGCCCAATTTGTATATTTGTTCACTAATTGATCGTTTGACCAATTCGATCAGCTCATTGGGCAAAATATCAGAATTGGGCTTCCTGTGTAAACACAGTCTATAATTAGTTTAAATAAATGGGTTTTTAATGTATATACATATTGTTGCTTGATGCTAAACTCAATCTGGCCTGTACATACAATCCGCTGTAATGTTGTCTTCGCGCTGATTTCATGATTGACAACAGGGAGTGCTTCTCTTATGTCTGTAATGTGAAACTATTTGACCCTTTACATGAGCATGTATTCTTCCTATGATCTCCTCACTCTGTATCATATCATTGCGTCACACACAGAAACACATTAGGCCCTCCGGTTGTTTGAATGACTCCTGCATGGGCCACGCACACTGAATGTGTTAACTGTAAGGTGCTTTGGCTAAAAGTGCCTGCGAAATAATATCAGACACACGTTTGTCATTTTAAATGTACTTTTCTATGGAGAACGGCCCGTGATCTCATCTGCTGTGAAGGGAGACTGGGCGCATCCCAACAGTCTGTGGTTTTCTCTCCCTGTTTCCTGTATTTAATTAGCACCGACCTGCACATATCTCAAATCTTCATATGAGCGCAGATGAGAGGAAGCCACTGTACTAATGAGATGTAGATGACGCCTGTATTGCTTGACAGGGTTTCTCTGCTGCCCTCTAAAGGCTGCATTTATTTTGAGACCTAACACCATGCCACTTCAAGTGTCCACCCCTCTGAGTGACTGATCTGCAAGCTTGTGTGTGTGTGTGCGTTCCTGCCTGTCTGCGCCTGCTTGCCCCAGACACGCATGTTATGAGTGAGTGTGCATGCTTGCGGAACATACTTGTGTGTGTGTGTTGCTCTGGCCATCTGACATTGTTGTCTCAGGAACTAGCTGGGCTGTTCAGGAGACCTGTAGGCTCTGGGAGACCTTCAACTATATGTATGTGGACACCCCTTCAAATTAGTGGATTTGGCCATTTTTAGCCACATCCGTTGCTGACAGGTGTATAAAATCTAGCACGCAGCCAAGCAATCTCCATAGACAAACATTGGCCTTATTGAAGATCTGTGACTTTCAACGTGGCACCGTCATAGGTTGCCACCTGTCTAACAAGTCAGTTTGTCAACTTCCTGCAAGAGCTGCTCCGGTCAACTGTTAAGGGCTGTTATTGTGAAGTGGAAATGTCTTGGAGCAACAACGGCTCAGCCGCAAAGTGGTAGGCCACAAAAGCTCATAGAACGGGACCGCCTAGTGCTGAAGCGTGTAAAAATTGTCTGTCCTTTGTTCCAAACTGCCTTTGGAATCAACGTCAGCATAATAACTGTTTGTGAGCTTCATGAAATGGGTTTGGAGTAATGTAAAGCTTGCATCCATTGGACTCTGGCGCAGTGGAAAACATGTTCTCTGGCGCAATGTTCCAACATCAGGTAGAAAGCCTTCCCAGAAGAGTGGAGGCTGTTATAGCGGCAAAGGCGGGACCAACTCCATATTAATGCCCATGAATTTGGAATGAGATGTTGGACGAGCAGGTGTCCATATACTTTTGGCCATGTAGTGTACTTCCAGATGGATTGGAGGACTTGGTTGGGTGTATCACAGTACATGGAGGAAGGCTGGCTCATAGCCACGTGGGTTGGTTTATTCAATAAAGAAACACACATTCCATCTTCTGGTGTCTATCCTGTCTCTTATTTACATAAAGTCATTTCTCATTCAAGCCATGTCTGAATCTCGGACATAGTCTGAGCCATCAAAGTGTAGACCCCTCAAACTCTGGACCTCGCAGCCAGCTCCACTTTTTCATTGTTGCCCTTTAATCAGGGACTGATTTAGACCTGGGACACCAGGTGTGTGCAATTAATTATCGGCTATAACAGAACACCAGCAGGCTCCGGACCTCGTAGGGTAAGAGCTGAATATCCCTAGTGCAGACCCTTTTAATTAGTGTGCTCAAAGATACTGGGACATTATTGAATGGTATTTTATAGATTCACAACGCATCACTGAGAGTAAAAAAATAAATGACTCCCTTCCTACCTGGAGGGGAGCCCTCCTCTCATTGGTCGCCACACACCTCCATTTTTATTTGTATTTTATTTCACCTTTATTTAACCAGGTAGGCTAGTTGAGAACAAGTTGTAATTTACAACTGCGACCTGGCCAAGATAAAGCATAGCAGTGTGAACAGACAACAACACAAAGTTACACATGGAGTAAACAATAAACAAGTCAATAACACAGAAAAGAGTATACATTGTGTGCAAAAGGCATGAGGAGGTAGGCGGATAATTACAATTTAGCAGATTAACACTGGAGTGATAAATGATCAAATGTTCATGTGTAGGTAGAGATACTGGTGTGCAAAAGAGCAGAAAAGTAAATAAATAAAAACAGTATGGGGATGAGGTAGGTAAATTGGGTGGGCTATTTACCGATGGACTATGCACAGCTGCAGCGATCGGTTAGCTGCTCAGATAGCAGATGTTTAAAGTTGGTGAGGGAGATAAGTCTTTGCAATTCGTTCCAGTCACAGGCAGCAGAGAACTGGGAGGAAAGGCGGCCAAATGAGGTGTTGGCTTTAGGGATGATCAGTGAGGTACACCTGCTGGAGCGCGTGCTACGGGTGGGTGTTGACATCGTGACCAGGGAACTGAAATAAGGCGGAGCTTTACCTAGCATGGACTTGTAGATGACCTGGAGCCAGTGGGTCTGGCGACGAATATGTAGCGAGGGCCAGCCGACTAGAGCATACAGGTCGCAGTGGTGGGTGGTATAAGGTGCTTTAGTAACAAAACGGATGGCACTGTGATAAACTGCATCCAGTTTGCTGAGTAGAGTTTTGGAAGCTATTTTGTAGATGACATCGCCGAAGTCGAGGATCGGTAGGATAGTCCGTTTTACTAGGGTAAGTTTGGCGGCATGAGTGAAGGAGGCTTTGTTGCGGGACAGAAAGCCGACTCTAGATTTGATTTTAGATTGGAGATGTTTGATATGAGTCTGGAAGGAGAGTTTACAGTCTAGCCAGACACCTGGGTACTTATAGATGTCCACATATTCTAGGTCGGAACCATCCAGGGTGGTGATGCTAGTCGGGCGTGCGGGTGCAGGCAGCGAACGGTTGAAAAGCATCCACCTGAAAGAGGCAGGGCTATCCATGTAAATGCCCCATCTGCAGTCATTTAGTCCTCTTTCAACCAAACCAGCATGGCCCACTAGAGATGCGTTATTGACTGAGTATTGTATGAGTGTGGTTGCCAAGGTATTTCATTTGAATTTTTGTACGTGGGGCATTTAAAGGGGTAGCCCCGCCTCTTTCAGGTGGATGTGATTGTGCTTAACGAGCTTTGATGGAGGTGTGTGGTGACCAATGAGGGGAGGGCTCCCCTCCAGGTAGGAAGGGAAGGATTTTGTCCACTTAGTAACTACTTCCTTGTTTTCAAATGTGGTGCTGCATCATGGTATGGGTATGCTTGACATGGGTTAACACTGGAGAGTTTTTTTTTTTCAGGCTGAAAAGAAACGGGAAAGAGCTAAGCACGGGCAAATCCTAGAAAACCTGCTCTACTCTGCTTTACACCTGACACATTCTGGTGTCTGGAATTTGCTTTTCAGCAGGACAATAACCTACAACAAAGCCAAATCTGTACTTACCAAGAAGACAGTGAGTGCTACTGAGTGACCAAGTTAAAGTTGAGTCTGCTTGAAAATCTATGGCAAGACTTAAATTGCTGTTTAGCCATGATCCAACACCTTGACAGAGCTTGAAGAATGGGCAAATGTTGCACAATACAGGTATGCAAAGCACTTAGGAGACTTACCCAAGAAGCCTCCGCTGTAATCGCTGCCAAAGGTGTTTCTAACATGTATTGACTCGGTGGTGAACACTTATCTAATCAAGGGCGGCAGGTAGCCTAGCGGTTAAGAGCGTTAGGCCAGTAACCGGAAGGTTGCTGGTTTGAATCCCTGAGCTGGCAAATTGGAAAAATCTGCCCTTGAGCAAAGCAGTTCATATGGTGTAATTTCCATGTCTTAATTTAAAGAAGCAGGGAGGAATGTCAAACGCGGAAGATAATGTGCGCGTGTGGAGAATTCAGATAAAAGGGGTCGCAGAGGTTCATGTTGAAGAGCAGTGGAGATAGTTGAGAGCTCATAGAAAAATAAATGTTGCGTGCCCAGAAAGTGGAAGTTTGAGTTTATTTATTCATGCTCACAGATAACTGAAGAAATGCAGAATTTTACATGACTAATAATTGCAAAACACCCATTTTAAAATACTTAACACACAATATGTGACAAATAGAATATTGAACAATTTAAAACATTACAGGACATTTTTCATGATGGAAGTGTAAATATTAAATGCTGGAGGTATTATACAATCTATCAGTGGGTAGAGGGGCATTTTACAGGTGGTTTGTACGGGCAGTTATACAGGACAGTTCGTGGCTGTTTCTCAGGAGCCTGGTGGTGCAGTTACCTCTTTTTGGAGGGAGCAGGTCATTCAGTGGATGGTCAAGAGTGTGCATGTCCTTCACCAGATGCACTGCATGCAGCCTGCTCTGCAGTGAGGGGAGCTGGGGTTGGACTGCTCCACCTCTGGAGATGATCCTCAAGGTCCTCTGCACCCGGTCTAGTTGAGCCTGCTGCTTTGTACTTCATCTAACTAACAGCACTACACCGTATTCCAGACAGGGCCTGACCAGTGTAGTATAGACTGACCAGATCTTCAGTGGGTAGGCCATTTCTGGCAAGAACAGCCAAAGAGCAGGCGTCAGTGTAAATTGTCCGGTGGCAATTTTTATGAATTGTTCAGCAGTCTATTGGCTTGGGGGTAGAAGCTGTTGAGGACCCTTTTGGTCCTAGACTCCGGTACTGCTTGCCGTGCGGTAGCAGAGAAAACGGTCTATAACTTGGGTGACTGGAGTCTCTGACAATTTTCTGGGCTTTCATCTGACAGCGCCTATTATATAGGATTTCAGGAAGCCTGGATTTCAGGAAGCTTGCCCCCAGTGATGTACTGGGCTGTTCGCACTACCCTCTGTAGCGCCTTACGGTCAGATGCCAAGCAGTTGCATTACCAGGCTGTGATGCAACCGGTCAATATGCTCTCGATGGTGCAGTTGTAGAACTTTTTGAGGATCTGGGGACCCATGCCAAATATTTTCCTGAGGGGGGAAAGGTGCCCTCTTCACGACTGTCTTGGTATGTTTGGACCATGATAGTTTGTTGGTGATGTGGACACCAAGGAACTTAACTCTCGACCCGCTCCACTACAGCCCCGTTCATGTTAATGGGGGCCTGTTCGGCCAGCCTTTTCCTGTAGTCCATGATCAACTCATTTGTCTTGCTCACATTGAGGGAGAGATTGTCCTGGCACCACACTGCCAGTTCTCTGACCTCCTCCCTATAGGCCGTCTCATCGTTGTTGGTGATCAGGCCTACCACTGTTGTGTCGTCAGCAAACTTAGTGATGGTGTTGGAGGTGTGCTTGGCCACGCAGTCGTGAGTGAACAGGGAATACAGGAGGGGACTAAGTACACACCCCTGAGGGGCCCCAGTGTTAAGGATCAGCGTGGCAGATGTGTTGTTGCCTACTCTTACCACCTGGGGGCGGCCCATCAGGAATTCCAGGATCCAGTTGCAGAGGGAGGTGTTTAGTCCCTGAGTCCTTAGCTTAGTGATGAGCTTCGTGGGCACTATGGTGTTGAACGCTGGGCTGTAGTCAATGAACAGCATTCTCACATAGGTGTTCCTTTTGTCCAGGTGAGAAAGGGCAGTGTGGAGTGCGATTGCGATTTGCGTCATCTGTGGATCTGTTGGGGGGTGTATGAATTGCAGTGGGTCTAGGGTGTCCGGGAGGATGATGTTGATGTGAGCCATGACCAGCGTTTCAAAGCACTTCATGGCTACCGATGTGAGTGCCACGGGGCAGTAATCATTTAGGCAGGTTACCTTCGATTCCTTGGGCACAGGGAGTACGGTGGTCTGCTTGAAACATGTAGGTATTACAGACTCGGTCAGGGAGAGGTTGAAAATGTCAGTGAAGACCTTAGACAGTTGGTCCACGCATGCTTTGAGTACACGTCCTGGTAATCCGTCTGGCCCAGGGGCTTTGTGAATGTTGACCTGTTTTAAGGTTTTGTTCACATCGGCTACCGAGAGCGTTATCACAGTCATCTAGAACAGCTGGTGCTCTCGTGCATGCTTCATTGTTGCTTGTCTTGAAGCGAGTATAAGGCATTTAGCTCGTCTGGTAGGCTCGCGTCACTGGGCAGCTCACATCTGGGTTTCCCTTTGTCGGGTTTTCCCTCCTTTGTGGTCTGTAATAGTTTACAAGCCCTGCCACATCCGACAAGCGTCAGAGTTGGTGTATTAGGATTCAATCTTAATCCTGTATTGACGCTTTGCTTGTTTGATGGTTCTTATAAGCGTCCTTGAAAGCGGCAGCTCTAGCCTTTAGCTCGATGCAGATGTTGCCTGTAATCCATGGCTTCTGGTTGGGATATGTGGGGATGACATCATTGATGCACTTATTGATGAAGCCGATGACTGACTGACAGGTGGTGTATTCGTCAATGCCATTGGATGAATCCCGGGAACATATTCCAGTCTGTGCTATCACAACTGTCCTATAGTGTAGCGTCCGCGTCATCTGACCACTTCCATATTGAGCGAGTCACTGGTACTTCCTGCTTTAGTTTTTGCTTGTAAGCAGGAATCAGGAGGATAGAATTATGGTCAGATTTGCCAAATGGAGGGCGGGGTAGAGCTTCGTATGCATCTGTGTGTGGAGTAAAGGTGGTCTAAGATGTTTTTATTCTCCTGTTTGCTCGTGACATGCGGGTAAGAATTTGGTAAAACTGATTTAAGTTTGCCTGCATTAAAGTCTCCGGCCACTAGGAGTGCCGCTTCTGGGTGAGCATTTTCTTCTTTGATTATGACCTTGGTTGAGTTTATAGAGTTGGTTGAGAGCAATCTTAGTTCCAGCTTCGCTTTGTGGTGGTAAATAGACGGCTACGAATAATACAGATGAGTACTTTCTTGGTAAGTAGTGTGGTTAGCAAGTGGTGGGTGGTATTTTGGGCTTTGGTGACAAAACGGATGGCACTGTGATGGACTGCATCCAGTTTGCTGAGTATAGTGTTAGAGGCTATTTTGTAAATGACATCGCCGAAGTCAAGGATCGGTAGGATAGTCAGTTTTACGAGGGTATGTTTGGCAGCATTAGTGTTGCGAAATAGGAAGCCGATTTCTAGATTTCATTTTGGATTGGAGATGCTTAATGTGAGTCTGGAAGGAGAGTTTACAGTGTAACCGGACACCTAGGTGTTTGTAGTTGTCCACATATTCTAAGTCAGAACCGTCCAGAGTAGTGATGCTAGTCGGGCGGGAGGGTGCGGGCAGCAATCGGTTGAAGAGTATGCATTTAGTTTTACCTGCATGTAAGAGCAGTTGGAGGCCACGAAAGGAGTGTTGAATGGCATTGAAGCTCATTTGGAAGTTTGTGTCCAAAGAAGGGCCAGATGTATACAGAATGATGTCGTCTGCGTAGAGGTTGATCAGGGAATCACCTGCATATATCAACATTGTTGATTATATATACAAAGAAAAGAGTCGGACTGAGAATTAAACCCTGTGGTACCCCCATAGAGACTGCCAGAGGTCCGGACAACAGGCCATCTGATTTGACACACTGAACTCTGTCTGAGAAGTAGTTGGTGAACCAGGCGAGGCAGTCATTTGAGAAACCAAGGCTGTTGAGTCTGCTGATAAGAATACGGTGATTGACAGAGTCGAAAGCCTTGGCCAGGTCAATGAAGACGGCTGCATGGTACAACCTTTTATCGATGGTGGATATGATATCATTTAGCACCTTGAGTGTGGCTGAGGTGCACCCGTGACCAGCTCGGAAACAGGATTGCACAGGGGAGAAGGTACGATGGGATTTTGAAATGGTCAGTCATCTGTTTATTAACTTGACTTTCAAATACTTTAGAAAGGCAGGGCAGGATGCATATAGGTCTGTAACAGTTTGGTTCTAGAGTGTCACCCCCTTTGAAGAGGGGGATGACCGCGGCAGCTTTACAATCTTTTGGGATCTCGGACGATACGAAAGAGAGGTTGAGCAGACTGGTAATAGGGTTTGCAACAATGGCGGCTGATAATTTTAGAAAGAGGGTCCAGATTGTGTAGCCCAGCTGATTTGTACGGGTCCAGGTTTTGCTAAAAAATTTTGAAAGGGGCATGCTTATTTAAGAGGGTGAGGAAATTACTTTTAAAGAACGACCAGGCATCCTCGACTGACGGGATGAGGTCAATATCCTTCCAGGTTACCAGTATATCCTTCTGGGCCAGGTCGATTAGAAAGGCCTGCTCGCAGAAGTGTTTTAGGGAGCGGTTGACAGTGATGAGGGGTGGTCGTTAGAAACCATCCATAGCGGATGATGGCAATGAGGCAGTGATCGCTGAGTTCCTGATTGAAAACAACAAAGGTGTATTTGGAGGGCAATTTGGTCAGGATAATATCTATGAGGGTGCCCATGTTTACAGATTTGGGTTGTACCTGGTGGGTTCCTTGAGATTGAGATTGTGAGATTGAGGAAATCTATCTTAGATTGTAGGACTGCCGGGGTGTTAAGCATATCCCAGTTTAGGTCACCTAACAGAACGAACTCTGAAGATAGATGGGGGCAATCAATTGACATATGGTGTCCAGGGTGCTGAGGGGAGCTGAGCTAATATGCAAGTATAAACACCATGGGACCACGCAGCCGTCATACCGCTCAGGAAGGAGACACGTTCTGTCTCCTAGAGATGAATGTACTTTGGTGTGAAACGTGCAAATCAATCCCAGAACAACAGCAAAGGAAACAGGTACAAAAGTATCTACAGTGCCTTGCGAAAGTATTCGGCCCCCTTGAACTTTGCGACCTTTTGCCACATTTCAGGCTTCAAACATAAAGATATAAAACTGTATTTTTTTGTGAAGAATCAACAACAAGTGGCACACAATCATGAAGTGGAATGACATTTATTGGATATTTCAAACTTTAACAAATCAAAAACTGAAAAATTGGGCGTGCAAAATTATTCAGCCCCCTTAAGTTAATACTTTGTAGCACCACCTTTTGCTGCGATTACAGCTGTAAGTCGCTTGGGGTATGTCTCTATCAGTTTTGCACATCGAGAGACTGAAATGTTTTCCCATTCCTCCTTGCAAAACAGCTCGAGCTCAGTGAAGTTGGATGGAGAGCATTTGTGAACAGCAGTTTTCAGTTCTTTCCACAGATTCTCGATTGGATTAAGGTCTGGACTTTGACTTGGCCATTCTAACACCTGGATATGTTTATTTTTGAACCATTCCATTGTAGATTTTGCTTTATGTTTTGGATCATTGTCTTGTTGGAAGACAAATCTCCGTCCCAGTCTCAGGTCTTTTGCAGACTCCATCAGGTTTTCTTCCAGAATGGTCCTGTATTTGGCTCCATCCATCTTCCCATCAATTTTAACCATCTTCCCTGTCCCTGCTGAAGAAAAGCAGGCCCAAACCATGATGCTGCCACCACCATGTTTGACAGTGGGGATGGTGTGTTCAGGGTGATGAGCTGTGTTGCTTTTACGCCAAACATAACGTTTTGCATTGTTGCCAAAAAGTTCAATTTTGGTTTCATTCTTCCACATGTTTGGTGTGTCTCCCAGGTGGCTTGTGGCAAACTTTATACTACACTTTTTATGGATATCTTTAAGAAATGTCTTTCTTCTTGCCACTCTTCCATAAAGGCCAGATTTGTGCAATATACGACTGATTGTTGTCCTATGGACAGAGCCTCAGCTGTAGATCTCTGCAGTTCATCCAGAGTGATCATGGGCCTCTTGGCTGCATCTCTGATCAGTCTTCTCCTTGTATGAGCTGAAAGTTTAGAGGGACGGCCAGGTCTTGGTAGATTTGCAGTGGTCTGATACTCCTTCCTTTTCAATATTATTGCTTGCACAGTGCTCCTTGGGATGTTTAAAGCTTGGGAAATCTTTTTGTATCCAAATCCGGCTTTAAACTTAAATGTTTCAGTTTTTGATGTGTTAAAAAAGTTTGAAATATCCAATAAATGTCGTTCCACTTCATGATTGTGTCCCACTTGTTGTTGATTCTTCACAAAAAAATAGAGTTTTATATCTTTATGTTTGAAGCCTGAAATGTGGCAAAAGGTCGCAGCTGACTGGATGAAAAGTAACAGTATGTTGGATCATTGTTTGAGTCTATGTTGATTCAGTTGGTGTAGTATGCAATATAAATAGTTACTTACCGTGAGTTCAAACTACAGAGCATGTATTCAAAAGAAACGCTTAGAATATGTAAACATTTTTGTTTTAAAAGAAGGGGGATGTCATATTCATATGTGTAAACATACTGAATTGTAATTGGATGCATTTTACCGCTATGATTGGTTAAGACCACCCAAACGGTTGGCGATACGTGAACATGCCAGTTATAGCTAGCTAATAAAGAGCTACGTTAAGAAATATCCTGTAGTACTACATTTTATTATTTTGTACAGTGTGTGCAAAACAAGACAACACCAACCTTACTGCTGTATGATTTCACCCAGTTATGCTGAATTTGCGTGACGACTGAAACTGATTTTTTCCCCGCTATCTTCATTGCTGAGAAGAAACTAATGTCCTTGTGTTTGGTGTAGCGTGTGTCCGTAGCAAGGAGTTTGGGTAGCCAGGCAAACGCGGAACACCACGGAGAATAGATTAGATTAAGATTAGAGTAAAATACCTCACACTTTACACTGACTGGGGCTCTAATGGGGGACGAGATGAGGACAGCGATCTGACATTGGTTTTGTCTCGTGGTCTTGGTCATAAATGGTAGAGTGGACTGGATGTCTTTCAAATCAGTCATGCCATTTTTAAATAAAAACTAATTTGACATAGTTCAAAACTCCTTCCGTGCATTTGCATAAGAATCAACCCTGTTGTTCCCGTCCGCGTGTCATAGTGAATCTCCAAAGGCGCGCCATTCGTGCGTAATTGGTGACTTAGCTTGGCCACACTGGTCGTCAATGGGTGCAGTGCTGTAGATTCTGAGACGGAAAAAAATCCACAAATCAAACACTGATCGGCAGCCCCGTGATGAGGATGTGTTACCATAAAAAAGGACTGGGCTAGTGGTGAGGCTCTAATGATATAGGAAATTGGTCTCACAACCACATCTGTAAATGATCTCAGTTTGACTGTGTTTTCGTTTATTCACACTCCCTCGCTTTCCCTCAAAAGACAAACCCTTAGACAACAATGAAGTGACACTGTTAAGGATTTGTGGAAGAAAAATACGTTCGTTAATATACTTTGAAAATGTGCAATTAATTCATATTTTTAATCTTGTCATATGAAGAGTATAAATGCATTCATGGGAAACATAAATTAGGCTACATATTTACATTTAAAGTGCTCAACAAACAAGTGATCGGCTAATATAACCGTTGTCTCAAATATTCACACCAACAAGAGATCTCCTTTTTAGCCTATAGTAATTTAAGTTTGAAGAAAAAAAGCCTATAGTAATTTAAGTTTGAAGAAAAAAAGTACCGTGCGTCACGAGTCGCACTAGCATCTCTGTCTCTCTGGATTGCGCTCCTTCCTCATTCTCAAACAGATACATTGTCCATTGTACATCTGCACTTCTCCACTATCATGTTGGGAAACTCGGCCACTTCAATCTCAGTGTAGTCTCCTTGTTTCACCAGGTACATTATAGGTAGCGGCGCGTTCTCCGTCGCCGCGCACCGCCGTTCTCCGTAGCCATAATGACGCTTTGGCTGCTTGCATCCTCCTGCGCATCGGAAGGACTGGTAGCCCGCAGGTTCGATGACCCAGTATTGAGTCCAAGTTAGCTCGCGGAAGTTGATGAAGTGGTCTTCTCTGCAGCATATGCCGTTCGGCTTGCTGGACTGGCAGTCACCACGGGAACTGGACGAAGATAAACGGTCAGGTTATTATTACACGTTTGACACACCTATAGAGGATTCTCAAATAATGTATAAGCAAATGCCATACTGTGACATAGCAGCCAGGTCCATATGTGTGTAGCCTATATGCTTAAAATGTGTCCACTGTCCAACCAAGGTTCTAAACATTGCTATTAGCCTAGCTATTAAATGTCACTTACCCATATTCCTCCAGGTTCAAGGTGTAAAAAAGAAGCTCAGGCTTTCCCGTGCTCTGGTCAGAGGGGTCCTGCGCGGTAAAGCGCATACTCTTGGCCATCTCGGCTGCGTAGCTTCCCGGTCTCTCCCCCTCGACCCGCAGCTCCAGGCGCAGCGGCACCTCTCGACGTCCCTTCGACCAGTAGTGTACGGCCTGCGTCACATCAAAACCTTTCCACCCGGTCTCGTAGATTGGCACCAACCTATTGAAAGAGGACAACCGTACAAATTAATCACAATAGCACTTTAATTAACTAGCATGCCAATTAATTAGTATTAGGCTAATTAAAAGTAGGCTGTTGAATGATGTGCGGTAACGGTGCTGACCTTGAGTCTACCAGTGATGAGCGGTTGGCGCCGTTCTCTAGAACCTCCACCCAGTAGACGCTGACCCGTGCGTTGTTGCCCTGCTTTTGACTCTTTCTCCCGGCCAGGTGCAGTTTATGAGGGGCGTTCTGGTAGAGTCTGAGCTCCGCCATGGTCACCTCGCTGTTGGCTGGGACCCTGGCCTCCATGTCGAAAACCAACCGCTCTCTGGTGGCGTCAGAGTAAAGAATCTCCCCCGATATATCTGTTATGTAGAATATAACAGGACACCGTCCGCATGTGGACAATTGGACAGCAGTGCGTAATTTGGAATCCAAACAGAACCAAACTGAGAATTACGCATTGGTGTTAACAATAGTATAACTAATAGTAAATCAAATATAATGATGGAAAATAAAACAAAAAATCAGTCAGTCATTAAAACTGTCATATTCTCAGTCTTAGAAACTGTCATAGTTGCCATGGGTGTTTACCTGCGTTCCCGGAATACCCCCTGAGGATTCCTGCTAGGCTGGGCAGAGAGCGGCGTCTCCTCTCGTGGTGCAGCTTCAGCAGGGTCAGGTACTTGTTTCTGATGTGGCTAGGAACGACCAGGTTTTCCAAGTCCCTTTTATGGATCCTTGGGAGTTCCTTCAGTCCAAGCCTCTGAAGCATAGCCTCTTTCAGGTTCTCCTGGTTGAAGCTGTGCGTTAGAGACAGTATCGCACTGGCGCACAGCAGCCAAATTGGGAAATATGCCATTTCTGAAAGAGTTGTGAGTTAAACCCTGTTGCAGATGGACAAGGACTGACCACCTTTATATATAGTAACCCCGCTGTGACATCCCGACGGACGTGTACAAAGGGGTGGGGACCAACATCAAAGACAGTGGAAGCGCGGGGGAGCTTCAAAGTAACGCCCTATTTTAGGACTAATAGCCTCTGCCTGATCCCAACCCCCACCTCCACCCACTCATCGATCACACCCATCATCACCACATCGGCCAGTAAAGATGGGACTCGCACATGAAAGAAAAATACACATTTTGTTTTTAATGACCCCATTTTCATCTGAAACAAGGGTGGATTAGACACCAATAGATTAGTAGATAGAGGAGTGCTTTTTTACCGGCAATTAATGACGTGATAATCTCTCTCTAATGGACATCTAAGCGGTTTCACCCTCCGTGTCATTCAGTCCAAACATCGTTGATAGGCTTCAGGTAGGCTATGTCAATTCTTGAATTGTTTAATTAAAAATCGAAACAGTTTTGAGCCTAAACTTTTTGCATTATTTATCAACTCGGTCTGGGATAATGATCTAGTTTTCATGATCTAATATTGTTCTAATTGGAGCACTAGTCTTGCTTGATCAAAAGGCATACATAGATGGACATCACTGACAGACAGATATTTTCCTCTCACTCATTAACAACTGGCCCCTCAACCCCTGTATAGCTTTAGAATGGCACCCCATGGACAGATTATCATATTAGTGTAATTAAGTTTGTCAAGTATGTGTATAACATCATTAGTGTGTGGAGGTATGTCTATCCTTCTCTGCCTGAGTCTATGGTGGTCCCCCTGTGTATGTGTGTGTGTCAGGTCAAACAGACTGGTGTGTATTGGGAGCCGAGCTCCCATAGGGGACAGATGAGTAATCCAGTGTGTGCTCTGCTCTGGGATGTGGATTGTAAAGGGCTCTTCACATGGACCTGATTATGTGTCTCTAATGCAGGAGCTGGCTGCGTCTTTTTCTGTCATATACACACACAAACACTATAGTGGCTGAGGCAACTGGTTCCTCCATAGAGTCCCAGTCTGGAGTGTGTATTGGGACTGGAGTGTGGCAGGTGGTCTTGGGATGACAGACAGTGTGCCCGCAGACAGCATTCACACAGACAACACACAGGAATGGCTGATTGACAGATCGACAGCTGACAGGCAGAGGACAGACACATACACACACACAAAACGTGATGCTAGATCAACAGTAGTCAGACAGCTAAACAGATGTGCTCCCTGTGCTGTGTGTGTTAATCATCATGTTATTAGCGGTCTCTTTTTGGCAGGGCAGGCCTGCTGGGTCCTCATTTTAATAGATGTAGTAGACGGACAACACTAAACCAACATTCAACAAAAGAGATGAAAGATTCAGACAAATTCATGTCTTAGATTTCAGTTGTTTCCTGATGAGGGGGAGTAGTAGCCTGGTCTCAGATCTGTTTGTGCTCTTGCCAATTCCATTGCTGTCATTGTCAAGCCAACCATTTTTTTAATTCACCACATTGGAGTTGGGAATAGAGCAGCAAAAATGACATTTGTGCAAAACTTGAAATATGAATTGGTTGCCTATTTAATTGTAACGCTCACATAGGACATATAAAAGTAGCCCTATAAAGTTAGAGACACATTTGGCGCCCATTGCTCCAATACAAAATGCCTGTATTATTGCTCTGGGTATGCCTAACCTAAATGTAAAACCTTGCGTCATTTTTTTTTACTTCATTAGATAGTGCCATTTGTAAGGGGTGACGCCGGGGGTGTCATGCCCATAGGGGGCACAGGGGCACGTTCCCCCTCAGATTTGTCAATTTAAAAAATAAAAATAAATCCTCTGTAATACTACTAGTCACTTAGCAATTTTATGACGTTGGCTTTAGCTTGCCCAGATTAGGTTCCTACTCTCAACAACCTCATAACTAGCTACCAAGAAGCCATTTCAGGCTATCAATCTAGTTAGTAGCTAGCTTGTCTAACTATTTGAGAAAAGCAAGCAATAACTAAATGTACTGAATTCCTTTTAATCTTTAACCCAGATTTTAGCAGAGATGCAGAGCAGCATATTTCGTTTCTTCTTCTACAGACAGCTTAAGATGTATGGTTAGAAATGCAGAAAAATCCAAATATTTTTTACAAAGCATAAATATTTTGGCTTTAGATAGCAGGAAAATGCTGTTTCAGGTGTTTGAAAAATGCAACATTCTCACATTTACGTACAGAGGGAAATGTTCCTCCCGTAAGACCAACCCCCAGCCATCCACACATAGTTTGTGTCCCCTCAGATTTTTTGGGTATATGACGCCCCTGGGTGATGCTGATCCCATGTTCACACATTCTACGGACCGGCAAGCTTTGATTTTGCGAGAACAGTTGGCATTGACAATACACAACATCGATAAGGGGTTGGAGACGGGTTGTGAGAGGAACGAGTCGCCCCTCCTACCCTGACTGTTGACAGAAGCTCTTCGGGTGAAAGTTAACAGACATCTTGATCCACTTAATCAGAAATTAGCAAGTCTTCCCCAATCAACAGGTTTTAATGAAGGACTATAGATTAGCATTACAAAATAGGACAACAGAAACGAAGACACAGCCATGCCTTTCATTTACTGCAGCTATTAATGTGCTGTTATTCTTGTAATGGTGATCATTTTCTGTAGTCAAAGTTTTAGCAGGCCTACATGTGTTGTGATAAAGGTGTTGTAGCCTTAGCTGATCAAAATATGTTTTGTGTTTATAATGAGTTCTAAGTGGATTAAGAAAAAGATATGACGCATAAATCAATATCCTATTAAGGAAACTAAATGAAACCTTTTAGATAAAAAGCCTTAAATCTAGTAAAATACATAATTATTCTTATCGCATTAACTTTTCCATAGGCTTGTCAGTGACACCTTGAACCAAGTGTAAATTATTCTACAAATGTCTGGCCTATTTTTACAACCTTGGATTTCCACCCCCAAAAATTATAAAAATGACTTAAATCTTGTGAAATATGTCATTTTATTGTTATCGCAATACCCTTTCTAATTGATTGTCAGAGAGACCTCAAACCAAATGTAAATTACTCAAACATTTATGGCCTACTTTGACATCCTTTGACATCCGTTGATTTCCACAAAAAACCTTGTGTGAATTTATTACAATTCCTTAGATCTAGTAAAAACATTATTCATTTGCAGATAGAAATGTGTTCAATATCCACTGAAATAGCTAGCACATTTACTAAATAGACAATAGTTGCCTTGGTAAGGCCAGGAAAACAACCTCTCACTCAACGTCAACAAAACAAAGGAGATGGTCGTGAAATTCAGGAAACAGCAGAGGGAGCACCCCCTTATCCACATCGATGGGACAGCAGTGGAGAAGGTGGAAAGTTTTAAGTTCCTCGGCGTACACATCACTGACAAACTGAAATGGTCCACATACATAGACAGTGTGGTGAAGAAGGCGCAGCAGCGCCTCTTCAACCTCAGGAGGCTGAAGAAATTTAGCTTGTCACCTAAAACCCTCACAAACTTTTACAGATGCACAATTGAGAGCATCCTGTTGGGCTGTATCAACGCCTGGTATGGCAACTGCACTGCCCACAACTGCAGGGCTCTCCAGAGAGTGGTGCGGTCTGCACAACCCATCAAACTACCTGCCCTCCAGGACACCTACAGCACCTGATGTCACAGGAAGGACAACCACCCGAGCCACTTTCGTTTATCCCGCTACCATCCAGAAGGTGAGGTCAGTACAGGTGCATCAAAGCTGGGGCCGAGAGAGTGAAAAATAGCTTCTATCTTAAGGCCATCAGACTGTTAAACAGACATCACTAACACAGAGGCTGCTGCCTACATACAGACTTGAAATCATTGGCCACTCTAACAAATGGATCACTAGTCCCTTTATTAATGCCACTTTAATAATGATGTTTACATATCATGTATTACTCATCCCATATTTATATACTGTATTTTATATCATTTATTGCATCTTGCCTATGCCGCTCGGTCATTGCTCATCCATATATTTATATGAACATATTCTTATTCCATCCCTTTGCTTAGATTTGTGTGTATTAGGTAGTTGTGGAATTGTTAGATTACTTGTTAGATATTGCTGCACTGTCGGTACTAAAAGCACAAGCATTTCACTACACTCGCAATAACATTTGCTAACAATGTGTATATGACCAATAAAATTTGATTTGATTTTGATTTAATTAGGAACTAGAATACTAGAATGGTCATTAACCTTCTTATGATGGGACCCTTATGATGGGATAAAGGTCAGTAATTTTGGTCAGGGAGTTGCTAAACCATGGTTTGCCAAAGCTGTGATAAGATATAAATAAAATAATGAATTTCAAGAATGTATCTCCACTGTATGCTAGCCAGACAGTCTGAGGAAAAATTCCATAAATTGTTCAAATTAACTGACAATACGCCAACCTTCCATTGAAACAATGCAGTCAATCCACAACCATACACTGGCTGAAATCAGTTGATGATATGACTTAGAAAAGTTGTAAATGTAAAAAGTACTGATATTGTATCAATCAATCCAATTTATTTATAAAGCCCTTTTTACATCAGCTGATGTCATAAAGTGCTATACAGAAACTCAGCCTAGAACCCCAAACAGCAAGCAATGCAGATGTAGAAGCACGGTGGCTAGGAAAAACTCCCTAGAAAGGCAGGAACCTAGGAAGAAACCTAGACAGGAATCAGGCTCTGAGGGGTGGCCATTCCTCTTCTGGCTGTGCCATGTGGAGATTATAACGGTGGTTAACAGTGGTTGTAGAGGGTGCAACAGGTCAGCACCTCAGGAGTAAATGTCAGTTGGCTTTTCATAGCCGATCATTCAGAGTTAGAGACAGCAGGCGCGGTAGAGAGAGAGAGAATAACAGTAGGTCTGGGACAAGGTAGCACATCCAGTGAACAGGTCAGGGTTCCATAGCCACAGGCAGAAAGGTTGAAACTGCAGCACAACCAGGTGGACTGGAGACGGCAAGGAGTCATCATGCCAGGTAGTCCTGAGGCATGGTCCTAGGGCTCAGGTCCTCTGAGAGAAGAGAGAGAGAGAGAAATAGAAAGAAAGAGAAAGCAAGAGAGAATTAGAAGGAGCATACTTAAATTCACCCAGGACACTGGATAAGAGAGGAGAAATACTCCAGATATAACAGACTGACCCTAGCCGCCCGACACTATTGCAGCATAATTACTGGAGGCTGAGACAGGATCATAGCACTTACTGCTTTCCAAGAAAACACATTTTTTGACATTTATGGTCTGTTTACATATATTTTAGAGGCTATTTACAATATACAGAAAATGTATAAACTATATTTATAATTTTATGTTAACAATAATTCTATTACACAATTTCTGATATACTGTGTATAGTAAACATAAAAACAGCAACATTCACACATGACAGATACAAATGCTTACAAGGTGTGTATATGTATGTATGTATGTGTATGTACAGTGCCTTGCGAAAGTATTCGGCCCCCTTGAACTTTGCGACCTTTTGCCACATTTCAGGCTTCAAACATAAAGATATAAAACTGTATTTTTTTGTGAAGAATCAACAACAAGTGGGACACAATCATGAAGTGGAACAACATTTATTGGATATTTCAAACTTTTTTAACAAATCAAAAACTGAAAAATTGGGCGTGCAAAATTATTCAGCCCCTTTACTTTCAGTGCAGCAAACTCTCTCCAGAAGTTCAGTGAGGATCTCTGAATGATCCAATGTTGACCTAAATGACTAATGATGATAAATACAATCCACCTGTGTGTAATCAAGTCTCCGTATAAATGCACCTGCACTGTGATAGTCTCAGAGGTCCGTTAAAAGCGCCGAGAGCATCATGAAGAACAAGGAACACACCAGGCAGGTCCGAGATACTGTTGTGAAGAAGTTTAAAGCCGGATTTGGATACAAAAAGATTTCCCAAGCTTTAAACATCCCAAGGAGCACTGTGCAAGCGATAATATTGAAATGGAAGGAGTATCAGACCACTGCAAATCTACCAAGACCTGGCCGTCCCTCTAAACTTTCAGCTCATACAAGGAGAAGACTGATCAGAGATGCAGCCAAGAGGCCCATGATCACTCTGGATGAACTGCAGAGATCTACAGCTGAGGTGGGAGACTCTGTCCATAGGACAACAATCAGTCATATATTGCACAAATCTGGCCTTTATGGAAGAGTGGCAAGAAGAAAGCCATTTCTTAAAGATATCCATAAAAAGTGTCGTTTAAAGTTTGCCACAAGCCACCTGGGAGACACACCAAACATGTGGAAGAAGGTGCTCTGGTCAGATGAAACCAAAATTGAACTTTTTGGCAACAATGCAAAACGTTATGTTTGGCGTAAAAGCAACACAGCTGAACACACCATCCCCACTGTCAAACATGGTGGTGGCAGCATCATGGTTTGGGCCTGCTTTTCTTCAGCAGGGACAGGGAAGATGGTTAAAATGGATGGGAAGATGGATGGAGCCAAATACAGGACCATTCTGGAAGAAAACCCGATGGAGTCTGCAAAAGACCTGAGACTGGGACGGAGATTTGTCTTCCAACAAGACAATGATCCAAAACATAAAGCAAAATCTACAATGGAATGGTTCAAAAATAAACATATCCAGGTGTTAGAATGGCCAAGTCAAAGTCCAGACCTGAATCCAATCGAGAATCTGTGGAAAGAACTGAAAACTGCTGTTCACAAATGCTCTCCATCCAACCTCACTGAGCTCGAGCTGTTTTGCAAGGAGGAATGGGAAAAAATGTCAGTCTCTCGATGTGCAAAACTGATAGAGACATACCCCAAGCGACTTACAGCTGTAATCGCAGCAAAAGGTGGCGCTACAAAGTATTAACTTAAGGGGGCTGAATAATTTTGCACGCCCAATTTTTCAGTTTTTGATTTGTTAAAAAAGTTTGAAATATCCAAAAAATGTCGTTCCACTTCATGATTGTGTCCCACTTGTTGTTGATTCTTCACAAAAAAATACAGTTTTATATCTTTATGTTTGAAGCCTGAAATGTGGCAAAAGGTCGCAAAGTTCAAGGGGGCCGAATACTTTCGCAAGGCACTGTATATACAGTGGGGAGAACAAGTACTTGATATACTGCCGATTTTGCAGGTTTTCCTACTTAGAAAGCATGTAGAGGTCTGTAATTTTTTATCATAGGTACACTTCAACTGTGAGAGAGACAAAAATCCAGAAAATCACATTGTATGATTTTTAAGTAATTAATTCGCATTTTATTGCATGACAGTTTGAAAGTAGGGAATAAAGTGTTCCCTTTATTTTTTTAAGCAGTATATATATATATATATATATATATATATATATATATATATATATATATATATATATAAAATAATGTTCAAAAGTTTGGGGTCACTTAGAAATGTGATTGTTTTTGAAAGAACAGCAACAGTTTTTGTCCATTAAAGCAATATCATATTGATCAGAAATACAGTGTTGGACATTGTTAATGTTGTAAATGACTATTGTTGCTGGAAATTGCAGATTTTTTATGGAATATCTACATAGGCACACAGAGGCCCATTATCAGCAACCATCACTCATGTGTTCCAATGGCATGTTGTGTTAGCTAATCAAAGTTTAGCATTTTAAAAGGCTAATTGATCATTTGAAAACCCTTTTGCAATTATGTTAGCACAGCTGAAAACTGGTGTTCTGATTAAAGAAGCAATAAAACTGGCCTTCTTTCGACTAGTTGAGTATCTGGAGCATCAGCATTTGTGGGTTCGATACAGGCTCAATATGACCAGAAACAAAGCACTTTCTTCTGAAACTCGTCAGTCTATTCTTGTTCTGAGAAATGAAGGCTATTCCATGCGAGAAATTGCCAAGAAACTGAAGATCTCGTATAACGCTGTGTACTACTCCCTTCACAGAACTGCGCAAACTGGCTCTAACCAGAATAGGAAGAGGAGTGGGAGGCCCCTGTGCACAACTGAGCAAGAGGACAAGTACATTAGAGAGTCTAGTCTGAGAAACAGATACCTCACAAGTTCTCAATCCGCAAAACACCAGACTAAACGTCAACAGTGAAGAGGCGACTCCGGGATGCTGGCCTTCTAGGCAGAGTTGCAAAGGAAAAGCCATATCTCAGACTAGCCAATAAAAAGAAAAGACTAAGATGGGAAAAAGAACACAGACACTGGACTGAGGAAGATTGGAAAAAAGTGTTATGGACAGACTAATCTAAGTTTGAGGAGTTCCGATCACAAAGAAGAACAATCGTGAGACGCAGAAAAAATGAAAAGATGCTGGAGGAGTGCTTGACACCATCTGTCAAACATGGTGGAGACAATGTGATGGTCTGGGGGTGCTTTGGTGCTGCTAAAGTGGGAGATTTGTACAGGGTAAAAGGAATCTTGAAGAAGGAAGGCTATCACTCCATTTGGCAACACCATGCCATACCCTGTGGACAGCGTTTAATTGGAGCCCATTTCTCCTACAACAGGACAATGACCCAAAGCACAGCTCCAAACTAAGAATGTTCCAAGATGGCGTAGCAGTGCAGACGTTGTTTGTCGTTCTCCCGTGTACATTTAGTATTTTTTGTCTTTTTTGTATATATTTCAATCTATTTTTTCATTTTTAAATTAAATATACCTTCCGGCAACCCGCCTCACCCAATGTGATACGGATCTGATATTTTTAGACCTTATAGCCAGAACCTCCATCAGAAACTAGCCTTCAGAAGCTAACCTGCTAATTAGCTACTAGCTATTTAGTCAAAGTTAGCCACTGCTAGCGGCCTTTACCTTTAGCACAGACACCAGCCGCTTTTAGCCTGGATAATACTTGCCAGTCTGCACAGGGCGTTTACAAACCTGAGCATATCGGACTGTTTTTCTCCACTACAACACCGGAATCCTGCCGTAAGCCCTGGACCATTACTCCTGATCATTGAAGCCATGTCTGAATCCTGAGATTTCCATCCCCAACTACAACATTTTCCATCAAGATATAACTGCCAATGGGGGAGGAGTTGCAATCTACTGCAGAGATAGCCTGCAAAGTTCAGCTTCTAATTTTAAAAATGTACCTCTCCAGAAATAAGTCTCTGACTGTTGCCGCCTGTTATAGACCCCCCTCAGCTCCCAGCGGTGCCCTGGACACCATATGTGAATTGATTGCCCCTTATCTATCTTCAGAGTTTGTTCTGTTATGTGAGCTAAACTGGGATATACTTAACACCCCGGCAGTCCTACAATCTAAGCTAGATGCCCTCAATCTCACACAAATTATCAAGGACCAGGTACAACCCCAAATCCGTAAACATGGGCACCCTCATAGATATTATCCTGACAAACTTGCCCTCCAAATACACCTCTGCTGTTTTCAGGATCTTAGCGATCACTGCCTCATTGCCTGCATCCGCTATGGGTACGTGGTCAAACGACCACCCCTCATCACTGTCAAACGCTCCCTAAAACACTTCTGCGAGCAGGCCTTTCTAATCGACCTGGCCAGGGTATCCTGGAAGGATATTGACCTCATCCTATCAGTAGAGGATGCCTGGTCATTCTTTAAAAGTAATTTCCTCACCATCTTAAATAAGCATGCTCCTTTTAAGAAATGTAGAACTAAGAACAGATATAGCCCTTGGTTCATGCCAGACCTGACTGCCCTCGACCAGCACAAAAACATCCTGTGGCAGACTGCACAAGCATTGAATAGTCCCAGCGAAATGCAACTTTTCAGGAAAGTCAGGAACCAATACACGCAGTCAGTTAGGAAAGCAAAGGCTATCTTTTTCGAACAGAAATGTGCGTCCTGTAGCTCCAACTCCAAAAAGTTTTGGGACACTGTAAAGTCCATGGAGAATATGAGCACCTCCTCCCAGCTGCCCACTGCACTGAGGATAGGAAACTGTCACCACCGATAAATCCATGATAATCGAGAATTTCAATAAGCATTTCTCTACGGCTGGCCAAGCTTTCCTCCTTGCTACCCCAACCCCGGCCAACAGCTCTGCACCCCCCGCAGCTACTTGCCCAAGCCTCCCCAGCTTCTCCTTCACCCAAATCCAGATAGCAGGTGTTCTGAAAGAGTTGCAAAACCTGGACCTGTACAAATCAGCTGGGCTAGACAATCTGGACCTTCTCTTTCTAAAATTATCCGCCGCCATTGATGCAACCTCTATTACCAGTCTGCTCAACCTCCCTTTCATATCGTCCGAGATCCCTAAAGATTGGAAAGCTGCCGCAGTCATCCCCCTCTTCAAAGGGGGTGACACTCTAGACGCAAACTGTTACAGACCTATATCCATCCTGCCTTGCCTTTCTAAAGTCTTCGAAAGCCAAACAGATAACTGACCATTTCGAATCCCACCGTACCTTCTCTGCTGTGCAATCCGGTTTCCAAGCTGGTCACGGGTGCACCACAGCCACACTCAAGGCACTAAACGGTATCATAACCGCCATCGATAAAAGACAGTACTGTCTGGCCAAGGCTTTCGACTCTGTCAATCACCGTATTCTTATCGGCAGACTCACCAGCCTTGGTTTCTCAAATGACTGCCTCGCCTGGTTCACCAACTACATCTCAGACAGAGTTCAGTGTGTCAAATCGGAGGGCCTGTTGTCCAGACCTCTGGCAGTCTCTATGGGGGTACCACAGGGTTCAATTCTCGGGCCAACTCTTTTCTCTGTATATATCAACATTGTCGCTCTTGCTGCTGATGATTCCCTGATCCACCTCTACGCAGATGACACCATTCTGTATACATCTGGCCCTTCTTTGGACACTGTGTTAACAAAACTCCAAACAAGCTTCAATGCCACACAACACTCCTTCCATGGCCTCCAACTGCTCTTAAACACTAGTAAAACTAAATGCATGCTTTTCAACAGCACCCGCCCGCCCGACTAGCATCACTACTCTGGACGGTTCTAACTTAGAATATGTGGACAACTACAAATACCTAGGTGTCTGGCTAGACTGTAAACTCTCCTTCCAGACTCATATTAAACATCTCCAATCCAAAATTAAAACTAGAATCGGCTTCATATTTCGCAACAAAGCCTCCTTCACTCACGCTGCCAAACATACCCTCGTAAAACTGACTATCCTACCGATCATTGACTTCGGCGATGTCATTTACAAAATAGCCTCCAACACTCTACAAACTGGATGCAGTCTATCACAGTGCCATCCGTTTTGTCACCAAAGCCCCATATACCACCCACCACTGCGACCTGTATGCTCTCGTCAGCTGGCCCTTGCTACATATTCGTTGCCAGACCCACTGGCTCCAGGTCATCTATAAGTCTTTGCTAGGTAAAGCTCCACCTTATCTCAGCTCATTGGTCATATACCTGCTGGCGCTCCAGCATATCTCACTGGTCATCCCCAACGCCAACACCTATTTTTGCTGCCTTTCCTCCCAGTTCTCTGCTGCCAATGACTGGAAAGAATTGCAAAAATCGCTGAAGTTGGAGACTTATATCTCCCTCACTAACTTTAAGCATCAGCTATCAGAGCAGCTTACCGATCGCTGCAGCTGTACACAGCACATCTGTAAATAGCCCATCCAATCTACCTACCTCATCCCCATATTGTTTTTATTTACTGTTTTGCTCTTTTGCACACCAGTATTTCTACTTGTACATCATCATCTGCACATCTATCAATCCAGTGTTAATTTGCTAAATTGTAATTACTTTGCTACTATGGCCTATTTATTGCCTTACCACCTCACGCCATTTGCACACACTGTATATAGACTTTTTCTATTGTGTTATTGACTGTATGTTTGTTTATTCCATGTGTAACTCTGTGTTGTTGTTTGTGTCGCACTGCTTTGCTTTATCTTGGCCAGGTCACAGTTGTAAATGAGAACTTGTTATCAACTGGCCTACCTGGTTAAATAAAGATTGAAAATAAAAAAATATATAAAAAATGCAAGAACTAATTAGGGAAGAAGCAATTATCTGGTATTCTGTCTATAATGGAGTGGCCAGCACAGTCACCGGAGCTCAACACTTTTGAGCTGTTGTGGGAGCAGCTTGACCGAAGAAGTAGTGCCCATCAAGCCAATCCAACTTGTGGGAGGTGCTTCAGGAAGCATGAAATCTATTCAGATTACCTCAACAAATTGACAACTAGAATGCCAAAGGTCTGCATGGCTGTAATAGCTGCAAATGGAGGATTCTTTGATGAAAGCAAAGTTTGAAAGACAATTATTACTTCAATTAAAAATCATTATAACTTTGTCAATGTCTTCACTATATTTCCTATTAATTTTGCAACTCATTTTTGTATGTTTTTATAGAAAACAAGGACATTTCAAGGTGACCCCAAACTTTTGAACGTTAGTGTGTGTGTGTGTATGTATATATATATATATATAAAATAAACAATAACCTTTAAAATTTTTCTACAAAATACAGAAATGTGCCTTTTCCACGTATGTAGGCCCTGGTATTGTGCTGGAGATAATGCGTTTTAAAAGTGGTGGAATTGCCCTAAAATAGAGCTTACTGTTCACTGTCAGGGTTGAAAAGATGAGTGGTGGCTTACCCTCCATTGTGCATGTAACTGCCTGCACTCTCCCTTACCCAGTTTGACATAACCACGGTCAAACCATACATTAAACAGGCTCCACTCAGCTACCGTGGCTGCTACCATGGGGTCTCTCTCTTTCAGACCAGGACCAGAACCACACACACACAGTCTTGTATAACTAACCAAGTGGGGGCACACAATTCAGTCACATTCAAAATCCCATTCTCCCTAACCTTAACCCAAAAACCTAACGTTAACCCTAAAACTAACCCTAGCTCCTAACCCGAACACTAATTCTAACCAAATCAAATCAAATGTATTTATATAGCCCTTCGTACATCAGCTGATATCTCAAAGTGATGTACAGAAACCCAGCCTAAAACCCCAAACAGCAAGCAATGCAGGTGTAGAAGCACGTAACCGTAACCCTAAACCCCCTAGAAATAGCATTTGACCTTGTGGGGACTTCTGGACCCCACAAGTATAGCTAAACACATCCACACACACACCTTAGATGAGAAAACATTATTAATGTCCAAAAGCAGGTGATTGTGGTCTAATTTGGGTCTGTCAAAAAAACTGAAGTGGATAACTTTTAAAACTTTGGAAAACAACATCTCCATTACTGAAAAAAAATTGATTGGATTATTAGACAACAATTCCGCCAGGCGGCGGTCAAATCCAGAGAAAGAGTTTATCAAGGATGCATTCAAGATCGTATGTTTCTGAGACGTTCCTGCAATAGGAATTTCCAAAACTACGAATCCCAGAGAACCTCAGTGCGCTCGCTATTAATGTCAATATGGCCACTGTCAGTCAGACAAAGGCGAATCAGTCTCGCCACGAAATGAAATCAAATTAGCAAGCTAGAGGAGAACGGATGGCATTGTGAAAACCGGCTGGTGCATGTTCCGTGTCGGGGATATAGAAGAGGACTTGTCACGAGGACCAACTGAAAACCCGTTTATTAAATGCTGTGGAGGACGGGGGACCTAGATACAAAGATCAAGGTAAGACTTGTAATGCTAAGTAGTTAGCATAGCTTGCATTTCTGCAGACTCGCCCGCACTCCTTGGCACTGGTCCCAATGCTAGTCAGCAAGCTAACTTTATTAGCTAGCTGAGCTATAGCTGGTCACTTAAAGGATTTATAGCTAATGCCAGATCAGTGTTTTATGAAGTCGTTGGAAAAGTCTGCTTGGTCTATACAGGTTGTGAAGATTGGTAGATAACAAGCCAGATGTCATGTCATAACTATAACGATAGCTTATATATTTGTCACGCTAACTAGCTAGCTAGATACCCAGTACTGTAGCTATTGTCATTGAACAACCATTGCTACCACACTCAACTGTTTAGATCACTAGATAGCGACAATACATTTGTGGGTGCCTTTACCCTGCCATGTATCTATTTCCTGCCTATACTGTAACTAGATCATTATCATAAAGTAACAACACAGCCAATGCCATACTCAAATTATTAGATCATGCAGAGTTACTTGCAAAGGATGAGCTAAGTAACGTTCGCCTAAAATCTAGAGCTGGACCGTGATTGAACACCACCTCTCCTGTCACCACACACTTTGCAAACAGTCTGAACCCTGAGGCGTTTGCTTGCTGTTAGCTACAGGTTATACACACAGGCGGATAGTTTTTGCATAGTTGTCTGGACTGGGTTTGGATTATTAGATTATTTTATTTTAAATGGTACGCCCGCGGCGCCGTATGATGCATTGGCGTTGCACTGTTTTGATTCCAATGTGAATGTTACGGGGGTGACGTAATTTGAGTCATCACGTCACAAAATTATGCCGGGTTCAAAACAACTCCGAAATATGCCGCATTCAAAACAACTTGGAAATCTCACACTTCCGATGTAATTGCTTTTAAAACAACTGGGAACACTTTATACAATTTTTTTTTTTAAAGCTCCGACTGGGAAAAATGTATATTAAGTCATCCAACTTGGAATTCCAACTCGGGAACTCGGGCCTCTTTCTAGAGCTAGGACCTGAAGATCACTGATTTGACCTCGCATTTTTCTGAGTTTCCAGTTGTTTTGAATGCGGCTATAGAGTACCACAGTATGGGTCATAATACCCATAAATTTAGCGGTCAAACAGGGAAATGGTTCCAATTGTTTTCCCGCCATTCATTTTTCCTCATAGGGGATTTTAGAAACATTTAAAATAAGAGCTGTGTTTCGTGGCTTACCCTGGCGTGATGTTTTGATAACTGTGTAAAGCTCTCTAGGACAAAGTTACTTTTTAGAAATATATTTGCCTGTATTTACCCCCCCCCCCCCCCCCCCCCCCCAATAATGCATAGCAAATTAGCTGCTAATATGACTATCATAAAGGACTACAAATGCCATGATGACCTGGACGAGACTGCTGAATCGAGGCAAAGGTAAGAATCTCTGAATTAGCTATCTAATGTTAGCTAAATGTAGTAAGAAATAAATTGGCTACACTTCTTTAAATTCCCAATTCTGTGATCTGTCCTGTGAAAGTTTTTAAATGGACACAATACCTGTTAGCAAAGGTGTCAGCTAGTGATGTGCTGGAGCTTGCAGGGATTTGTAGTTTTGCATGTCTACTTTGATGCTTATTAGCATTTTAAAATCTGAACGTAAGTAGAGCCGACTATATTGATAAGTCATCTTGTCCAAGAGAGATTTACATGGTTATCAAAATGTCAGCGTAAGCCTACACGTTACCCTTGTTTACATTGAGCTACACTGGGGTCAGAACACAATCATGGTTGGATAACATCTTGGTGTCATTATACTTAGTGTCTTCTAACGTATGGAGAACATCTAGATTATGAAACATTTACACATTAATTTATTCAACATTTAAACGGTCTCTTAGAAGCAATATGTCTGGTTTTAAATGTCCCATGTGGCATCAATATGAGTCGGAATCATTCATTCTGGTGCCAAAATTGACTACACAGTGTAAATAGGATAATTTTGGTCAGTATCGTCAGAAATGTAGTTTTGTGAGTTCTTTACAACTTACTGGAGTGTTGGGTATACTTAAGTATCAAAAGTTAAAGTATAAATCATTTCAAATTCCTTATATTAAGCAAACCAGGAGGTACCATTTTCTTTTTTTTCCCAGATAGCCAGGGGCACACCAACACTCAGACATCATTTACAAACGAAGCATGTGTTTAGTGAGTCCGCCAGATCAGACACAATATGGATGACCAGGAATGTTCTCTTGATAAGTGTGTGAATTGGACAAATTTTCTGTCCTGCTATGCAGTCCAAATGTAACGAGTACTCTTGGGTGCCAGGGAAAATGTATGGAGTAAAAAGTACATAATTTTCTTTAGGAATGTTGGGAAGTAAAAGTTGTCAACATATAAATAGTAAAGTACAGATACCCCAAACAAACTAAGTAGTTTTACTTAAGGACTTTACACAACTGCCAATTGCCCAGAGACAACACCTTGTGCTATGTTGTGCTATGTTCCCAGATGCCATGTGGACGGACATTCGTTGTCAAGTCTGCATATGGGTGCAACGTAAGCACATTTTTCTCGCAAATAGGAGTGAGAATGGGCTTCCATAAAGTTGTTGCAAACTTCCAATGCATTTCAACAATATGGCCAGATGGCCAGGAATGGATTACTTGCGACAGTGTATCTTCCGCTGCCTGTCAACCGTCAAACCACTGGTGTTGGTGAGTACTTTAGCTAAGTATATAGCTGGTACTAGCTAGCAGTTATTTTTGGTTATACAACATTATTTGATAATGCTAGCGTGCCAGGCGATCTATGATGCCACAGATGAAAGGAGAATGATACTGTAGCTAGCTAAATACATCAAGCTTACGTGTAATGTGATGTAGCATCTCAGAGGACGATGTGCATAGCTGACCTTAGCTAGCTAACAACAGCTAATTGTAGCCCATTGACATTTTATTATTTGCTCAAATTTAAGTCGATACAGGGCAGGCACTTGGATACTAGCTTTCTAGCTAATAATAACATGTAGCCAGCTTACTGTCAATAATGTTTCAGCACTAACTAATGTTAGCTAGATAGCCAACTCATTTAAACTCGGACAAAGATATAACTTACCTGGATTTGCAAATGAGGTAGCTAGCTAGCATTTGGGGGCTTCGTCTGCTAACCCAAAACATGACTGTGATAATAAGTTTGTCGTTTATTTTCTAAGGCAAAAATAAATTATGGTACTAATCTACTACAAATATAACTATGGCTCTGGCAGTGAATAGCAAAACGTTATCAGGAAGCATTCAGCAACGTACACAGCTGGTTGCATAGTAACGGCGTTCAGCGTCACCGGGCTGAATCTATTCTGTAGTTAGTCCCTCTATTAGCATATCAATGAATTCCAAACTAGTTATTTTTCTCGCAATGTTTGAGTTATATTTTATTTCATTCACAGCCTACATACAAAACCTGGTGGATTTGTTGTTCAGCAGCATCTAGGAACCCTCCTACCATATCAGGAACTGTTAGACACCAGTCCCACTTCAGAGTAATGGAGGACACTTGAATCAGGTTGGTCACATTTGATTTGGTCAATGGTCAAAACACCATCTGTCCTGGAATTCACCTAACCACCATTGATAATGTAATCATTGCTGTGTGTGTATATGTATGTTGTAAGGAGGTGTCCCCTTCCACACTGTGCCAATGGACTACTCCTGGGCGGAGTGAGTAATTCCATGCTGGCACGTGTCCCTTGTGATTTAGCTGTGTATCAGGATCTCGGATTGGCTATGTTGAATTGTGTATTTACTGTTGGCTTCCATGACTGTATGGTGAATGTCTTTCCCTCTCTCCCCCAGTGATATAGGAGCTGGGTTGGATATACAGTGCATTTGGAAAGTATTCAGACTCCTTCACTCTTTCCACATTTTGTTACATCACAGCCTTATTCTAAAATGGATTCAATATTTTTTCCCCCTCATCAATCTACACACAAAAAAACGGGTTTAGACATTTTTGCAAATGTATATAAAAAAAACTGATATCACATTGACATAAGTATTGTACTTTTGTACTTTGTACCCTGTACTTTGTTGAAGTAGCTTTGGCAGCGATTACAGCCTTGAGTCTTCTTGGGTATGACGCAACAAGCTTGCACACCTGTATTTGGGGAGTTTCTCCCATTTGAGATCCTCTCAAGCTCTGCCAGGTTGGATGGGGAGCGTCGCTGCACAGCTATTTTCAGGTCTCTAGAGATATTCGATAGGGTTCAAGTTCGGGCTCTGACCGGGCCACATTCAGAAACTTGTCCCAAAGCCACTCCTGTTTTGTCTTGGCTGTGTGTTTAGGGTCGTTGTCCTGTTGGAAGGTGAACTTTCTCCCCCAGTCTGAGGTCATGAGTGCTTTGGAGCAGGTTTTAATTAAGGATCTCTGTACTTAGCTCCATTCATCTTTACCTCAATCCTGACTAGTCTCCCAGTCCCCGCCCCTGAAAAACCTCCCCACAGCATGATGCTGCCACCATGATGCTTCACCGTAGGGATGGTATTGGCCAGGTGATGAGTGGTGCCTGGTTTTCTCCAGACGTGACACTTGGCATTCAGGCCAAAGAGTTCAATCTTGGTTTCATCAGACTAGAGAATCTTGTTTCTCATGGTCTGAGTCCTTTAGGTGTCTTTTGGAAAACTCCAAGCGGGCCTTTTACTGAGGAGTGGCTTCCGTCTGGCCACTCTACCATAAAGGTCTGATTGGTGGAGTGCTGCAGAGATGGCTGTCCTTCTGGAAGGTCCCCCATCTCCACAGAGGAACTTTTGAGCTCTGTCAGAGTGACCCACAGGTTCTTGGTCATCTCCCTGACCAAGGCCCTTCTCCCCCCGATTGCTCAGTTTGGCTGGGCGGCCAGCTCTAGGAAGAGTCTCGGTGGTTCCACCAAGTGCTCTGACATCCACTTTCAACTGTGGGACCTTGTATAGACAGGTGTGGGCCTTTCCAAATCATGTCCAATCAATTGAATTTACTACAGGTGTACTCCAATCAAGTTGTAGAAACATCAAGGTTGATCAATGGAAACAGGATGCATAGTCTAATAGCAAAGGGTCTGAATACTTTTTATTTAATTTAAAATCAAATATTTTATCAATTTGCAAAGCTTTCTAAAAAATTGTTAGCTCTGTCGTTATGGGGTATTGTCTGTAGATTGATGACGAACATTTTTTTATTTAGTCCATTTTAGAATATGGCTAACGTAACAATGTGGAGAAAGTGAAGTGGTCTGAATACTTTCCGAATGCCATGAAGAAGCCGAAGTCGGGCTGCTTCATGACCAGTATTTGTGACAAGAGGTGCCTGGAGCTGTTCTACGCTGCCATGCCCATCAGGTGTTGGCAAACACCTCCGAAGGGGCAAAAGGGGATTACTAATAAGACGGTACATCACAAGTGTTTAGTAATCTCACCCTTTTTAATATGTGTGCCACTCATCAACTCTTCCTCATTTTAATTTTTTTTTTTTTTTACAGATGGGCAGAAGAGATGCTTTTGGAATCCTCTGACTCAAAGACGGGGTGATACTGATGTATGAATTGGGAGAGACCTTGCACTCAGCATTAAAATTATACAAGTACTTTTTTATTAAATATTTTGTTATTATTGTTACTGTTACACTTGAAAGATATCAAAACACTTTGTTTAGAATATCTACTTAAGTTCAGCAATTGCACTCTTCTCATATTCCTTTTGTAGGCTACTGACCAATGCAAAGCAGCCTCCTGGAGTGGTATGGGAAGAGTGCCATCCTCCTACATCTCACATCTGTCTGTACTTATTGAACTTATTGGACCCATGGCTTGAGGCAGACTCCAGGATGGAGTGTCATGCACTCCACCCCTCCTTCCACCTGACTGCACCTGTCCTTAACGTAATACATTACATAGATGGAAGAGACTTCATCACCCACTGGAGACTTGGACTGTGTTCGTAAATTCACTCTGGCTATATACACTCCGATTTCAGAGCACACTCGTCTGTGTGCCAGAGCACAAAATAACTGAGGAATTTACGAACGCGCAACACCCATTTGAATAATACTGCCGTCCAGTAAACGTCGGCAGAAAAAAAAACATATTGAAATGGTTGCCAGCAGCACAGTTGCATTCACCAATGCACCAGATAATTTGAATACAGACTAAACAGTTGTGCTTAGGGCATGTAAAATGTTCAGAGTGAGGTGTTCTCTCATTTGTGTCTGGAAGTAGCAATCAAGTTCGGTTGCGTGCTTGACTGCTGTTGGGAGGTCAGAACGATCGCATCAACCTTACTCCTCGGCCAGAGCGTCCAGTGTGCGCTCTGAACACTCCGAGAGCAAAACGCTCTGAATTTACTAACGGACAATCTAACGACACTCACAAATGCACTCTGAGCACACTCTGGCACGACAGAGTGAATTTACGAACACGCCCTTAAAGACAGAATCACCCAAAATGACACTTAAAAAATAATCATTTTTAGACATTTTATTTAAAACAATATACTCTACAAGTACATCACATCCAGAGTGGGCTCCCTGGTACGTTTGAAAATATGATTTTATACATTGAAATTTACATTACATGTCATGAACCAATCCAAGCCCTCCTTTTAATTAAGATTACACATTCAGCAAATCACCAGCAGAAGGAGTTCACTTTGAATCCATTTTCCCATTCACTCTGGTGGTGGTGCTCATACAATTGATTATTACTGATACACAATCAATCATTCATTTATCATGTAGCAGAGAACCCACTCTGTAAATGTGATGTACTTGTAGAGTATATTGCTTTAAACAATATGTCTAAAAATGAACAAAATCTAAACGGGTAGTTTTGCGATTCATATTTTGCAATGTTGAACAAATGAATGTGAAATATTTTTATTTCATCTAGACACTCCATATATTAAAGCAAACTATAAGGAGTGTAATGACACCAAGATGTTGTCTGTATCATGTACGGTTCACAACTCATAGGGTCTTTATAGGAGGCAAGAATAAATCTAGAAAGATATTGGTATAATACCCATCATATAGAAGTAAACTTCAGAGTCATGCAATATGTTGTGTGGTCTCCTGCTATGACTCAGGGAAAGCTTGCAGTTTTAGGATACAGATGAAATAAGTTATGATGAACTCACAGGAGGTTGTGGCACTTTTAACGGGTTCGTGAAAATGGCAGGAGAGCAATGGGATCAAACGCATGGTTACCATGTGTTTGATGCCATTCCATTTGCTCCGTTCCAGCCATTATTATGAGCCGTCCTCCCCTCAGCAGCCTTCACAGGGTGGTGAAAGTGCCCGGTGATGAACCTGATGCACCTTTTCAATAAATATCAAGAGTTTTATTCTGGTGACATGATCATGATGCTTGGCTGCCATTTGACCAGTGGAGGCTGGTGGGAGGAGTTATAGGAGGGGCTCATTGTAATGACTGGACTGGAATTGATGGAAAGGAGTCAAACATGGTTCAAATATGTTAGATACCGTTCCATTTATGCCATGACAATGAGCCCATCCTCCTATAGCTCCTCCCACCAGCCTCTACTGCATTTGACAAATACAAATAATCTAGCTCAGTCTTTATAATCTCATGAAGGTAGCCTACCCGCACTTCCTGCGAGCTGTTGGCTAGAGCGCATGTGCCAAGACCAGAGTGGGCACATTTTGCTACATAACGCAACAGGTTTTGTGACAAAACAATCAGTAGAGTTGAAAATGCGATGGAAACCAATTTAACTTGTATTTTTTTGTTCAATACATGGGAATTTTAACCGCAAAATGTATTGGTCAGTTTGAAGGCATCATCTCATGTGAAAATGCCCATAATGTTTTTATTCAATTTTTAATATTTGCATGAAAAGCTGTCGCCATTTGGATGGAAACCTGACTAGCGATTGTCGAGCCTCCCTAGTTAAGCATGGGCGTTTCCATCTAAAGGACCCATGAGCTCCAACATGTAAACTTCATAGGACCATATCAAATAAAGCTGAGTCTTTAAAAACATTTTTTTCATTAAAGCATATATACAGTTGAAGTGGGAAGTTTACATGCACTTAGGTTGGAGTCATTAAAACTCATTTTTCAACCACTCCACATATTTCTTGTTAACAAACTATAGTTTTGGCAAGTCGGTTAGAACATGACACAAGTAATTTTTCCAACAATTGTTTACAGACAGATTATTTCACTTAATTCACTGTATCACAATTCAGCTGGGTCAGAAGTTTACATGCACTAAGTTGACTGTGCATTTAAACAGCTCGGAAAATTACAGAAAATTATTTCATGGCTTTAGAAGCTTCTGATATTCTAATTGACATCATTTGAGTCAATTGGAGGTGTACCTGTGGATGTATTTCAAGGCCTACCTTCAAACTCAGTGCCTCTTTGCTTGACATCATGGGAAAATCAAAAGAAATCAGCCAAGAAAAAAATGGTATACCTCCGCAAGTCTGGTTCATCCTTGGGAGCAATTTCCAAACACCTGAAGGTACAACGTTCATCCGTACAAACAATAGTACGCAAGTATAAACACCATGGGACCACGCAGCCGTCACACCGCTCAGGAAGGAGATGCTTTCTGTCTCCTAGAGATTAACGTACTTTGGTGCGAAAAGTACAAATCAATCACAGAACAACAGCAAAGGACCCTGTGAAGATGCTGGAGGAAACGGGTACAAAAGTATCTGTATCCACAGTAAAAACGAGTCCTAGATCGACAACCTGAAAGGCCGCTCAGCAAGGAAGAAGACACTGCTCCAAAACCGCCATAAAAAAAGCCAGACTACGGTGTGCAACTGCACATGGGGACGAAGATCAAACTTTTTGGAGAAATGTCCTCTGGTCTGATGAAAAAAAAAAATAGAACTGTTTGGCCATAATGACCATTGTTATGTTTGGAGGAAAAAGGGGGATGCTTGCAAGCCGAAGAACACCATCCCAACCGTGAAGCACGGGGGTGGCAGCATCATGTTGTGGGGGTGCTTTGCTGCAGGTGTGACTGGTGCACTTCACAAATAAGATGGCATCATGAGGCAGAAAAATGATGTGGATATATTGAAGCAACATCTCAAGATATCAGGAAGTTAAAGCTTGGTCGCAAATGGGTCTTCCAAATGGAGAATGACCCCAAGCATACTTCCAAAGTTGTGGCAAAATGACTTAAGGACAACAGAGTCAAGGTATTGGAGTGGCCATCACAAAGCCCTGACCTCAATCCTATAGAAAATTGTGTGGGCAGAACTGTAAAAGGGTGTGTGAGCAAGGAGGCCTACAAACCTGACTCATTTACCCTAGCTCTGTCATGAGGAATGGGCCAAAATTCACCCAACTTATTGTGGAAGGCTACCCAAAACGTTTGACCCAAGTTAAACAATTTAAAGGCAATGCTACCAAATACTAATTGAATGTATGTAAACTTCTGACCCACTGGGAATGTGATGAAATAAATAAAAGCTGAACAAAATGATCCTCTCTACTATTATTCTGACATTTCACATTTCTTAAAATAAAGTGGTGATTCTAACTGACCTAAAACAAGGAATTTTTACTCTGATTAAGTGTCAGGAATTGTGAAAAATTGAGTTTAAATGTATTTGGCTGAGGTGTATGCAAACTTCAACTGTACATTTTTCAACCATTTTCCATCCTAAAAATGTGCCTTTCGTTTCCAAAAACCCATATGTTTAAGATATTTTCAAATTTCTCTCTGAGGGAGGATAATGAAAGTTCACAGAAGTAACAAGTATAGGCAGACCTACCAAATAAGCTAGTGTATTTACTGATAAACGTTTATGTATTATAAAGTGATTAAAAGTCATAATTCAGTTACCAAATCGGTAACGGAATTTCCGCAATTGAACTGGCTACAATTGAAAATCATAGTGTTAACAAACCACCGTTGAGTCACCTGCTACTGTCTTTCTTTCCACTAGCATACTGTTATGTTCAGCTCATAACTATTTTATTTCATCTTGTAGTCAAAGCAAGACTGAAAACTGAAAGGACAACCAGACTTGTGCTGATTCTCCTTCTTCTCGCACACCTACTACGTACCCTCTTTTTCATTTACTGTGATGTCGTAACTTGTGAAAGAGACATCTATGATTGGTTTGGTCCGGACCAACTGGACCAAACTTGGGGGCGGAGCTCATTAGAATAATAGCCAGTGTGTAAAATAATACCCAAATATCCAAAAGAAGGATAATGCATATTTCTACTTTCTTTTATGTACCTATTCAGGATACATCACATGAAGATAATTTAGATTAATATCCATAAATATCAATTTCTGTATAGTACAGATCAGGGACCCATGATGTAATTACATTACTGGATGTAAATCCAATTCACCTACTGTAGTTCAATAACCAAGATATATATCAAACTCAATGTGTCATGTCATAGCTGACACCCCATTCTTTCTGCAGACATATTTGAAACCTAATTCTGAGGAGATATTTAAAGGTGCAATATGCAGAAATCGCTCCGACATTTCCTGGTTGCTTGATTTCTAATATTACTCCTAATTTCAGTCTGATGACAAAGCAGTGTAGAGAATCACTGTACCATCTAATCCACTGTGAAATATATTTTCAATAACCATTGTATTTTCAGCTGTTTTTGAAGCTGGTGTACAAAAAGTAAAAGTCACAAAAACAAAACTTAAGAACGTAAGCATAGAAATAGCGCACATAGTACAGATCTACCGCTTCTAAGACTTGCTTTCAATGAGAATGACAGTTCTATAAGTCGCATTGCTAGGTGCATTTGGTCAGGTCGCCCAAAAGTTACACATTGCAGCATTAACAGAGTTTTTGGAAAACGTGGTCGCATAGTTGGTTGTTTAGCAACAAAACCGACTTGTGCAGCAACTAAACTCAGCAAAAAAATAAATGTCCTCTCACTGTCAACTACGTTTATTTTCAGCAAACTTAACATCTGTAAATATTTGTATGAACATAAGAATCAACAACTGAGACATAAACGGAACAAGTTCCACAGAAATGTGACTAACAGAAATGGAATGATGTGTCCCTGAACAAAGGGGTGGTCAAAAGTAACAGTCAGTATCTGGTGTGGCCACCAGCTGTATTAAGTACGGCAGTGCATCTCCTCCTCATGGACTGCACCAGATTTGCCAGTGCTTGCTGTGAGATGCTACCCCAGTCTTCCACCAAGGCACCTGCAAGTTCACAGACATTTCTGGCTGCAATGGCTCTAGCCCTCACCCTCTGATCCAACAGGTCCCAGACGTGCTCAATGGGATTGAGATCCGGGCTCTTTGCTGGCCATGCCAGAACACTGACATTCTTCTCTTGCAGGAAATCACGTACAGAACGAGCAGTATGGCTGGTGGCATTATCATGCTGGAGGGTCATGTCACGATGAGCCTGCAGGAAGGGTACCACGAGGGAGGAGGATGTCTTCCCTGTACCACAGCACTGAGATTGCCTGCAATGACAACAAGCTCAGTCAGATGATGCTGTGACGCCCCTGACCATGATGGATCCTCCACCTCCAAATCAATCCCGCTCCAGAGTACAGGCCTCGATGTAACGGCCATTCCTTCGAGGACAAATGCGAATCCGACCATCACCCCTGGTGAGACAAAACCACGACTCGTCAGTGCAGAGCACTTTTTTTTGCCAGTCCTGTCTGGTCCAGTGATGGTGGGTTTGTGAACATTGGCGACATTGTTGCTGGTGATGTCTGGTGTGGACCTGCCTTTACATCAGGCCTACAAGCCCTCAGTCCAGCTTCCCTCAGCCTATTGCGGACAGTATGAGCACTGATGGAGGGATTGTGCGTTCCTGGTGTAACTCAGGCAGTTGTTGCTGCCATCCTGTACCTGTCTCGCAGGTGTGATGTTCGGATGTACCAATCCTGTGCAGGTGTTGTTACAAGTGGTCTGCAACTGCGAGGACGATCAGCTGTCCGTCTTGTCTCCCTGTAGCGCTGTCTTAGGCGTCTCACAGTACGGACATTGCAATTTATTGCCCTGGCCACATCTGCAGTCCTCATGACTCCTTGCAACATGCCTAAGGCACATTCACGCAGATGAGCAGGGACCCTGGGCATCTTTCTTTTGGTGTTTTTCAGAGTCAGTAGAAATGCCTCTTTAGTGTCCTAAGTTTTCATAACTGTGACCTTAATTGCCTACCGTCTGTAAGCTGTTAGTGTCTTAACGTCCGTTCCACAGGTGCATGTTCATTAATTGTTTATGGTTCATTGAACAAACATGGGAAAGTGTTTAAACCCTTTACAATGAAGATCTATGAAGTTAATTCGTAAAAATCCAAATATCTTTGAAAGACATGGTCCTGAAAAAGGGCAGTTTCTTTTTTTGCTGAGTTTGTGTCAAAACAGACAGGGTTGGTTTAGATTGTTGACAACATGTAAACTATATTTAGTCTCCAATGTTTATTGGAAACAAATACATTTGCACAATTAGCACTTGTCTCAAATATGTCATTACATGTGTTGGTTAGCTAGCCAATCTGAGCCATATAAGTATTGACATGAAATCAGTCAAAACACCTCAAAACAAGACATGGTATCAAGAACAAGATGAAACTAGCTGAAACAAATCACTTAAGATTCCCCAAAAGGCAGTTTCTTGTCACTGTTGCTTTCTGGCCATCCAGAATCACAACAACTCAGACTTCTGCCCCATTGAAGAGTGCGCATCGTTTTTTTATAAAGTTGTCATCTATTAAAAAAATATATTTAAACCTTGGAGATTTTACTGTAATTCTGTTACTTAACTTTGCGTCTGCACAGGTCTACCAGCAAATGTGTTTTTTTTTTTGTGAAATCTGTGTAAATTGTTCAACGTTGTCCTTGTGCATAGAGTCAGTCGTGTAGTGGCGGGTATACCCTGTATACACCCTTCCTTAAGCCGTATCAATTAACAATGTTGACGGAACAGATCAGAATGTTTAGCTTAAAATGTTGAGCTATTACTTATTCAGCAATATGCACACAGCAGTAGGCCTATGCGCGAATGCTCCAAAAATGCAATTGGCAGGAAAACTCATTCTAAAATGTGCACAGCACATGCGAGCAGTTTCGTGGACAGAAATGTAAATATCTGTTAAAAATGTAGAAAGCGGGGCGATCTAATGATAGTTGTTGGATCATGGGTTGCTATGATTAGGATCAGGCCTTTGGCTGCTAAACAATGAAAAGTTACAAGAAAAACAATAGAACAGGAGAACGCATATGAGGAAGTCTTTCTAAAATAATTGCCCCCATGTTTCTATGGGGGGGATTTTGGCGATAGACTACTGTGATCCAGGCAATATATGTCTCAGAATATGAAGTAAAACATCCAGGTTTCAAACAATTAGAGAACAAAAGAAACAGTTCTGACTCTGCTGGTAGATGGAAATGCTTTCCCAAAAACCTCTATTTAATGTTAACTAGCTACAAAGTAGCCAATGCCTGGGGAAACTCCATCTCATGCACTATATTCTTGGGTTTTCCCCAAACCCCAAAAGTGGTCTCCTGATATGGTTTAAGCTAGAGGTCGACCGATTATGATTTTTCAATGCCGATATCGATTTATTGGAGGACCAAAAAAAGCTGATACCGATTAATCGGCCGATTTTTATTTATTTATTTGTAATAATGACAATTACAACAATACTGAATGAACACTTATTTTAACTTAATATAATACATCAATAAAATAAATTTAGCCTCAAGTAAATAATGAAACCTGTTTAAATAATGCAAAAACAAAGTGTTGGAGAAAAAAGTAAAAGTGCAATATGTGCTATGTAAGAAAGCTAACGTTTCAGTTCCTTGCTCAGAACATGAGAACATATGAAAGCTGGTGGTTCCTTTTTAACATGAGTCTTCAATATTCCCAGTTAAGAAGTTTTAGGTTGTAGTTATTATAGGACTATTTCCCTCTATACCATTTTGTATTTCATTAACCTTTGACTATTGGATGTTCTTATAGGCACTTTAGTATTGCCAGTGTAACAGTATAGCTTCTGTCCCTCTCCTCGCTCCTCCCTGGGCTCAAACCAGCAACACAACGACAACAGCCACCATCGAAGCAGCGTTACCCATGCAGAGCAAGAGAAACAACCGCTGCAAGGCTCAGAGCGAGTGACGTTTGAAACGCTATTAGTGCGCGCTAACTAGTTAGCCATTGCGTTGGACTAGTTAACTGTAAGGTTGCAAGATTGGATCCCCCGAGCTGACAAGGTGAAAATCTGTCTTTCTGCCCCTGAACAACGCAGTTAACCCACCGTTCCTAGGGCATCATTGAAAATAAGAATGTGTTCTTAACTGACTTGCCTAGTTAAATAAAGGTGTATATAAAATATATATATATATATATATATATATATTTTTAAATTGGCAAATCTGCGCCCCCAAATAATCGGCCATTCCGATTAATCGGTCGACCTCTAGTTTAAGCATTATGGAATTGGAACACCCAATTTTGTTGTTTGTCTATTCAAGGTTGACTTTGAGAGCGAAAACCTGAATATTTCTGACTCTGTTGACAGCCTCATTTATTTGTTTCAATAGTAGTCCTACTATCAGACTACTAGCACAGTACAGCTTGGGTTTCTTGACTGTGAAAGACCAATATGGGATTTATCATTTTAGGTCATTTGGAATTTGTCACTTTCTCATAGAATTTTTCAGACAGGGTGCCTTCCCTGGCCGGCCCATTGAGTTCACCCACTTCTCCAGACACCATTGCATAGAGTTGTATGGTTTGTTAAACTTTGAAATCAATGTTTTTTTTATTAATTTTTATTTTGGCAGTGAAACATCTGAGTCAAAGGGTTATTCCGTTACCATGGAATTGCTTGCATGCAAATGTTTCCTCTAGTCCTAATTTGTAGATCATTATACAGGTTACCCATTAGATTTCCCCGTGTAGGCTCTGTGTTGCGAGACTAGTTTACCAGTCAGTGTTCCCAATACAAAACCAGAAGCACAGACACCCACATTTACCAGTATATCCACCTTTTCATCAGATACCTAGTAATCCAAAAGATCTCTAGGCAAAGGGAGTCAGGGAAAGTTTGCTGTGAAGCTGCTCACTGGCTGCTTCCTTCTGCACCTGGGTAAATATATTGCTTCCTGGCTCCTAACCTTTTTCTAGGGGCCCTAAGGATTCAACTACACAGATTACAAGCTTGGAATGGTTGATTAGGCATGGAAAAATGTGTTATTTTGCTCCTAAGGATGATCATTTCCCTGGCGTTGCAGTCTACAGCACAAATATATAGTACAGTCGTTTCACAATTGTAATATGCTAGTAGTTGCGGCCACTTGTTTAACAAGTCACTCAGACCCAAACGCACTCGGTGTATGTTTTGAGAGTTTGTTTTTCCTGCCGAGTCAAATCTGACACGCCTGGACACTCAAACTTGTAAAAGCCATGAGGCTCTCGGGGCATAGTCGTGTGTGCATAGGTTTCTCTTGCACTCTCTCTCTATCCATCCATCCCTTTTCCCCTGCAGCCTTTCTGCTGAGCAGTGATCTACTGTATAAAGAGCATTGACCAGTGCTAGTTTAGTCAGCAGTATTAAACCTCTGTCCTCCCCAGGGCAAGGGCCAGGCTCAGAGCCTCTGCACCAGAGGAAGACAGGAAGGTCAAGGAGGAGGAGGATTTGTGGAGAAACTTGTTTTACTTAACTAAAGGAGCCGCACTTTGACCCCCCCCCCCCCCCCCCCCCCCCCCCCTGCTCTAAGTCAAGGTCCCAGGCACCTTATTGTTCCTGCCCTCACCTAGCTGGCACACCTGATTCAACTAGTCAAGCCCTTGATTAACCTAGTTGATTATTAGTCAAATCAGTCATGTTTGCACTTGGCTAGAGCAAAAATGTACTATTTTCCCTAGACGTTAGTGTTGGGACCTAGCCTAAGCCTACAGTTCATTTGGAAAGTATTCAGACCCCTTCCCTTTTTCCACATTTTGTTACGTTACAGCCTTATTCTAAAATGGATTACATAAAAAAAAAAAAAAAAAAAAAATAATAATAATAATAATAATCTACACACACTCATAATGACAAAGCGAAAAACAGGTTTTTAGAAATATTTGCAATTGTATTATAACATTTAAAACCGATATACCTTATTTTCATAAGTATTCAGACCCTTTGCTATGAGACTTGAGATTGAACTCCAGTGCATCCTGTTTCCATTGATCATCCTTGATGTTTCTACAGCTTGATTGGAGTCCACCTGTGGGAAATTCAATTGATTGGACATGATTTGGAAAGGTACACACCTGTCTATATAAGGTCCCACAGTTGACAGTACATGTCAGAGCAAAGGTTGAAGGAATTGTCCGTAGAGCTCCCCGACAGGATTGTGTCGAGGCACAGATCTGGGGAAGGGTACTAAAAAATGTCTGCAGCATTGAAGATCCCCCAAGAACACAGTGGCCTCCATCATTCTTAAATGGAAGAAGTTTGGAACCACCAAGACTCTTCCTAGAGGTGGCTGCCCGGACAAACTGAGCAATCGGGGGAGAAGGGCCTTGGTCAGGGAGGTGACCAAGAACCCGAGGGTCACCGAGGGACAGAGCTCAAGAGTTCCTCTGTGGAGATGGGAGAACCTTCCAGAAGTACAATCATCACTGCAGCACTCCACCAATCAGGCCTTTATGGTAGTGGCCAGAAGGAAACCACTCCTCAGTAAAAAGGAACATGACAGTCCGCTTGGACTCTCAGACTTTGAGAAACATTATTCTCTTGTCTGATGAATCCAAGATTGAACTCTTTGGCCTGAATGCCAAGTGTCACGTCTGGAGGAAACCTGGCACCACCCCTACGGTGAAGCATGATGGTGGCAGCATCATGCTGTGGGGATGTTTTTCAGGGGTGGGGACTGGGAGACTAGTCAGGATAGAGGGAAAGATGAATGGAGCAAAGTACAGAGATCCTTAATTAAAACCTGCTCCAAAGCACTCATGACCTCAGACTGGGGGAGAAGGTTCACCTTCCAACAGGACAACGACCCTAAGCACACAACCAAGACAATGCAGGAGTGGCTTCAGGACAGGTCTCTGAATGTCCTTGAGTGGCCCAGCCAGAGCCCGGACTTCAACCCGATTGAACATCTCTGGAGAGACCTGAAAATATCTGTGCAGCGACGCTCCCATTCCAACCTGACAGAGCTTGAGAGGATCTGCAGAGAAAAATGTAGAAACTCCCCAAATACAGGTGTGCCAAGCTTGTAGCATCATACCAAAGAAGACTCTAGGCTGTATCACTGCCAAGGTGCTTCAACAAAGTACTGAGTGAAGGGTCTGAATACTTATGGAAATGTCACATAATAGGGATGGTCCCTGGATGGGAGACCAGAGGCTGCTGGAAGTGGTGTTGGAAGGTCAGTAGGAGGCACCCTCATCTAAAAAGTGATCCCAATGCCCCAGGGCAGTGATTGGGGACATTGCCCTGTGTAGGGTGCTGTCTTTCGAATGGGACGTTAAACAGGTGTCCTGACTCTCTGTGGTCACTAAAGATCCCATGGCACTCATCATAAGAGTAGGGGTGTTAACCCCGGTGTCCTGGCGAAATTCCCAAATTGGGCGTCATATCATCATGGCCACCTAATCATCCCCAGTTTACAATTGTCTTATTCATCTCCTCACCCTGTAACTATTCCCCAGGTTGTTGCTGAGAATGTGTTCTCAGTCAACTTAGTGGGTAAAATGTAGATTGAGGGGGGACAAAAACAACCATATTTTTAGAATAAGCCTGTAATGTAACAAAATGTGGAAAAGGGGAAGGGGTCTGACTACTCTCCGAATGCACTGTAGAGTTTGAGAGGGAGATAAGAGAAGCAGAGAGTGGGGAGGTATGCCTCATATATTCCAGAGAGCTTCTTTTTTTTTAAGGACGGCAGATTTGGAATCATATTGTGGAATGTGTCCAGCAGCCTTCATGTGACCACATCAGGACAATGTAGAGGAGAATGTAGTGTGAAATGAAGATCACGAGCTGTTAATGTCTCCTTCCTCTGACTCTGATTCCTCTGATTTAGCCAATGTCTCAAAGTAAGCATCCCAAATGGCACCCTATTTGCTATAAAGTACACTACTTTTGACCAGGGCCTGTAGGGCTTTTTTTTTTGTGTATTTTTTATATTTTTTAGTCTGCTCTGTGCAGAGACTGGCTTTTGATACGGTAATGGCTTTTGATACGGTACTGTCTATGTCAAGTAGGCTAGGCGTTGTTGCATTGTTTTAAGGCTCTGCGTAATAATAACATATAGGCTATATGCCCTCTTGTTTTCAGTTGATGATATCACTAGTGTGCTTTGTGCAATATGCATTCTGACTATGGTACCTCCTTCTCCACCAGCCTTCAGTCACTAGGTCTAGAGACTGTGTGTGTGTGTGCCCTCTTTGACCCTGTCTGCCTGTTTTTTTTTGTTGTTGTACTGTACTGCTCTCTTTGTGTATGTGTGTGTCCTGGCTGTGTGTGTATGTACAGTACTGTATGTAAGTTTGTCTGAGGGCTGATGTCTGTCTGTGTGATATCCTATACACTGTCCTATGACTCATCCCCGCCCTCTTCAAAGGGAAAATATGGAGGTTGGCCGCTTAGGATGGAACATTTTCTTGGCGTTTTTCCCAAGTCGCACTCTCTGTTAACCCCTCCTCCCTCGCTTTCTCCTCTCAATCTTTCAACTCTCTCTCTCATGCATGTGTTCTCTGTCAGCTCTTTCTCTCTCGCACACACACGAGGTCTGCTCTCTCTCTATTTCCATCTCTCTCACCCTCCCCCCTTTCGCACTATCTATCTAAGTCTATCCATATGTCCCATCCCTTTCCACATATATCCCTCTCTTCTCTCTCTCTCTCCTACCTCTCATGTCCTTTTCCTCATTCTCCCCGTCTCTCCCTCTACCTCTCGCTCTCTCTCTCTCTCGCTCTCGCTCTAAAAGCCCTCTAAGAGGTTGATAGAATAATCCATTTCATATCTGGGCTGCAGCTGCTGAGCCAGTCTTCTCTAAGCATGCCGCTGATGAGGAGATAAGGTGTGTGCGGCACAGTGCGGTTCTTCGGGAATTTCCATTTGTGTGTACTTCTCTGTAAGCTGGGTGATGTTTTTTGTGTGATTCTGAGTGCATACGTGTCTCAGCGTAATCTTTTGTAAGAGCTGCCATGGTCTCCCTCATAATAATGGGTTAGGTCATAGACATAAGCAGTGTTATGCAATTCTATTTGATCTGTGCCAGTGTCTAAGGGGCTCGAGGTTGTTCTTTGGACAGCCACAGCTCCCCATCTCTCCATCCGTCCCTATATGTCTCATCTAAACTCGTCTCCTTCTCCCTCCTCTCTTCATCCGTCCGTCTGATCTGAACTCTCGCTCTCCCTCTGTTTAAACCCTTCTCTCTCCATCCATTCCTCCTAAACTCTCGTCTCTCACGCCATCTCTCTCTCTCTCTCCCTCTCTTCATCCATCCCATCTAACCCTTCCCCTCCCTCTCGCTCCATGTCAACTCCTCTCTCTCTTCTCTCTGTCCAGGATGTCTCAGTTCACCGATGAGCCTCGCTTCACCATCGAGCAGATTGACCTGCTCCAACGGCTGAGGAGGACGGGGATGACCAAGCCAGAGATCCTCCACGCCCTGGATACCCTGGACAGACTGGACCGCCAGCACGGACACAAGTTTGGACGCCGCCCCCAGACGCAGCCCCAGCCTGTCGGTCAGGGACCGACGTCCAATAGCAATGCTAATATGACGTCGTCTTCCTCGTCCAATAATGTTGTGGCGTCCTCGTCGACGTCCACGGCCGCCACACAGACTGGTTACCAGGCGAATGGGAGTGGCGGGAGTGGTCTGTCGCCGTCACCTAGCAACAACTATGATATGTCGCCGCCCCCTCCGGCGGTTGTATCTGCCCCTGTTGCTTTGGCAGCGGTGGCTCAGAACGGGTGTGGTGGGGTTGGTGGCGGCGGAGAGATTGTTGCCATGACGAACGGAAAGCTGTCTCCACCACGGTTTCCTATCAGTGTTAGTGCGGTTAGTGGTGGCGTGACGGGGAGAGGCTACGGGTTTGAGGCCAGCGAGGAGGAACTAGACGTGGACGACAAAGTGGAGCAACTCATGAGGTGAGGAGGAGTAAACGGAGTCTTATGCCTTGTTCACGTGCTAGTCGGAAATAGGAAACTCTGACATTTCCGACTTGGAAACTCATTGAACTCGAGTTTCCCACTTGAAAGTACCAGAATCAACCAATAGGAAGCTCTACGCAAATAACTTGTGTTCATGTGAACTTGGAGGTCCCGAGTGTCGTATAGCACATGAACACAGCGTTATCTGAATAGGTTTACATGGTAGTCAATAGGCACAAAATGGGAACCAAACGAATGACCTTTTGTACTACCTGAACATGTCGGTTTTTGAATGGGTTTGTTCTGAGCTAGACCCCCCAGGCCTGAGTCAAGTGACATCTGTCTATAAACACAGACACCATAATCAGACACACCGTGACGAAGCAGGGTGATGCTTTTCACATTAAGAAATTAGACTAGAGTGGGATTTACTTAAAAATAACTTTAATAAATACAGACTTGAAACAGGCAGAGTTAAAATGGCTAAAGACAAAGGGAGAGGTGTCAAAGATGCAAACACTCCTCACATCCTCCTCGCTTACACTGAAAACCAGGTGCCTCTCCTGCACCTTTGACCACCTGCACACAATTAGCAGGCCAAATTGGTGGGAGGCCAGTCAGTTATCAGTTAACCAATGCTTGTCCAAAAACACATGAACACACAATAGGTTATTAAATGGACAGTTTGGCTTGAAGTGGTTGGAAAGATATCAACTATGAATTGAATAATGGAATATATGCAGGTAACGTTATTATCTGGTTTGCTACATAAAATATGGGCTCTAATATATATATATATATATTATACACACACACACACACACACACACACGTGTCCTGTCAACCCTGCAGCTGCTCTTTTGTAGTGTGTGCCCAGTGATAAAGGCAGTATTGATTAGATGAAAATGAAATGAAATGGAGGGAGAGAAAAGTAGCAGTGGATTTCTGGCAGCTCAGTGCTGCCTGATTCTCCCTCACGTTCTCCATGAAGGGGAATCAATATAAATGTAAATGAGAAGGCAGTGTATCGACAGAAAGACTGTGTGTCTCCAGTGTTCAGCAGGCGCTCCATCACATCAATCAGAACTGCTCTCTCTCCTTCTCTGTTTTGCTATCTCCCTCCGTCTCGCTCTCACTCACTCTCTCTCCCTCTCTCTCTCTCTCTCTGCTTTTGTCACATTCACTCTTTCCGTCTGACAATCACACATGCAGCGGCACTTGGTCACACACAGACACACAGACACATTTTCTCTGCCATCACCCATATTCTCCTTGCTTTTCCTCAACCCCTCATATTGCGCTCCCGAGTGGCGCAGCGGTCTAAGGCACTGCATCTCAGTGCAAGAGGCGTCACTACAGTCCCTGGTTCAAATCCAGGCTGTATCACATCCGGCTGTGATCGGGAGTCCCATAGGGCGGCGCACAATTGGCCCAGCGTCGTCCGGGTTTGGCCGGGGTAGGCCGTCATTGTAAATAAGAATTTGTTCTTAACTGACTTGCCTAGTTAAATAAAAAATAAAATAAATATTTCCCTTTTGATTGGCTCTTTGCTTCCTCTCCAACGCCATTGTACTTGCTGATCATATCTCCCTCTATCCATGGCTTATCTTCTTCCACTCTTCCTCTCTGTTTCTCTCGCTCGTTCCACAGACATCTCTCACTTCTTCCCTCGTCCTCTCTCTTTTCCTTGAACCGTCCTCTCGTTCGATCTTCCTAGCAAAAGGGAACAATGCTCTTTGTTTTCTCTCTTTCCTCCCTCACACTCACCACCTCTCTCTCTCTCGCTCCTCCCTCCCTCACACTCACCACCTCTCTCTCTCTCGCTCCTCCCTCCCTCACACTCACCACCTCTCCCCCTCTCTCTCCCTCCAGAAGGGACAGTGCCATAATCAAGGAGGAGATCAAGGTGTTCCTGGGGAACAGGCGTATCTCTCAGGCCGTGGTGGCTCAGGTCACAGGTCAGTATGCCCCCTTGTGGCTAACACAGCACATTACACATGGCACTTGACTGTGGGAGTGGGACTGTGGTCACTAGAGTTTGTGTGGATGTAATGAGAAACCGCAAGTACTTCATCCACTGTATATATGCAGTGGCAAGTTAATTAATCCCTCTCTCTGGGCCATCCTCTCTGTCGCTCTTACTTCCTCCCTCCATTTTCTCTCCCTTGCTCCCCCTGTCTCCAGGTATCAGTCAGAGTCGTATCTCCCACTGGCTGCTCCAGCAGGGCTCGGACCTCAGCGAACAGAAGAAGAGGGCCTTCTACCGCTGGTACCAGTTGGAGAAGACCACCCCCGGTAATGCCCACCACCACCACCCCCATGCCCAGACCCCCACCCGGTCCCACCATGCCCCCCACCTCCACCTCCTCCACCCCCAGGCAGACCCCCTTCTGTGCCCCCCCGACCCCCCCACCCTCAGCCTCCTCCCATCTGTCCAGTCCCTCTTCAGTTGTTCCACTCGTTCCATCCACTATTAGAGGACTCTCTCGAAGACCCTGTCCAAACTAGAGGGGTTATATGATGAGAGCTGATGGGTGCATCTATGAACTATTTGTTGATATTCTCGGGCTAGAAAATAGTGGCCCTTCCAAATCCACCCTTATGTATCCCTGAACTGTTGTTTTGGCCCAATGCAATCCACTTTTCTAGGGGGCGCTCATGCCAAATCTGAGTGTGTTTATTTGTAGTCACTCCATGTGACTACACTACCCACATGCCGTCTTGTGCCCCCTCAGTTTCAATGGGCATACAGTGCTTTGAAAAGGTATTCAGACCCCTTGGATTTCTTTGCATTTTATTGTGTTACAAAGTGGGATAAACATTTGATTTAATTGTTAGTTTTTTTTTGTCAACAATAATAAAAATGAGAACTACAATATGGTCGTTGCATAAGTATTCAGGCCCTTTGTTTGGACAAGCCTAAATGAATGACTTAAATGACAGAGGAATACAAGTATACAGAACACAAATATTTCAAAGCATGCAACAAGGCACTAAAGTACTAAAGTAATACTGCAAAAGAAAAACATGGAAATGGAAAACACTATTTGGCCTAAATGCACACAACCTTATGTTTGGGGCAAATCCAACACCACATCACTGAGCAACTCCCTCCTTATTTTCAAGCATGGTGGTTGGTGGCGGCATCATGGTGTGGGTGTGTTTCACATCGGCAAATACTGAAGTTTTTCAGGGTAAAAAAAAAAAAAATAAAACCGTGATGGAGCTTAAGTACAGGCAAACTCCTCGAGGAAAACCTGCTTCAGTCTCTGAGAGGAATTCACATTTTCAGCAGGACAATAACCAATAACAAAGTCAAATCTACACTGGAGTTGCTTACCAAGATGACCGGGAGTGTTCCTGAGTGGCCAAGTTACAGTTTTGACCTAAATCTGCGGAAATACTTGAAGAATGCTTTCTAGCCATGATCCCCAACGTCTTGACAGAGCTCGAAGAATTATGAAAACAAAAATGGGATAAAATAGCCAAATCCAGGTGTGTAAAGCTCTTTGAGAATTACCCAAAAGACCCAAAACAATAATCGCTGTGAAAGCGGTTTCTAACATGTATTGACTCCGGGTGCTGAATACTTATACAACGACTATATGAGTTATTTCAGTTCGATCCATCTCTAACATGTCATTGACATTCAAGTATTTTGTGGTTGTTGACAAAATAACTGAAATCCAGCTTAATCCCACTTTAACACAAACATGTGAAGAAATCCAAAAGGGTATGAATGCTTTTTCAAGGCACTGTAGCTACTCTGCAGACACACCCCATGCAGTATTGAAGCCTCCCCCACCCCCCCCAAAATGTTCCATTCACAGTATTTGTCCCGTCCAATTCTCTGAGCTGTTACGTCCCATTTCAACCCCCCCCCCCCCCCCCCCCTGCAACCTGTTTCTGCCCCTACAACCCCATTGTCTGTCTATGACTCCTTCCTGTGTCCAGATGTGTCACTTCCCATTTTCTGTGTCCCTCCCTACCCTCTGGGCACAGCAGCCAATAAGCTATCACAGCCACAAATATTAAAATACTCATTATTGGCTGGTGTATAATGAGTAGTAGTAGTACTTGTAGTTCTATCGCTACGATGTCGCTAAGACAATTGAGTAGAAATGTAAAGTGCTTTAAGCACGGTATAAACCTCATTTAATATGTTATGACGATGACTATAGCTAGGCCTTAAAGAGTACTGGTGTGTGACTGTATAACCATGGTGACAAAACTGGTTTTTTTTAATAAAAAGCAAACTTGTGAAATCACACCGGCCTCACCTCTCTGTCTGTGTGGAGGGGAGGGTGTAGTGATGAGCCCTGGTGGACTGTGTATGTCACAGCACCTATAGACGACTGCTGTATTAGCTGCATACGGCAGGGCTACTCCCATCCGGGCCTCCAGCTCTGCAGTACTGCCGGTAAAGTGTTCTTTATTTTAGGGTCTCAGTCGGGGTCTCAACTTACTGTTGAGAGTTAGAATAATAGAACACACAAGGTGCAATTTCAAAATTTGGTTGTGCATCAGCAGTTACTCAATTAGCCCATGTCAGCTAAATGTTTTTAGATTGGCAAATTAGTCTAGCGCTCAGGTAAACTTAAGCATTGTCGAATTACCGACCGGGATGGGGCCCAGTGATCATCTGTTTATCATATTAAAAACCACAAAAATGTGCCTCCACCATATGGCAAAATGTGTAGAATTGCAGGAAATTTGCTGTAAAACTGCAATTTTTATAGTTTTTTTTTGTGGCCCCATCAAAGTTGCCCATCCCTGATCTAGACAGCAGATTTCAACATTTATTTTAGTTCCAATCAAAAGCATGTATAGGTGTGAGTCAAATAAAATTGAGTCAGAAAAAGACCCAGGAAGCACAAGTAGCATCTAGGATGTTAATCTTTTAAAACATCCATTGACTGTTTCAAGGTGTTCCTGAGTTTCAACATCTTCATATGGACACAGTCCCAATCCACCTCTCCCTACATCTCTACATTTTATCATCAGAATGCTGTATGTGTGTTACAGCTACAGGCCGTATATAAGGCTTACAGCCGTCATTGTTCATTAGGATAGTGCTATTGATCTATGCTGAAAACACTACCGCTCTTTGTATAGATGAGTCCTAATTTCCATACATGCACACCACACAGTCGCAATATAACACTTAATTCTTCTAAGAAATAAGGTGCTGAATCCTTTTCAGAAAATGCACTCCATCAACTACCAAAGGAGAGCGCACTCCAAATAGTAGATGTCTGATGTTCACTTGATACAATCTTGGTTACGTGAGGGTTGTCTCCATGGTGACATCACGGTTGTGTCTACAGGTGCCACTCTGACGATGCGGCCCGCCCCCACGTCTCTGGAGGATGTGGTTGAGTGGCGGCAGACTCCGCCCCCTGTAAGCTCCACCCCCGGGAGCTTCCGTCTGCGCCGAGGCAGTCGGTTCACCTGGAGGAAAGAATGTCTGGCTGTGATGGAGAGGTGAGGAGGAGAAAGGGGAGTGATGGCGAGAGAGTTGAGGAGGGAGGGAGGGAGATTTGGTGAGTTGTTATAATCTAGATAAAGGCTGAGAGATTGGGGAAAGCAGCAGATTTGCCGTTAGATTTGGAGGAATGTGAATGTTGCCTAATAAATGATGTTGTGGTTGTTTGTGTTATTTCCCAGTTACTTCAATGACAACCAGTACCCTGATGAAGCTAAACGAGAGGAGATCGCTAACGCCTGCAACGCTGTCATCCAGAAACCAGGTGAGAACCAGCAGGAGGAAAACATGGAAAAACGAAAGAGGTACATACTTATGTTGAATATTAATTATGGAGTAAGGACACTTGAATATGGTGCGTGCGTCTGTGTGTGCAGGAAAGAAGCTGTCTGATCTGGAGAAAGTCACGTCTCTGAAGGTCTACAACTGGTTTGCCAACCGCCGTAAGGAGATCAAGAGACGCGCCAACATAGGTAACGTTTACGACCCCTCGGGGGTGGGGGGGGGGGTCGAGTGAGTGTGTATGAGAGTGTGTGTGCGTACGGCTCAGATATGTTATGGAGAAGTTTTTATTTTTTCGAAGAAGAAGCAGCAATCCTGGAGAGTCATGGGATCGACGTCCAGAGTCCTGGAGGACACTCCAACGGCGATGACATTGAGGGGAATGACTTCCCTGACCAGGTAACCACCCCTAACAAGATGGAATGGTCCAGTTCTCTGCAAATCGTGTATCTGACAGCCAAGACATTCTACCTTTTTATAGGGGTGCTCTATCATACACATGAGAGAGATCATCCCTGAGAATGTAAAATGGTTTAGCCGATATCCACAGCGGTCGTTTTTGCGGTGTTAGAGGTGGAAATGCGTTAGACTGGTCAAATCCACTAGCGACTCTTGGCACTATACTTAAAGCAGACATTGTCATTGACTGCACGCATTAAGAAAAATCCCAGTTCGAACATTAGAATATGAGATGTAATCTACACCTAGATTAGGCTGATAGAAATCCTCATTTTTGTTGAATCATTTTCAATTTGAGCATCATTATTTCTCTATATAGGATAGACCTTCTCATTCTGAACTTCTAAGGCGAGTGGGACGGGTGTGGCTTCGTGACAATGATCAAGAGTAGCTGTGCACCAATTAGACAGCTCCAAAGCAGTTACACCTTCGAAATCGCCAAAACATCAGCTATGCGGGTGTCGGCTATCGCCAGTTCACGCTCAATCTAGGCCCTAGTCTCATCCAGTTTGGATCCCGTAGTCAAGACCATTCTGCCTTCATACGGGTGGTTTAACATATTGCCTCTTGTTTTCCTGCAGGGCTGTGAAGCCCCTCTGTTTGAAAAGAGAGCTGTTACCAGACCCTTCAGTCGACTAGACCTGTCCTCTCCCACACAGGTATGTATACTGCTATGAGACGTTGTATTGCATTGCATATCCATACTGTACTCCATATTTGGTACAGAATTTTTTTCTCTATACCAAATCTGTGAGATGGGTAGCTAACCAAGAAGTAGGGGGAAAGAACGCCTTATAATGTTCATGTAATTGTCCATGCTAACCAGTTGACGTCCATAACCGAACAAGGGTGCATCTCAGTCTGAAGCGGATTCTCCATCTGAAAACACAGGATAGTGGAAAGCAACATCGTAGACTTTGCTTTTACCTATCCATTTCTTTCAGGTCAGTGTGTAGGTCCGGGGTCTCGAACTCAAGGGTGGGCCAAATATGGTCCGTGAACCGATTTTAATGCAGCCTGTGGTATTGCTTAGTAAATGCGCCCTGCAGTTGTCTCAGGGTTGAAGACCACAGCTTTAAATTAGTATGATGTGTAAACACGACCCTTGACTCCTCCCCCTCTTGCGGTTGCAGGTGCCCACCCTGCTGCCCAGCTGGCTGGCGGCTTGGCCCGGCTCGGGCAGGGGGGGCTTGGCTGCCCAGAGGGCTAGCTCTCTGATTGGCCGCTCCTTGCTCTCTGGGTGGGGTCTCGCTCAGGGGGCGGGGATGGAAGGTTCCAGACTGACAGGTGTGTCCTGGTCTCCCCCCTCCCCCCAGGATGATGACTCCACCAATCACAGCAATGCCCTGGAGCACCAGGATCCCATCGCCCTTGCCGTGGAGATGGCGGCCGTCAATCACAGCATCCTCGCCCTGGCAACGCAGGCGGGGGGAGGATTGGCCCTGGGCGGGACAGGAAGTGACATCAAAACAGAGGTGCTGGACGACTAGGGATGAGAGAGAAACATGTAATTCTGTGTTCAGAATCAAATGAGAAGGTGGTAATTACCAGTTGTGAAGTCGCAAAAACGTGTTGGATGCATTCACGCGCTTTGAACTCATTGAGAAACGTACAGCTATAATGCTTGTAAACAAATAGGTGTTCAAAAAACATTAATAACTATAAAAAGCAATGTTTTGTTGTTGCATTTAACTGCCAAAAATGCTGTTATCGAAGTAATTTCCTTAGGTGACGTCAGAGTTCAGGTATGATGGACGGGTTTCCCATTAGCAGCTACCAGTCAGTCGTATATGGTAAATACCACATTCCCACTTGGTTATGAACGTAGCACATGATTGTGTGTGCGCACGAGCGTGCGTGCACGTGAGGATGAGGCTATAGTAGAGTAGGAAAAATATTTGTTGGGAGCAAGTAGAGCTTGTTGGAACATTATACTGTAAATGATGACCAAAAGTAATGCATAGGCTTAGAGTCTGTCCAAGCTAAGGTAACAGGCCTCCCCTTACCTCTACCTCCCCATTTCCTAACCCCTTTAGACTGTTCTAGAGGTATTGTGTTGGGAGGCCTGGCCCTAAAGTTGTCTATGAAACAGTCATACAGTGTATGTACAGTGTGTGAGGTATATTATGCTCTTGTCTGTGTGACTCTAAAGAATCAGAATAGGTTATTATGGAACCCTGGACACCTCCCTCTGAGCATAGAGGGCTCCTGCCTTGGCATCCTGATTTTGGCACCTTCTTCCCCCAACGTGCGCAGTATGCTATTTGATTCCTTGACTCCTCGCTTACTCCGTCTTTCTTCTCCACCTCACCCAGACATATTCTCTTTCTATGTATAGTCTTCCCTTTGGCTTTGCCTCTTACACTGTCTGTTCGCCCCTCCCTTTTCCCTCTCATCTGTCTGCCCCTTTTCATTTGTCTCCCTCTTCGGCAGTATAAGGGAGAGAGAGGTGAGGGTTCTCAACAGGCCTCTGTAATCCCTAAAATGTATAAATATATCGCCTTGTTGTAGCACTACCTAAGCTGGATAGGTTTTAAAGCAAGTGAAAATCAGACATTCATTATGTTATTGCTTGAGAGAGAGAGGACTCGTGCAAGCTAGTGAAAGGGGCCATACGTGGTTGTTATGGGGGTAACTATAAGCATATTGAAGCTGTACCCAAACCATTTGTTTTTAGCTTTTAACCGTAGCTTAGTCTGTTCCCTTAAATTAAGGTGTCATAATCATGTTCCCCAGTTGAGAGAAAATGCGTTACTACACTGCTCAAAAAATGAAGGGAACACTTAAACAACACAATGTAACTCCAAGTCAATCACACTTCTGTGAAATCAAACTGTCCACTTAGGAAGCAACACTGATTGACAATAAATGTCACATGCTGTTGTGCAAATGGAATAGACAACAGGTGGAAATTATAGGCAATTAGCAAGACACCCCCAATAAAGGAGTGGTTCTAAAGGTGGTGACCACAGACCACTTCTCAGTTCCTATGCTTCCTGGCTGATGTTTTGGTCACTTTTGAATGCTGGCGGTGCTTTCACTCTAGTGGTAGCATGAGACGGAGTCTACAACCCACACAAGTGGCTCAGGTAATGCAGCTCATCCAGGATGACACATCAATGCGAGCTGTGGCAAGAAGGTTTGCTGTGTCTGTCAGCGTAGTGTCCAGAGCATGGAGGCGCTACCAGGAGACAGGCCAGTACATCAGGAGACGTGGAGGAGGCCGTAGGAGGGCAACAACCCAGCAGCAGGACCGCTACCTCCGCCTTTGTGCAAGGAGGAGCACTGCCAGAGCCCTGCAAAATGACCTCCAGCAGGCCACAAATGTGCATGTGTCTGCTCAAACGGTCAGAAACAGACTCCATGAGGGTGGTATGAGGGCCCGATGTCCACAGGTGGGGGTTGTGCTTACAGCCCAACACCGTGCAGGACGTTTGGCATTTGCCAGAGAATACCAAGATTGGCAAATTCGCCACTGGCGCCCTGTGCTCTTCACAGATGAAAGCAGGTTCACACTGAGCACATGTGATAGACGTGACAGAGTCTGGAGATGCCGTGGAGAACGTTCTGCTGCCTGCAACATCCTCCAGCATGACCGGTTTGGCGGTGGGTCAGTCATGGTGTGGGGTGGCATTTCTTTGGGGGGCCGCACAGCCCTCCATGTGCTCGCCAGAGGTAGCCTGACTGCAATTAGGTACCGAGATGAGATCCTCAGACCCCTTGTGAGACCATATGCTGGTGTGGTTGTCCCTGGGTTTCTCCTAATGCAAGACAATGCTAGACCTCATGTGGCTGGAGTGTCTCTGCAGTTCATGCAAGAGGAAGGCATTGATGCTATGGACTGGCCCGCCCGTTCCCCAGACCTGAATCCAATTGAGCACATCTGGGACATCATGTCTCGCTCCATCCACCAACACCACATTGCACCACAGACTGTCCAGGAGTTGGCGGATGCTTTAGTCCAGGTCTGGGAGGAGATCCCTCAGGAGACCATCCGCCACCTCATCAGGAACATGCCCAGGCGTTGTAGGGAGGTCATACAGGCACGTGGAGGCCACACACACTACTGAGCCTCATTTTGACTTGTTTTAAGGACAATACATCAAAGTTGGATCAGCCTGTAGTGTGGTTTTTCACTTTAATTTTGAGTGTGACTCCAAATCCAGACCTCCATGGGTTGATAAATTTGATTTCCATTGATAATTTTTGTGTGGTTTTGTTGTCAACTATGAAAAAAGAAGAAAAAAGTATTTAATAAGAATATTTCATTCATTCAGATCTGGGATGTGTTATTTTAGTGTTCCCTTTATTTTTTTGAGTAGTGTATTTTAAGATTTCCAATGCACCCTTGATTGGCAATGTCCCTATCACAGGAGGCTGCTGAGGGGAGGAAGGATCATAATAATGTCTGGAATGGAGTAAATTGAAAGGTATCAAACTCATGGACCATGTGTTTGAAACCATTCCGTTCCAGCCATTATTATTAGCCCATCCTCTCCAATTAAGGTGCCAGCGGCTGCCTGTGGTCCCTATTATTCTTAGTATTGGGAGTAATGCAAACACTTCTTTTTCTATCCTTTATATGCCATGATGTCTTCAACACAAGCTGTTATCCAAGATACTTTCTTTTAAAAATAAGTCACTTTATGGGAGTAGCTACTATGGGGTTGAGTTTCCTGCCCTCGTAGCTTATTGGTCGTTCTGAGTGATTGACAGACCAGGCAAGCAATAGGAGGAAGATAGACTGATCTGGTTCAAAAGTTAAGGGGTCAAGTGTTAGGTCTACCTTTCCTTATAAGCTAATGAATAACCTTTTTTTTTACCTTTAAAAGGGGTAGTTCAAATTCAAGTTGACCAGATTCAAACGTGATTTTGTTGTGTAGGTTCCTGTTATGATGAAATCAGTAGACCTCAATCCCAAACTACTGAAAAACGTTCTCCTTGCCAGTTCCACACAACAGTCATGGTGGGATATGGTCCCAGTTTATTGTTAGACCACTTCTGAGCAGGGCTTGGAACCAGTTCAGGGAACAGAAACAACAAACAGAACCCGAACGAAAGCGATCTATACTGTTATTTTAAAACCATGGGATCCGGCTAATAATGCTATTTTACGTTCCATTCATTTTTTCTGTCGCGCAACAAACCGCCTATGTAAAGCACTCACTCTGTCATTAAGAAACTTATTCCGGTGTCTGCCTCCCTGCCAGTTGAAAATCTTTGCCAGTGTGCGTGTAGGCTACCTGCCCCTCCCCATCCGAAGTATTGTTTACTGTAGCCAACTGAGGTTACAAGTGTGATTCAGAAGGAGGGAGAGCGATTTGTAATTCGAGAAGAATGGATTAACCTGTTCATTGCTGGTTATCACGTTTCACATTGGATTTATTAACTACCAAAAGGTAAGATGTGTTTTTATTTTAATTCTGGTGCCGCTCTTCACACACAAGCTTGTTAGCTAGCTCTGGTCCAACATTAAGCCAACTCTTTGAAAATAAAAGTTCCTCCATAGATGCCACTCCTCCACATGTATAATTATGTGGGCCTAATTCAGATAATGCATGTCATAAGATGCCCAGCGCTTCAAGCCATCCCCCCCCCCCACGATTTCAGAAGTTTAAAAAAAGAACAGAAAGAACGACATTAAAAAGTAAAGTTTTTTCCCGTTCAAACCTCTGTGGGAACAGAGGAACGCAACAGAAAATATGGTTCTGTTCAGAATTAAACTAATAAATAATTGGTTCCAACCCCTGCTTCTGAGGTATTGAGATGTTTGGCAAACGTTAGTGTCTCGTGACATACTGTTAGCTGACCAAGTTGCAGAGATGACTCACAATTGATGTTTGGGTGAACTGTCCCTTTTAGTAGGCCAATATATATTAAATGACAGCCAAGCTGTCCTGTTTCTGCTGCTTCCTAGGTTCCACTAACACCTAGTGCTTTGTTCTGTATCAAATATGTATCTTACAAGATAAGACTATTCTAAAGACTGAGGCAGGAAAAAAAACATTTTATTTTCGATTTGTTACTTAAATCTTTCCATGTGTAAAACTCTGGCAAGCAGAAATGTATAGTATGAGATTAATCATTAAATGCTTAGTTTTTTTTCTTTTTGAAATCATGTTTGTTTTTCCATTTTGATATGCAGTGGGCCCGATTCAGACTTCATAAATGTACGCCTTTCCTAAGCACTTCTCAGTAGTTGGTATTTAGACTTACCTTTTATGCAGGTGCATAAAGGGCTTTTCAGGCGTGGTTCCCTTGTGCACACTGAATACATTTAACTCAACTGCTGAAAACCCTCCCACTTTCTGGCCAGCTGATTTTCTCTTGGAGTTTTCAGTCAATAGGGTTTTCAGTACATTTATCTAAAGCCATAACTTTAAATTTGACAGACTCACTAGAACAGGGATGGGCAACTCCAGTCCTTGGGGGGCATGATTGGTGTGACACTTAACACACCTGACTCCAATAATCAAGATCTTCAGTTTAGAATGCAATTAGTTTATTCAGCGTGTTGTTTGTTAGGCATGGGCAAAAAGTGACACCACTCTGGCCCCCGAGGACTGGAGTTGACCATCCCTGCACTAGAATATATGGATCGATGAAAGGCCATGTAAATACATGCATATTAATCTCATTTTCAGCAACAATCGGTAGATTTAAAAATACTCTGATCTTGTGTATTATTTAGGGTTAGGAAAGTATTTATAAATAATAACAGGTTTGGAGAGCCTTTAAGCATGATAGGTTGGTGAATCAAAAATAGTCGTAAATATTAATCCTGAAAGTTGCCATATTCAATTGTTCAATCCATTAAATATTGGAAAGTGTAGAATAGGGGGAATAAAGTTACATTTATGCACGCATAACTCGGGTCTGAGTCGGCCCCAAACTACCGTGTTTTTCATTGCCCTATTGTACTCTATCATCAAAGGCAAAACTTATCCTTCAGGTTTCTGAGCTCTTTACTAGTCTCTCGAGAGACTGTTTAACAATTGTTAACGCCATATCAAGTAGCGAGCTAGCACAAGATTTGGTTCTTTGGCATCACCCAGAATTTGATGAATCTATCAAATCTACAAATTAAATTGGTACTGTATACAAAACCAGGTGAAAACATCTTTGCTAAAGGACTGCTACTCAATAATGACCATTAACCTCTGTGGGAGGGGTTTTGCCTTTAAAACTGTGAGGGAACAGCTATTGCCAGTCCTCATTCATACATAATGTGAATACATGAAATAACAAATATTCTAGAAGATGAAATGAATATAAATTATTGAAATCACTGTTGTATCAGAATGAAATAGTTAAACGAGTCCTGTTATCTTCTATTTCAGAATTTAGTGCCTTTTTTGGACAGTAGACTGTTCTGTAATTAATATGTAGAAATCTATATGCCTTTTGTTGCATTTGTTTGAAAAACATTTTGTTAACTTGTTTATTTTAGTATTGTACCTACTAAAGAATAAAGAAAGATGAACAATGGGTCTGTGTTTTGTGATCAACTAAAGTCTAGCTCTCAATGTGTATCAATTGGCATCAGAAGCTCAAATTAGCATTCTGCACTTAATGATGGAAGATTAGTCTCGTAAAAAAAACCTGCAGATGATACAAATCTGTAAATCAATTCATTTTTTTTTTATTCTTTCCTTTACAGGGAGATAATTGTCCAGACAATAAAAAAGAAAATTATAAATGCATTATAATAAATGATTATTCTTTGGATTTCAGCAGAGAATTAAATTAATCAAAATCCAAACTTGTGCCCAGATTTTTAAGTCTTTATATATACACATACATACATACACCCATTCGCTCCCACAGATATAGGGAAATAATACACTTCATGACAACTGGCAGAACAGAATCAGATACGCAAATCAGTGAGGACTATTATTGATAACTCAAGACTCCAGGACGAGGCACAGACCAGAGCTGGTCTCAGGTCAGTCAGTATGTCTAAAATGGCACCCTATTCTCTATGCACTACAGGAATATAATACTATAGGGTGCCATTTCAGAAGCAACCGTTGTAGAAGAAGAGTTGCACAAACAGTCTGAAGATCCGGCCCAATTCCATTTCTGTCCCTTACCGCTTTAGTGTTGAACACCTGCGCGATGGGAGCTCAGCACAGAAATGGAATGTTGCCGGTGAGAGTTGGGGGTAAAGAGGCGCTACTCTAGTTGATGTCTGTGTTAGGGAAAACAGACAAGTTCCCCATTAGAATCCTCTACTGACATGAGCTTCCATTGGCACATTGGCCAGCGCCCGACTTTGTACAGTGGTAGTTTGTGGTCCACTGCTGGCTATGGACAAGCCAAATGTAGTGTGAAGGAACAGTCTAATATTACACAGGTTTCTCCATGGCTGGAGTTTGAGGGTTTCTAGTTATGGAGTCTCGCCTTGCCAGACTTGGTAGTCTGGAGAAAGCCGAAGATGGAGGTTTTTAGTTATTAAACCCAGAGAGGGACAGACAGATTGACGTGAAGACTGACTGAAGGCCACGTAAAGGCAGGTGTCATATTGCTCTGAGCCTGTGTTGCCATAGATAGAGAGATATAGGATATGTATATATTGGAAAGGAAGATAAACAAATATACTCTTGAAATCCCCCCCCCCCCGGGCCTTGCTTATTCTTTAAAACACAGAGCATGCCTTCTGTGGAATGATACGGTAACTATGGATATATCCTTAATCAAGTATAGACAGTCTAACAGTCAAACTCAATAGAAAACGTGGTTCTGAGCGCGTCCATGATGATGAAATGAAGTACTTATGACACGTGCTGGTCTGAACTAGGAAACTCCACATCTCGTTAAAGAACTAACAGTTGGAAATACAAACCGGTAAAAGCTACTGAATAATGAAATGGGTTTGAATCAGAGCTACTTGTGTGTCTCTGACTTCCTGATGAGAGAGTATGAGAGAAAGAAAGAGCGAGGCACGGAAATAAAGAACTAGATAAGCCTAAAGTGATCTTAACCACTTTTCGGTCTCTGTGCAAAGAAGTGTGGACACGACAAAACTGAGGCCAAATCCATCCAATACACTATGGCTGCGTTTACACAGGCAGCCAAATTCTGATCTTTTTCATTTTCAGAGCTGATCTGATTGGTCAAAATACCAATTAGTGGAAAAAAAAGATTAGAATTGGGCTGCCTGTCTAAACACAACCTACCTGCTCTCACAATCTTCATATAACACACATCTACTGTACGACACGCACATACCCTCAAACTCAATTCCATTCCTTATATTAGCACAATGATGATCACTCGGTTAAAAGCTCGACACCAACTCAACCATGACAAACAACTTAAAAAAAACACCCTAGCTCTGCTAACAGCAACGTAATGGGTCTGAGCGAATCGGGTAAAGTACTTAAGGCAACCATGACAAATAAAACACTTGCTCATTCCATCTACTAGACTATATCTCCCAACTGGCCAGTCATCGGCCCATTGACAACTCCTCCTTACTCGGTCCCATCTCAAGTGGTGTTTAAGGCTAAAAATCAAGACTATAATCAAGATTAACTCCCGATAAGGACTTATAATACCAATGATCAGATCACTTTACAGTTATATTACAGTTGCTATAGCAGCATCATTCCTCATAGAATTACTTGTGCAATCAATGTTTTTCAGTATAATTTAAAAGGCTTAGTCTTTTTCACATGATAAAGGCATATGTCAACCATTACAATATATATATGTCATAGCAAATTTAGACCTTTCTTAAATGGCATAGCTTTGGGGCGACGGGGTATATCTTACAGATAGATCATTTATGCTTGCTGAATGGACTAGTGTTAAAAGGTATAGTCATAACAAAATGACATTGTTCATAGACTGGTTACAGGGTGAGGAAACAAGGTATGACAGCAATCCATGCTTTGGTTTAGTTTCCCTGGCACCGTTTCCACATGTTAGCATTTGTGGCACAAATTCCATTCAAGTCATGGGATCGATAAGAGCGTTTGTTGCGCATCATGTACATAACATTTTATAAGAGACTTTATTAAGTTTCACAAGCAATTGTAGATACTGATGATTTGGATATGTGCAAAGAATGCTAATATGGGATTAAAGCATGGGTTGTTGTCATGCCTTGTCCATAGACTGCTTACAGGGTGAGGAAACCAATGTGTAATGTTGGAATTTGGGTGAAGTATCCCTTTAACACACATTGAGTCCTGTCAGAGCTTGTGACTCAGCTCACTAGGTGAGAGCGCACAGTTTCTTTTAATGAAACTGCTGTCTAATGAAAATTATTTACGAGGGATCAATTAAACATAAATTAAAACTCCATAGTGTCCCTCATTACACATCCTTCAACTCTCAACCTGGAATTTGCATTCAAACAAATTTGCTCCTAAAGCTTTGAAACTATATTTAAAAAAAATAATATGCTTCCACATTCTTGATTCCCTTCATCTCCCAAAGTCATTGTGTCAGTACGTACATTTCAGACCCCATTTACAGATCTGTATCTAAAAATAACAGGTGAGCGCATGCGTAGAAGAGATGTTCCCCCAAACACAAATCAAAGACCAGCTTCCATCCAACTTCCGCTCCACACGTTACATGACGTTAAACATTGATACAACGTTACACAACACCAGCAGTACAGTCCAGCACACACACCATACATATTTGCCACTGCTACTTCCTCAAACAGTTCTAACACAGATCACTAGAGTCACCACCAAACTAGGGATAAACCTCTACTGTGCAAAATCTCCTCCCTATGAGCAAAATATGTATTTTTGACCAATTTTGCACACTGGGCTTCTTCTCATAATGGAACCATCTTTCAACCTACTTCTCCACTTACAATTTAAAACCACGTCATCATAACAACGATGCTTCACCTTTCAGATTAGCCGAAAACATGCACACACACACACAGTTTTTTTGTCCACTGTACAACATTGCCATGGGTAAATTCGGCCTTTAAGGGCCAAACTTCTAAAACACACACACAGGCGCACCCACATACACGTTCATGTCCACTCTGCAGTCCCTGAGATCACCTTACACAAGGCATTCTCATCAAAGTTCAACAGAGGGTGAAAATCTAATAAAATCCACTAACAAATATATTACAACGAAAAATAAACTCATCATGAAGGCACATTCTGGAAGAATCAATCATTTCAGATAAATGACTCCACATGTGGGAAACGGATATAGTAACTTTTTAGTAAATTAGTAAACGGGGACAGTTCCATTGAAAAAGAGGGGTGTGTGTAAAATGGACAGTTCCATTGAAAAAGAGGGGTCGGGGGTTCCAGTCCAAGTCTGGTGGAATAGAGCCTCATTCGTTCAGAAGGATTCTTGAGGTGACCAGTTTGATGACATCAGAAAAAGTTATGTCATCACTATGGATCCTGAACCTTGGCCCGAGAAGAAACATTCTCCATTGGTCGCCCCGTGATTCACTTCATACAGACAGCAGCACTCTGTATAGTCACACTTCAGGTGCTGTGGAACCATTCAGGTGCTGTGCCCAATCCATGCCACAGGGGGCGCCAACAGTGCTGCGTCCAGATAGGGAGACAGCGCACCAGGAGCAGGTTGAGTAAAAGTCTTCCCTATTGAAATGAATCCAGACAGATCCCTATGGGTGTTTCCCTGTAGTGAGACAGATGCATGGCCAGTCAAGCCAACACAGGATCAGCCTGTATTCATCAAATGTATTCATAAAGCCCTTTTTATATCAGCAGATGTCACAAAGTGCTGACACAGAAACCCAGCGTAGCATCTCTTGGCCAGGAGAGGGCACAGTACTGATGTAGTGTTGCCAAGCTGTGGGTGGATGGTGGGTAGGGGACAGGGACCGTTGTTACATTAGATGTGGTAGTATTGCATAGTTAGGGAGAAATTGATAGGAGTCTGAGGGAGACAGAGGCTTAGAAACAGGATAAAAAGAATGTGTGGGTTTTCTAGTTGATCCGAGCCAGGAGACAAAGTGGTGTGAGGATTCTCTGCCTGTTTCTCTCCAGTTCAACTGCTCCAGGACTTGCGGTTCTCCCCTCTCCTGTTAGTGGACTCTCCCCGTAAAACGGGTTGGTAGCACTCGCCACTGCGGCGATTCTCCAGGTTCCATTTGGTGGAACGGTCCCGTCTGAACACTCGGTCGGGACGCACCAGGACGCCGTAACCAGGGTTACAGCGGAAGTAGTGGTGCCCGCCTACGGAGCCGTCGTTCTTACCTGGAGAGAGGGGAAGGAAGGAGAAAGAGGAGGGAATAAGGTTTAGTACTTTGAATTTCCTAAACACTGCCTACTTTGATGTGTATGCATACGGACAAGGACAGGGCCCTCTACGTTTTCAGGTTACTTCCTTAAATTCCATTGCTTATGATGTCATTATGTTAAGTCATGCGATTCCTTTGTGAACAGTAAACACACACCTGACGGCGAGTCGAGCTCCACCCCGACCCATACGCCCTCTGCGAACTTCGTGTTGCCCACGTAGCGCACCGTCCCGCCCTTATTGGCTCCCACCGACACGCACGCCCCTTCTCTCAGCCAGTCAGGCAAAACGAAGTCGCGACCGCGGTCCTCATTGTCCAGGATGATCTCCAACCTCTCCAGACTCCCTTGTCCTCCTCTTCCTCCCTCCTCCTCCCCAAGGACACGCTCCTGCAACGACTTCAGGTCCGACGTGCACACCCTCTGCACTGAGAAGGGCTTGTTGCCTGTCACCACGCTGTTGACGTTGGAGCCGGGACCGGTGGTGGCCATTTTGTTTTCGTACTGAGGAGATGCAGCAGTAACACCGTTCCGGTCAGCTCGCTGCTGCAGATGGGTTCTGGGTAATGTAGTTTCAGGAGCACTACTCCCCTTCAGCCTCACCCCTGCCTCTAGGAGGGTGAGGGAGGAGGATGGACGGAGGGGGGTGGTGGGGTGGTCGCCGCCGGCAGAAACCTCGGACAGGGTTGCCGAGGAAACGCTAGTGGAGAAGTAGCCACTGGAGGCCTCGCTGATGGGGCTGAGGGGGTAGTCATGCGGGTCATGCTGGGAGGACGGAACAGGAGTGGCTTCAGGAGACTCCGACCACCTGTCATTGGTCAGGGCCGGGATCAGGGCTGTCCTCGCTACCATAGCAACCTACGGGGAATTGACGGCAATGGCAATCACACCTCAGACAGGGATTTAAGAATTATTCAACC